>NC_134402.1:408583512-408939345 GCF_038048845.1 Mixophyes fleayi | reverse complement strand
AATGGCATCATGTGATGTCAACAATTATTTTGTGCAAAACTTTCTTCACTCAGTATTATACTAAGACTATCTGCAGTCATATCTAGACATTTTAGCACCCTGGCCGAAAGAGAAAATATTGGTGGAAGTATTATTATTTTTATTATTATTTATTGTTTATTTATGAGGCGCCACAAAGGGTCCACAGCGCCGTACATAGAGCATGGGACAACAGTACAGGGTAATAGTACACGGCATCAGGGCTGCCAAGAGGAATTCAGGGCCCCGGTACAACAAATTCATAGGGCCCCCCCTTATAGTCGAGTAAGCAAAAAAAATTTGCGCCGCCGTCAAAATTTTTCAGGGGTATGGTCACACAATTGGGGGCGTGGCAATGCGCCGTTGGGGCGTAGCTAGCACAATAAAATCACTAGGTCCTGAATTCCCCAGAGCGTGACATTTGCCCAAGCACTCCTGACTTTCAGGACATCTAGCACCCTTGTGTAGTATAGGAAGAATGCAGTGTGTGCAGAAAGAGTTCAGTCTTGGCCTGCGCCCACTGGGCTCACCAAACATTGGCATTGTCCCTACTAGAATCACAACATTTCACACACTATGCTGCTCTGTCCTACCTGTTCTTCTCACTTTTACCACATGTGGCTGCTGGTTTCTTCAGTTGCGGCTTGTCTGGATCCTGGAATGTTGGAGGACCTATTTGGAAAAAAATGGCTACATTTAGAAAATTACAGCCAGCCCCACCATTAAATCAATAACATCCATGATTAATAATTAGGCCTTCCTCCAGCCCCAACATTAAAATAGTATTCCCATTACCCCGCAAACAAAATAGTAGCCATTAATTAGCCACCATCTACCTCACACACACTACATTGCCAAAAGCTCCGTGCTATCACACACACATTACTGTGCCCCTTTATCATCACCACGCTATGCCCCCTTATGATCACACTGCGCCCTCCATGCTGCCTTTGCCCCTTTCTTTAACTCACTGTGCCATGCTGCTTGTCCCTCTTTTCTTTAACCCCCTGTGCCATGCTGCTTGTCCCTCTTTTCTTTAACCCCCTGTGGCATGCTGATTGTCCCTCTTTTCTTTAACCCCCTGTGCCATGCTGCTTTTGTCCCTCCTTTCTTTAACCCACTGTGCCATGCTGCTTGTCCCTCTTTTCTTTAACCCCCTGTGCCTCTCTGCATTTCTCCTTCCTTTCTTTAACCCCCTGTGCCTCTCTGCATTTCTCCTTCCTTTCTTTAACCCCCTGTGCCATGCTGCTTGTCTTGTCCCGCTTTTCTTTAACCCCTGTGTGCCATGCTGCTTGTCCCTCATTTTTTAACCCCTCTGTGTCATGCTGCCCACCCCATTTTTTAACCCCCCCCCCTCGTTTTCCTCCCATCACTTACCTTTTCTTCTCTCTTCTTTCTTGTCTTCTCTGCTCCTCTGTGCTTCATTGCTCCAGACTGACTGAATACTGGGCGTGACATGATGATGTCACACCCGGCATTCAGTCAGTCTGGAGCAATGGAGCACAGAGCAGCATAGAGGAGGCAGGCCGGCGCCGCGATCACGTGAGTATGGTTTTTTTTTTTTTAAACTACCCTGCTCCCCCCACCAATGACTGAGCCCCCCAGGCCCCCCCCCCCCCCCAGGAAAAAAAATAAAAAATTAGTTTTGCAAAAAAAATTAAAAAATTAAAAAATCATCGGCGCAAGGGCCCGTGCCTGACATGCCCGGGCTCGGGTAATTAGTACCCGCCCCCCCCCATCTCGGCGGCCCTGCACGGCATACCATACAGGCAGTACACAATTGCAAAAGGTACAAAAAGAGGCAAAAATCACAAAAATCACAACTCAGCAGAAAGCGGGAGCACAGGTAAAGAGGTTAAAGTGACTACCAGTGCACAGAAGGAGTGGGAAGGGAGGGAGGAGGGGAGTATAGGAAGGAGGCTGAACCTGTGCCCACAGACATGGGCACACGGACAGGATCAGCGTCAAGATGGAGAAGCAAAGGCAAAGAAGAGGAGAGACAGTGGCCAGGGATGAGTGAAAAGGAGTAAAGAAGGGGGAGGGGGGCAAGGTAAACAGGAGGAAGAGGATAGTGGGCACTGCTTAAGGGAGCTTACAATCTAAGGGTGACTGGGGTGACTGACAAGAGACACAGAAAGGGAAGATATGGTAAAGGGAAGAGGTGAATGTGAGTAAGAGGGAGCGGAGGAGGAATGAGCGGGTGGTAAAGTATGGAGAGTGTAGAAGAATAGTGAAGAAGGTTGTAGGAGGGCAGGGTAAGATGGAGAAAGGATGGGTTAATCTGAACAGATGGGTTTTGAGGGAGCGTTTGAAGTTAGGCAGGCTGGAAGAAAGCCTGATGGACCGGGGGGATCGTTCCAGAGAAGAGGGGCAGCACGGGAGAAATCTTGAATGCGGGCAAACCTAGTAGCAGGTGGATGGGGCATTGCTAAACCACTTGAACCTCTCCCCTCTCCCATTTCTAACCAGACCTGCCCTAATACTGCAGCGTCTTTTTACAACACTACACTCACCCCAGCCATTGGTGAGGAAGTTCCAGGCACCATATATCATCTCTATCTATCCAAACCCCAGCCCTGGCACTCCAAACAGACCCGCCACCTGCAAAAGTGCTCCCTGTACCACTAAGTGACGAGGGAGAAAATCTCACTCCGACATTGACTTCATCCTCCATAAATGCATCCTATCCTTTTACTATATTATCTTCTCACCAAACTTTACATCCATAATATCCACTTAGTCCACCAAACCCAGCTGCTTCTTTTCCACCATCAACTCTTATCTCTGCCCACCCCCAATCACCCTGCTCTCTTCTCCCACTGCTTACATCTTCAAAAGCAAAATCGACAAATCTACAAAATCCTGACTATAGCCACTTTACAGCCACTTCCACCACTGAAGTAAACATTTCGTTTTTTTCTTCTAAAAAATGATCTTCTTTAAATCCAAAATTAATGGCAGCAATCTCTGCTGTGGCCATCTACATATGCTTCTAAACTACATCCCAGAAGGCTGGTCAAGCAGATGCGGTTGCAGGGTTCACCTGCGGCAGGGAAGTGATGTTCCCTTTTGTGTTATGTGGGTTAGCAGAATGGTGACCAGGGTGAGTGAGGGGAGTAGATATTATGAGGATGAGGGAGTCAATGGAGAATGTTGAGGATAAGAGGAGCTTAATGAAGAAGAAGAAAACTGATGATGATGATGATGATGATGATGAAAGAGGTTTACAGGAGAATAATTATGATGAACAGGGGTTAATGATGAATAATGGAGGGGTTAAATGTGAAGGGATAATTATAGAGTAAGGGCAATTAATCAATGATTAACGACAATAGCCATGTTTCCTCCAGTGACATTAATATTGCACAGGGCCTTGCTTTTGCAAAAGCTGTCTGTGCACAGCACATATAACATCTATCAATGTATATATTCTATTTACGCACGGAAAGTCAGTTTTAGACCAGGGCAAAAAGCCCATACACTACATCTGTCATCCACAACTGGATTGGGTCTACAGAACTATTATATGTTTCTGGTCCTGATATTTCCTATCAGCCACTACATAAAGTGACCCAGTCACTGCCCATTGTAAAGTATAACTGACTATAAGGGGAAAACAGACATCACAGCATTTTTCCTTCGGATTCCAGTTGTATGAATTATGTAAATTCAGAGCTCCGTTGGGCTTACTTAGAACTTACGTTTGGATTTGAGTTAACATGTAACATTTGTTTTTATTTGATCAAGAGTATGTTAGGAACACATCGGTCATCTGATTCACTTGGTGGAGAATACCCTCTATGAAACAATTAAAGCCTTATCTTTCCAGGTTCCATCACTATGAAGTCTAATGGTGCCAATCCCTCAACCCTGTCCTGTACAATGTCCTTTTGTTTGATTGTTTAAACAGCCCAGACGGAGCCCTACAATTGCATGGAACCAGCCATAGACATACACACCTATTGTACATCTACAGACATAGCCGGATTAAGGGGGGGGCACAGGGGGCACGTGCCCCGGGCCCCCCTCTCTCCAAGGGCCCCCCGCTGCCGCATGAACTTTCCTGCTGTCAGTTTATAACTTTTTTTTTTTTTTGCGGTAGCGGGGGGGGGGGGGGGTTGGGGGTTTTGCGGGCAGGTTCTGGGCTTCTCCTCGTTGGTGGGGGGAGCGGGGTAGCAAAAAAAAAAAAAGATTTACTCACCTGATCTCAGCGCCGGCGTCCCTCCTTCCTCTCTGCTCTGTTAATGCTGAATGACAGGCGTGACGTCATCAAGTCACGCCTGTCATTCAGTGAGGAGCAGCGCGGAGAGGAAGCAAGAAGAGAGAAGACAGAAGAGAGGAGAGGAAAAGAAAAGCTAATAGAAAGGTAAGTGAAGAAAGGGAATTAAGCAGAAAGGCACACTATGAGGAAAAAGGAGATGAGAGAGGCACTATGAGGAAAAAGAAGATGAGAGAGGCACTATGAGGAAAAAGAAGATGAGAGAGGCACTATGAGGAAAAAGGAGATGAGAGAGGCACTATGAGGAAAAAGGAGATGAGAGAGGCACTATGAGGAAAAAGGAGATGAGAGAGGCACTATGAGGAAAAAGGAGATGAGAGAGGCACTATGAGGAAAAAGGAGATGAGAGAGGCACTATGAGGAAAAAGGAGATGAGAGAGGCACTATGAGGAAAAAGGAGATGAGAGAGGCACTATGAGGAAAAAGGAGATGAGAGAGGCACTATGAGGCAAAAGGAGATGAGAGGGGCACTATGAGGCAAAAGGAGATGAGAGAGGCACTATGAGGCAAAAGGAGATGAGAGAGGCACTATGAGGCAAAAGGAGATGAGAGAGGCACTATGAGGCAAAAGGAGATGAGAGAGGCACTATGAGGAAAAAGGAGATGAGAGAGGCACTATGAGGCAAAAGGAGATGAGAGAGGCACTATGAGGCAAAAGGAGATGAGAGAGGCACTATGAGGCAAAAGGAGATGAGAGAGGCACTATGAGGAAAAAGGAGATGAGAGAGGCACTATGAGGCAAAAGGAGATGAGAGAGGCACTATGAGGCAAAAGGAGATGAGAGAGGCACTATGAGGAAAAAGGAGATGAGAGAGGCACTATGAGGAAAAAGGAGATGAGAGAGGCACTATGAGGAAAAAGGAGATGAGAGAGGCACTATGAGGCAAAAGGAGATGAGAGAGGCACTATGAGGCAAAAGGAGATGAGAGAGGCACAGTAAGGAAAAGGGGGAGAGAGGCACAGTAAGGAAAAGGGGGGGAGAGGCACATTAAGGAAAAGGGGGAGAGAGGCACAGTAAAGAAAAGAGGAGAGAGGCACATTAAGGAAAAGGGGGGGAGAGGTACATTAAGGAAAAGGGGGGGGAGGCACAGTAAGGAAAAAGGGGGGACACAGCATGAGAAAAAAGGGGGGAGAGGCACAGATTGAGGAAAAATGGGGAAACAGGTACAGTATGAGGAAAAAGTGTGGGAGAGAGGCACAGTATATAGAAAAAGGGGGGAGAGAGTCACAATAGTGGGGACTATTAATTTAAGATGGGGTAGTTTGGGGGTGAGTTTGGGGAGAATGAGGTCTCTATTAAATGTGCCTATGAATTATTTAATGGCAGTGACAGGTTCGAGAAATAGGTATATTTCTGAAATGCAAATGCTATTAATTTATTGTTGGGGCTGTTTGTAGGGAGGGAAATAGGTTTATTTATTAAATATGAATACTATTATTTTAATGTTGGGGCTGGAGGAAGGCTTAATTATTAATCATGGGTGGTATTGATTTAACGCCAGGGCTGGCTGTAATTTTCTAAATGTCCCCATTTTTTTCCAAATAGGTCCTCCAACATTCCAGGATCCAGACAAGCCGCAACTAAGGAAACCTGCAGCACAGGTGGTGAAAGTGAGAAGAACAGGTAGGAGAGAGCAGCAGAGTCTGTGAAACGTTGTTATTCTAGTGGGACAATCCTAATTTTTGGTGACCGTTCAATGGTGTACACAACAATGCAGGTCTTTTTGTCTGTAGGAGGGTGCATCAACACATCCATTAGCAATTTTGAATAAATATTGAATAAAATTGTAGTACATTATATATATATATATATATATATATATATATATATATATAATTAGTCAAAATTGGCGTTATGTTATCAATGTTTATTTTTTGTGTTAGTTTTAATGTGCGGTATCATTGCTAGTTTTAATGTGCATTATCAACGGAATTTTTAATATGCGGTATCATTGCTAGTTTTATTGTGTGGTGTCAATACCAATTTTAATGTGGTGTTTTGATGATTGTTTTAATGTACAGTATTTTAGTTTGTGGAAACAATGATTTTTCTTATGCAGACAACCTAGGCGAGCCCTCTGGGAGAGCTGTAAGTGTCATACTGTGGGCTGTAGGTGATGTAATGCAGGATGTGTCACTATGCCCTTAATTTTAGATCTTAGGGGCCCCCCTGTCTTAAGTGCCCCGGGCTCCCCAAAGCCTTAATCCAGCTCTGTCTACAGATTGATTCACGAACCAGACCCAGATGCTGTATTAAAGTATATCATGTTCCTGGAGCTGGAAATTGAGATGAGCCAATTCCTATGGACATGTTAAGATAAATACATTATACCCACAGTTATTACCAATATATACATTTATTTGTAAATAGTTCTTTTGGGAATTAATAGAATTTTGCATGACCCCAGCATGTAGATAGTAGTGTCCACCTCCAGATACTGACACTGACAGTTATTATTATCATTTAGAACATATGGGTGCTTTAATATGCCATTCTAATATGCTGTAGTTTTCTCCAGCAAACATAACTCTCCATTCTTATAGACCAGGCTTGGCCAACCTGTGACTACCCAGGTGTTATGAAACTACAAGTCCCAGCATGCCCTGCCAGTTAATGGCTGGCTACCTGCTGGCAGAGCATGCTGGGGCTTGTAGTTTCTCAACACCTGGAGAGCCAAAGCTTGCTCAGGCCTGTCACAGACTTTCTCTAGACTTTATTTAACTACAAATTCATGTTTTTGAACTGCTAAGGACTTATTCTGCCATCCTTGCATGAGCTGGCTCCCTTTTATTATTACTCTTGGCCTTAGCCACTTATATGATATCCTATGAAATAAACTGGCCTACAGAGAGAAGAGAGTTAAGGGACTGCTGGCCACATTTGTTCGCAAGCAGTTCAGTCACTATTTCTTTTCATGGTGGGACTATACTCCATATAAGTATTGATTCCAGTTTGTGTCAGTCTCTAGTTCCATCTTTAGCCACCTCCATGCTACTTGTAGAGTCCCTCAAGGCTCTGTTCTGGGGCCACTACTATTATCCGTATTTATAAATGACCTACCAATAGTCTGTAGATTAGCTTCTATCCATATGTATGATGTGATACTATCTTGTATGCGCACAGCTCAAACTTCTCTGACCTTAAAAATGCACTGCTCTCTGATCTCTCTTTGGAGAACACTGAATAACTTAGAAAAAATACTGTTTGAACATTTCTGAAACAGTATCTATGTTAATGAGAACAAAGGATCAAATTACAAAGTGTGTTGCATCTAATCCACTGATTACAGCAAACTCTAAAGTTGGGTACACACTACAGAAAACTGCTGCAGATGCGATTTCTGTAATGATTTTACCAACGACTGAAAGTCCCGATGACCATGCAGATTTATGTGTACACATCTACATGATTTACCTTCAGTTCTGTGCTCTTCATCTATCATAACCATCTGCTGAAAAGACTGTGACTCTGCACACTGTATAGATATCTGCCTACGCTGCTTGTCATGAGTGCACACACACACTTCCACATTTCCCCTGACATTGTTCCATGATTTTATCATGATTTTTAGGAAGTTTCTAAAACCAAATCAAGTGATATGAAGTGCTTTGATACTATAAAACATGATTGTGGGAGTGTACACGCTAGTGCGATATCTTTCCAAGCAGTTGTTTAACGCATGATTGGCATGAGAGCTAGATGCAAAACCTTTATTGTGTGCCCAGCTTAAGACTTTTCTGACATCAGTTTCCAGATATACAGTAAATACCTGGGTTTATGGTGTGACCCTAACTCTTCCATTGGTTTCCACATAGACACCTGACATTTAAGATAAGGTGTATAATTACAACAGATGCCAATACCAATTATATACTTCCAGAATGTAGTTTTTAGTACAGCACCTGAAATTCACCTTAACAAGCTTTACATACCTTTACAACTCAATCTGTCATTTTGTTTTGCTACAAAATGAGCCATTATAATAAGCTATCACAACTAACACACCATTATAATATGATACTAAAGCTAACACACCATTATAATATGGTATCAGATCCAAATCATCATTATAATATGCTACAACTATTCAATTACCTGTAGAGTCCTCTTACCACTGCAGCTAACTTCACTTACCATCTAAGATCTACCTCCAGAAGCCAGCTAATAGTTTCTAAATGTAATAAGTTATCTGGATGCTCTGGCTTCTCCTAATAGGTTGTTTCATAAATGGGGAGCCTATCTGATTCACTTGTATATGCCATTTTATCTAGGATCTTTCAAAACCTCTGACATTTGGCTCTATAAACATATTTGTAATTGTAATGCCTAATGCATATTTCTGTAATTAGGTCACAATTGTATAAGATGAATCTAAGACAGAGGAACACAAGAGTTGACTCTCAATATATTTCTTCCTTGTATAATACTTTATAAACAACAAGTATCCATCTCCAACATTTAAAAAACTGCATTATTTATACTTACTTTGTGACATGTCCTCCCACCCAAGTAGCAAGTCATTGAGCTTGCCTACCCAGTAGGCTCAATTATTTGGTTTCCATAATCACAGAGCAGACACCTCACTGGATTTGCCGAAGCACCTGTCGAGTCGGATTCCGCATTCTCTATAAACAATCTACAATCTACTTTCTGAGATTCATTGCTCAAAGTTCTGTTCTATGACAACAGTGAGTAAGTACAAGTGCACTGAGAGACTGGAGAGGCTATGCGAATATGTACAACCCTTGTCAAACTCAACCTCAAATGCAATTGTTTCATAGAACTTAAACTATATCAAATAATTACCACCTCCTCTAACAAGTTCTATTCCTTTAATAAAGCTATACAAGTGCTAACATTTTTGAATCCCCTATGAAGACAAGTAGGGGCGAACGCAGGATTTAGAAGGGAAGGGTTTCCGCCCCCCCCCGGAAAAAAAAAATATTGCGAGAGGGAGCTGCTGCGCATGCGCAGCAGCTCCATTTCGGCGAGTCTGAAATCTACAGCAGCCGCGGCGCTGTCAAGCAGTATCCGCAGCAGTGCTGTATTATGCTACAATACAGCACTGCCGCGGACGCTTCTTTGACAGCGCCGCGGCTGCTGTACAGTTACGTTGGTTCGCGGAGGGGAGGGGTTTCTGGAGAACCAGAAAACCCCCCTGCGTGCGCCACTGACAATCTGTATAAGTTCTTATAATATGTTATACTACATAATGATAACACAATATCCGTGATAAGCAATTCAAATATTACATTTTTATTAACTAAACAAATATAAAGCAACTAATACACAAAAACAAACATTAAAAGCACAATGAATTGTATGTGTTCCAGACAAAACAATCAGAAACAGTTATAAATACAAAACTTAATCTTATAATCAGTGGCTTTTATCATTAGAACTTTTAAAAATTAAACCTTAAAATATAATTCATTATATCATTGCACAATATAATATACCATACTATACATTTCTTTTACAAAATTGTCTAGATCTACCTCAGGCTTGAACAACCTTCGTCTCTGTAGGTGTTGCAGAACCACAAGCACCAACATGCCCTAGTAATAGACATATTTACAAGTTTTCTTTCACAAGTAGCTATTCATTAATTCCAGCTGGGCACTAATGTAAGCTTTACAGGCATAATTCTCTTTAAAGTCAATGGGACTTACTACAGACGAGGCCTTGCAAGCCCCTTAAAGCGGTTTGATCAATTGCCCCACTGTGAATTTCCTAGTAAAATATTCTATAAATAAACCTGATCACATTGTGAGGCTTTGTACAAAAATATCACAAACTGTACAAGTAAATTCATAAACATGAATTATTTTTCAAGTGTCTAACCTCCTTATTATATGTGCTTTCTCAAGCTAATTTCACGCTAAGGATTAAATGTAAAACCTTCCCGATAAGACAGAGTACAGCTACCATCCAATACAGTGACAGCTGTTATGAGACAATATTTTTGGTTAAAGAGAAACCATACATTTTTTTTAAAAAAAACTTACTTTAAAACTTCATGCAAGAAAAATGTATTCATGAGAATGTGCTAAATAGGCATTTTACGACTTGCATCAATTTCTACAATGCTTTCGTTGACTTGGTGCTGCCATAATTACGTGATTTAAAGTGGATGGTATTGAGCTGTCTGTGCCGAGAGTAAAGGAATTTTTTTTAACATGGAAAATATGTTGCTCTGATTGTCTAAAAAAATGCAATATATAAACAGATTAAGGAAATTAAACATTTGCATCAGTGCACATTTCTACTTGCTGTACAGTTTATTTATGGATTAATGTCAGTAGGGGTCATTTAATAATGTTGCATTTAGGGGGAAAAGCACAGCAACACAGACACTTTCATTTGTCTAACTTACACTAGACCAGTGGTTCACAAACGTAATTTTTTCAAGGCCCCCCTAATCCAAAATAATTACTGAGCAGTACCATTTTATAAGTAGTTGGGCCGAAATAATGTAATAAGTATTTAGGTCAGGACAGAAATACTTGCTAAATCGAAGGAAAAAGAATATTTTTAAATATTTTTTTTAATTATATTTCTGTCAAAGAACAATGTACAGCACTCATTAACAGTAATAACATCAAACAAAATAAAACAATATGTACAAAAATCATCACTCTGATCTCCTTCACCATCACGCTGCAACTCTTCATCATAACACTGGGGCCCTTCATCATAACACTGGGGCCCTTTCATCATACCACTGTGCCACTTTATAATCACATGTCACATGTCACACAATCACTTCACAATCACACTGTGCCCCCTGACCATCCCACTGTGCCCCCTAACCATCACACTAGGCCCCTTCACCATCACACTGTGCCACTTCATAATCACATGTGCCCCTTCACCATCACACTGTGCCCCCTGACCATCACACTGTGCCCCCTAACCAACACACTAGGCCCCTTCACCATCACACTGTGCCCCCTGACCATCACACTAGGCCCCTTCACCATCACACTGGGCCCCTTCACCATCACACTGTGCAACTTTATAATCATATGTGCCCCTTCATCATAACACTGTGCATCTTCACAATTTCACCATGTGTCCCTTCAAAAAAAAAAAAAAAAAAATCAGTTTTCCTTGTTTTTACACTGCCCATTTCATTTTATTACCTTTTACTTGCCCCAATTTCTTCTGTAAGTATCTTTTTTTGGGTCGGCCAGTGGACAAAGGAGGGGTTGCAAGCAGAGGAGAGTGCTTGGCTCCCCCCTCCTGCTTTGCTCACCTCGCTCACTGCCAGCCCTGTGTAATCACTGTGGCTTCCTGGGGTGCACAGTTTGGGGACTGCTGAATTAGACAGATAATTGTTGATTGGTTGCTGCAGTTAAGGGCAAATTTTGCACCTGAATGCAGTATTAGTAATTGAGTCTTATGACTAGGAATGTGGGACAGACATTCACAGACACATGGCAGCAAGCATTGAGCATCCTCTGAATAAGGTTATTATTATGGTTTTATTTACAAAGCACCGCCAATTATGCTGCACTGTACTGATTGAACAAAACTGTTTTAGCATCAAAGGAAATGCAAATCAATACAATTTGCCAATGTTTATAATACATACTTGCCGACTTCTGGCAAGGTCTGTCCGGGAAAGGGGTGTGTCTAGAGGGCTAGAGGGGGCGGGGTTTGGCCAAACGCGTAATTTTGCCCTTTCCTGCGACAAATATGCCATTTTGTAGTGGAGGAGGGGCCAAAATGGCGCAAGTCACCGCGAAATGCGTCATTTTAGCCCCGCCATTGCGGGAGACTTGCCAGCTCTCCCAGGAGTCTGTAAGACTGACCCAAATTTCGGGAGTCTCCCAGACATTCCGGGAGAGTTGTCAAGTATGCTATAATATGTCAATAATTTTCTTTTCAGTATTTTAGTTCAGCAACGTTAATCACAGTGTATACAAGTAACATCTTAGGGATTACTGAGATACTTTTGCGATTTATATTACAATAATAAAATATTTGCAGAATGATTCATCATCATCACCATTTATTTATATAGCGCCACTAATTCCGCAGCGCTGTACAGAGAACTCACTCACATCAGTCCCTGCCCCATTGGAGCTTACAGTCTAAATTCCCTAACAAACACACACACATACACTTCTGGATTACTTTAATGCAGCCTCATTTAGAATATATATATATATATATATAAAAATATAACAGTTAACCTTTTTTTTCCCTTCTTATAGGGGCTGTGGCCAGTTTGTCAGTCACAGACTTTGGTGCCAGCCAAGTGGCTGGGAATCATCTGATTTGGATATCTTCTGAACTTCAGCATTGAGGTAAACACTGTAATTGGGTTCCAGTGTGCCGTGATGGTAGTGTCATGTCTGATTCTCAGGGGATGGTGGAAGAAGTTGCCTCATTTTATTAACACATGTACGTGAGTCATAACACACTACACAGACTCAGTATATAGATATCTAAGATGACTTCCTTATACTGATATATGATGAAATTGTGGTACAATTTGACTGTGACTGCCCTATCTCGACTGAAGAAAGCTTAACTGGAATAAGTAAATTTAAATTACTAGAGGCCCCTGGTATGGATGAATTTATGCTGCCTATTATAAAATATTAAGTTCCTTTTTTATTTCCCACACGCTATTTAACAAGCTCTTGTCCGGGACCCAAGTGAGATGGTATATGCTGGTGTCTCAGTCTCCACTGTGGTATCTGTTCTCCCTAATTAACCTATGTGCCAGTATTACAGATGGTTGTCTTCTTCTGCTTTCTTACTCTATCTGGACCAAGTAGGTTTTATAGGTAGATGAGATGGAGGACACAACAGTCAACATACACTTCAGTTTACCCAGCTCACACTAACCCCCACCTCTAGTCCACTATTGTGCTACCATTAGATGCTAGGAAAGGATTGGGAGTTTAGATGGACCACCCCCCAGCAATCCGGTTTTACTAACCGATTTCTCACAGGTCTTCAAGCGTTATATTACCTTCTTAAGGATGATAATTGTCTACTGTAGCTCTTTCCCGATACTGAAGGGTATTAAGCTGGGCTGTCCTCTATCCCCCCTCTTATTTGCTCTTTACGTAGAACTAGGTGATTGCCGTAAGCCCAATATCAGAGGAGTAATTGAAGGAGCACATGAATATAAAGATATTGTTTTTGTAGATGATGTTTTATTAACTATTACTTCTCCTTTGACATCCTTATCTACACCTCATTCTCTTCTGAGAAAATTTTCTACCCTCTCCGTCTTTTAGATAAATCCCTCAAAAAGTGCCCCATACAAAGTGAATCTGTCCCTAAATACCATACTGAATGTTCATATATGTGAATGAGATCACAATTTTCCCCTCTCTCCTTTAAGCTTTAAATATGAATCTTATGAATTACTTCTTAATATTATTAATAATAATAATAACAACAATAATGTTTTAATTATATATCACTTTTTCCAAATAGAACTCCATGCACTTAACATTTGTAGATTTAAAAATATAGGATACAAGGTAAACATAAAACATATAAAGGATTAACAGTGTACAGAAAAGAGAGCTGATCATTTGGGTTCATATAAAATGGGGCACTAATGAGATGATTGAGTAAACAGGTGTTTAGTCTGTTTTTGAAGATCTCTAGAGATCCCTCTCGGACTGTGTGAGACAGCTTGTTCCAGAGAGCAGGGGCCGCAAAGGTAAAAGCTTGAACCCCAAATGAAATATGGGAGATGATATTTACCGTTAATAGTCCTTCATCTGCAGGTTGAAGTGAGCTAGTGGGAGTATAGGGAGTCAGAAGATACGTCAAGCACCCAGGACCTTGGTTATGTAGGGCTTTAGTCAATAATCCAATCTTGAAACAGATTTGCCATTTTAAAAGCAGTTAGTGACGGGAATGGAGAGCAGGTGTTATGTGGCAGAAATGGGGCTGGTTAGCTAACAGCCAATGCTTGGTTCTAGCTATGTTCAATCAAGGACAACACCAAGATTCTGCACATGATCAGAATATAGCAACTACTAAGCCCTAAGCTAAAGCCCAGTTGGTTGGCCCAGCTGTAGTCTTGTTATCCGACAGTGAGCTCCTATCATAAGAACCTCAGTTTTATCAGGATTCAATCTCAGCCAACTGGCGCTCATCCACTCCTGGAGCTCATCTAGACAGCATTTAGAATTGGAATTGAGCTTGTAGTAGCCGGAGCAAAGGACAGGTACAGTTGAGTATCATCTGCCTAGTGGTGGTAGTCCAGGCCATGATGTCTTTGTAGCGATAGGGCTTCCAGAACTGTACACAGCACCAGGTGAGGTCTTACCAAAGTCTTATAGACTTATATAACCTCCCTCTTCCTGCTTATTATACATCTTTCTATAAAGCATGCCTGAAAATCTGGCAGGCAGGTGATCACTGTTGGCCTGTTCCTCGATGGTCCTAGAGGAGAGCTGGATCTAATAAATTTGGCTACCCGTGTGTGTGGCCAATTTGGAAACTGACAATTTTTGTCCAGCGTTTAGGGCATATCTACAGGGGAAGTAGCTACTATGGGGCCCGGTATCATGGCCCTTTAGTTGAGGGGCCCCATTTAGCTGCCACCTGTGCTGCCTCCTGTTGCCATTACCTCTGAGCACTGTGCTCAGAGGAGACTAGAGCCGTATCTGTGGTCAGTAAGGAGCTCAACAGGTGAGTCAGCATTCTAGGGCTCCAAAATTAAAATCCATTCAGTGAGAAGGGAACTCTGATGTTCTCTAGCTCTCTGAGAAGGAAGTACAGAGCGTCCCAGTAGCAAAAGTGTGGGTGAGGGGTTGTGTAATTATCAAGAAAATGTGTGGGCATCTTCAAAATTTGCATTGATGGACCTCTAAACCTAAAAGACAAATTGCCTTATATAAAAGAATTGCTAATCACATGCACAAATATATATTCAAAAGTTCCCAAACATTGACAACTGACATTGCTAGTCTAAGGCTGGGTACACCCTACAGCGTTTTCAGACGATTCTCAGGCCAATCACACGATAAACAGGTGTTCAGCTCGATATCGCATTAGTGTGTACACTGCAACAATGAACAATTATCCTTCCAAAGCTCATCATATTGTTTCATTTGCTTTTTAAAGTGAACTAGAAATGTCATTCAAAGATAGAACGATGTTGGTCCAATTCTACAGATCATGCACTCACAACCAAACCATTTCTATAGATCTCTATGGAGTGTACAGAGTCACAATCTTTTTAGCCAATGGTTATGACAGCTCTTGTAATCATGTAAAATGTGTTTAGCTTATACACATGAATCTGCCAGCTGATCGGGTATTGTTTTATTCTGTTTGTAAAATCGTTAAAGATGTCGCATCAGGCAACATTATCTGCAGTGTGTATCCAGCCTAACTTTTGATGGATATTTACAGTGACTGGCTGCAGTGTCCTTCAAAATGATTACAGAAAGTAAGTCTCCCGTGCACAGGGCCGGATTAAGGGAATGGAGGCCCCTGGGCTAAGGGGCCCTCCATTCCCCGCGAGGCCCCCAATGTGAGCCGTCCGCCGCCCCCCACCCCCCGCGAGGACCCCCCCAAGCACTTACCTGTCAGTGCAGTCCTCCGTCCCGGCGCGCTGTAAGCTCCTTACTGAGGAGATCTCGCGAGAGTTCATGAACTCTCGCGAGATATCCTCAGTAAGCAGACTACAGCGCGCCGGGACGGAGGACTGCACTGACAGTACTCAGCAGCATCGATCGGGCCGGGGGCGCCCCCGCCCCCGACCGATCAATAATGCTGCTGAGGAGTTTGAAGGGCCCCCTGGATGCCCGAGGCCCCTGGGCTATAGCCCAGTTAGACCTCGGGTTAATCCGGCCCTGCCCGTGCATAGGAAAAAATCTCACCTTACCATCATACTTCTATTTTTGCAAATGTAAGTTCTGATTAGCTTCTGAAATATTAGTATAAGTTTGTGAATGTCAATAGATCTTCTGTGTACGCTTACTTTTATTTTAGGTTTCAAGATGTTGGACATTTATAAATAAGGAGTTAAGGTGTTTCAATTCAAAATTGACACATACAACAACATTTATATTTCAAGTGGAACATTCTACCCCCCATTAGTCACAGACAAAACATGGTTAGGAATTGAAAATTGAAGAATATAAGTCTTGGGGGTAAATTTATCAACCTGTGGGTTTGAAAAAGTGGAGATGTTGCTTATAGCAACCAATCAGATTCTAGCTGTCATTTTGTAGAAAGTACTAAATAAATGATAACTAAAATCTGATTGGTTGCTATAGGCAACATCTCTACTTTTTCAAACCTGCATTTTGATAAATTTACCCCTTGGTCTTTCTCCCCTTGGAAAAATCACCTGTGTATGTCTAAGGCAGGGCCGTAATTAGCGCTGTGCAAAAGAGGCAAATGCCTAGGATCATAGATGAAAGGGGGCACAGGATAATGAATATTTCAGGCTAACTTAGTAACAGTTGAGGGCTAGGGGGTGTCAGCTTTCCTTCTTGCTCCAGTTGCATTTTTAGTTAGGGCTCTGGCCAAACAGGCTATTCTTTATTAATTAGCATAGAACAGTATTTTCTGCATGTACAGAAAAGAAAAAAGTAAATTGTGACTGTGGGGAAACGAGGTATTAATATCACCTCAACCTGTCAACTGCGGACTATAAAAACATATACTTTTTCTAGCCCTCTGGTTCCCCATATTTCTCAGTCATATTTAGACTGGTGTATATTCTATTTTGAAAGTAGTAAAAGGTCTGCTAGCATGTATCGTTATCTTGCAGACTAGTCTATTTTTTCAGTCTAGGCAAAACGGTTATTGTCCACCAGTCCTGTATGAATGTACAGCACACCAGGGGGTCTCTTGTCTTTGTTTAGATGTGAGCTGGATGTTTAAATACAGAGGACTGCATTGTGTATTTAAATGTAAATGTGTCTGGATTGTGATCTCTCCTGTTTTAACAAACTCTGCTCTATAGCCACAGGACAATACCTGTTCCTAGTTAAATCAGTAGTGACTCATCTGCTATCCTTTTGGCTGTATGTTTACCTGTGAAAAGGTAAACACAGAAAAGGACCAATCAGGCAGGTCCTGAAATTGCTGATGAGGTAATTTTTGGGCTTAAAAGAGAGCTCTAGAGGAAAGCAAATTGGCATTTGCTACCAGTAGCTGAAGTCAGGCTGGCGTTGAGATATAGATCTCTGCGCCTGACAGAAAAGGGACAATCGGTCACTGGAGTACTGCCGTTGCCCTGATATACCTCTCCAGGTCTTGGGGAGCTGTGTGTCCACCGAAAGATGAGTGACAGTGACTGAAGGCCGCTACCTTTGCTGGTAGCCTTAAAGGAGAGAGGGCGACGAGCTTGGATTGGTAGACAGCTGTCCCTGAGAGTGACAAGGATACTGGTGAGGTGTTTTCATTATATCCTGCATGTTGTCTGTGCCAGTCTGTAGTGTTATTTGTTGCAAGTTATTATTTAAATATGTTTATTGCTGTTCCGTGCTACCATTTTGTTAAATAAACGTATATGTTTTATTTCGGATATTTGCCTGGGTGATTTTGAACCTTGGATAGGTACCAGGTAGGCCAACTGTGCGGCACAGAAGGTTACGTTAAAACCGTTTTCCTCACAGTGACCATAACCAGTTGCGGACTGAAGAGGCCGATTTGAACTGTATAGCTGCGCCGTATGGCGCCTAACAAATCAACAATATTAATAATAATAATAATAGCTACCTTTTAACTTGACCTTCAGGTTAGCATGTGTTTATTATCCCCCCCCCCCCCCCCCCCAATTCCTGGAAGTATTTTTGGAATCCAATATAAAATTCTTCTACTAACATAGAAGGCCGTCAACAAAATTGAACCGACATACATCTCCTCACTTGTCTCAAAATATCTCCCAACTCAACACCTTCGTTCTGCACAAGATCTGCTTCTCTCTTCCAGTCTCATCACATCCTCCCATTCCTAGTTACAGGACTTTTTTTTCGGGCTGCACCCACTTTGTTTAATTCCCTCCCTCGCACAGTAAGACTTTCCTCTAGTCTTCAAACCTTCAAGTGTTCTCTAAAAACCCACCTCTTCAGACAAGGTTATGATATTCCTTAACCAGCATCTTAATCTCCCTAGGTTACCCTATTACCACCCTGTACACAGCACCCTCTACACAGCTAACACAAGACATCAACCCTCTGACCAACATTGCTGTCTGACTCATCATATGGCCCACTCAATACTTTTTACCTTTGCATTCTAGCTGGATCAATGTGCAATATGATGTAACATGTGCCCTAGTGTTTCAAACCCCCATTTGTCCCATAGAATGCAAGCTTGCGAGCAGGGCCCTCTTACCTCTCTGTCTGTATGTATTACCCAGTATTGTGTTATTAATGGTTGTTCCCAATTGTAAAGCGCTATGGAATTTGCTGGCGCTATATAAATGTTGATGATGATGATTATTAATGGTTACATAAATACTGCATTGGGCACTGCAAATTTCAGAGAAGAAGAAACCTTTAGGGCTCCTATAGACCCATGGCCGGATTAAGGGAATGTCCATTCCCCCGTGAGGCCCCCAATGTGAGCCACCCGCCACCCCCCGTCCCCCATGAGTGCCCCGTCCCCCAAGCGCTTACCTGTCAGTGCAGTCCTCCGTCCCTGGCGCGCTGTAAGCTCCTTACTGAGGAGATCTCAGTAAGCAGATTACTGAGCGCCGGGGACGGAGAACTGCACTGACAGTGCTCAGCAGCATTGATCAAAAATGCTGCTGAGGACTTTGAAGGGCCCCCTGGATGCCCGAGGCCCCTGGGCTATAGCCCAGTTAGACCTCGGGTTAATCCGGCCCTGTATAGACCTCATGTCTGTCCTATCACTTGTTAGTATTACAAGCTTGTGATTACAACTCTAAACCCAGCACTTCTAAGTAGAATTCTGTAACAGGCATGAAACCTTTGTGAATATGTTGTACTGCAAAACTTGAAAGTGTTAAATATACAATCACTATATTTTCTTTTGTTTCTTTTAGAGTACGGAATATTTACTTTTAGAATGTTATAATTGTTGCACCTTTTGAAAATTCATCAAATTTCAGTTTCCTTTCTTTTTTTTATTTACGGCCAGGAGACCACAGTAAATGTAAATCATTCATGTTTCAATTCATACCTTACATTGCTTCCTGTTATATGTGGACATATAGCCCTGAAAATGACTCACTGAGCTCCTGCTACATATTAATGCAGCTATTGAACGTACAGTCTCATTGATTTGATTTGGTGTAACAGAGGCGGCCGGCAGCTGCACAAACATGCAACGGAGCTTAATGTCTGATGG
This sequence comes from Mixophyes fleayi, assembly GCF_038048845.1. Taxonomy (NCBI): domain Eukaryota; kingdom Metazoa; phylum Chordata; class Amphibia; order Anura; family Limnodynastidae; genus Mixophyes; species Mixophyes fleayi. The sequence continues at coordinate 408,919,729 of NC_134402.1, read as the reverse complement.
AAAAATACAGCTTGTTAATATGTATGTCCTACTCTCCCCTTGAAATACTTATATGTATGTATATGTGTAAGCCTAGAGAAAATGTACAGCAGAACATCAGGTTATAGATATAGGGAAGGTTGCTGTTCCAAAGTGCTTTCTGGTCTCAGGAAATTAGTGTGGGGACACCGGGGAGACATTATCACTAACATTAACATTTGGGTGTTGGACTATGAGTATTTTCCATGGTATATGAGGAGGATAGCCTAAAATAAACAGGATTTGGAGCATATTACAAGTACCTGGAGAAGAGTTTACAACAGAATAAATGAACCGTTTCAAATCCAATGCACTCAGAATAGATAAAAAAAAACCACAGCGAGTTTATGTTTTGAATACACTGTAGCAGGAACTGTGTACACCACATATTGCCAGTAATAGGCTTAGAAAGTGGGATGGGTGGCAGGGGGAGCCAAGCAGCTGCTCAGGCAATCTATATTACTAGTTACACTTAACTTTTCTTAACTTTTTACTAAAGTTTTACATATTAAAACAATTCTCAATAGACGGCTTTGATCATTTTTATTTACAGGGCAGAATGATCAGAGACCAGACGGAAACATGAAAGTTACTGTATGCAAAGAATTGATGCAATGTTTAGCTATTTTAAAATTCAATAATACACATTTCATTCTAGGCACTACCAAAAGTGACAAGACACATTCAAACATTCCATTACACTGAAATAGCTAAACTTCAAAATAAACAAAAAGCTAAAATATAATAAATATAATTAAAGCATATTAGATATCTTAGAAACTACCATTGTTTTGCTAAAAAAAAAAACCATATAACTCAACTAAACTATCTGAGATGTATCAGTAAAACTAATTAGCCTTAGCCATTCAATTTATGAGTGGAAGCCTTTGTCCAAAGGTAATAAAGCTGAAACTGTCAATCATCATCATCAGCTATTTATATAGCTCCACTAATTCAGCAGCTCTGTACAGAGAAACTCACTCACATCAGTCCCTGCCCCATTGGAGCTTACAGTCTTAATTCTCTAACACACACACACACACACAGACAGACAGAGACTAGGGTCAATTTGATTGCAGCCAAATAACCTTTTACTATGTTTTTGGGAGTGTGGGAGGAAACCGGAGCACCCGGAGGAAACCCACACAAACACAGGGAGAACATACAAACTCCACACAGAAAGGCCATGGTTGGGAATCAAACTCATAACCCCAGTGCTGTGAGGCAGAAGTGCTAACCACTAAGCCACCGTGCTTCCCAAATTTTGAATCATTTTCCACTTATGGACAGATGCTATAACCATAGAGGTAATAGTCCAAAATGAAACTTATATTAAGTAGTTAATCACAAATAACTGGTATACTAAAGTGTATTTAGCCTTTACAAAATGAATTGTTCAAAGTACTACATCACAAAACGAAATATCATAACTCTACAATAACATGTAACCTACATACTAATTAATAATAATTATATAAATTAGAGGTATGATATGTATTTTAATTCTGTGACCATGACTAAATAAAACAACAAGTGCAAGATCCATGGTAGGCCAAGGTCTGTCCATTTAAATAATATTTTATTCCTCTTGAATCACTATTGTTCTATTACAGACAATAGCAATTATACAGAGATTGATTTTTTCATTTTACCATGCTGTTTTCATTGTCCCGTGTGTTTAGATACAGTGAATTAGCACTGGTGTCTGATCTTATTATGAAGAAACACGGGGGGAAGGGGTGTCCTTCATTTCACTTAATGACTGATCCATTTCATCATTTTAGTTTGTGGTTTTTATTTTTATATATATATATATATATATATATATATATATATATATATATATATATATATCATACTTGCCAACTCTCGGAAACAAGTTTCCGGGAGAGGGGGCGTGACTGGAGGGCGGGAGGGGGCGGGACGAAGCCAAACGTGTCATTTTGGTCCCGCCCCCCCCCCCCCCCGCAAAAACGTAATTTACGTCGCGGGGGCGGGGCCAAAATGACGCGATTGGCCTCGTCCCGCCCCCTCCCGCCCTCTTAAATGGCGTCAATCACCGAGAATCGCGTCATTTGACGCGATTCTCGGTGAAATCCAGGATGCGAGAGAAATGCCAACGAGACTGAACCGAATTTCGGACATTCCGGGAGAGTTGGCAAGTATGATATATATATATATATATATATATTGTTGCATCCTTTTGGTTCTACTTACACATATAAACAGATTTTTTTTCTATCATGGGGCACATTAAAAATAAGCACAACAGGTTGATGGATAGAAACCACTCTGCAGAGTTGTGTTGTCTGTTCCTCCCTTTTTCAAAAGCAGGTGGAAAATCTGGTCAGCAGAAGCCACATGGAACTGTCAGATTTGTTTGTTTGTTGGTAGCACTTGTTTATCTTACATTCAGGGAAGATGCTGCCATTACCAGTGCCCCTGTGCCTGAAATTTCACTCATGCGCAGTTCATACCCTTTGTGGCTTCGCTGTGTCCCACAAACCAGGGGGCCTGTTCCGACTCAGATACTAAAGTAGAAGGCACCCATGCAAGTGTAAACGAGCTGGCAGAGTGCCCCGGTAAACAACGGTGCCCTCCTGCCTCACTTACTGGGCTTACCCTGCTCCAACTGCCCTGCATACATTAAAATGTCTACTGATATTTCATTACAGATAAATGTCGCTCTTTCATTAAATGTATTGTTTAAACTGAGATAAAGGGTAATGTGTGCAGGTTAGAGGGCCGCACAAGGGGCCCTCGAAGTGTATCAAGTTGCCCATCACAGATCTTGAGGGAGCAGTGGGAAAAGAATTAAGACAACTTAAAATTAAAGTATCTTCTGAGAACGGTGGCAGCGTCTTTTAAAAAACACAATGACGTATTTGTGTTATACATAATGTCAGAAGTGTGAATAATGCAGATTATATTCAATAATAACTTTAACAGCAGCAGCATCTCACTTCCTTGTCTACAAAAAAAGTAGCTATCTTAGAGCAGCTGTTACCCACAGGTACCTGCAGTGTTAGGGTATAAGACTGTGTGGTGAATTAGAACTTTGGACACTCCATCCAGCAGTCACCCTAAGGCAGCTTTTCAAAGCGGAAAATAGCCGAGTATATTTTCATGGGTGATTTAGTAGGGATTTTCCCACCCCTGAAAATTGCTGCTGAAAGCCGTAACTCTAACTAGTTGACTACATTTTAGCCTGCAACTGCCAGCGGATCAGTAAAGGAAAATTGTTGCTGCAACAAACTCCAATGACATTTAATAGAAGATATTTGTTGAGATTTTCCGCTGTGAGTTGTACCGACATAACCAGTTCTGGAAAAACCCCCAGCGTGATATTACCCCAACTAATCGGGATTTAGCTCTGCAGTAAAAATACTACTGAAAAATACAGCTCTTCTGAAATGAATGGTGTTTAACAATTACTGGGCTCACCGATCACAACAATTTGCATATTTTGCTCGGCGTGTCAAACCTGAAAAGCCTGGCGATTTTCAGCGGTCAAAAAATCACTCATAAATCGCTCAAAAAATAAAGATAGATTTTTCGCATTGGAAATCTCTAGCTGAAAAATCACCTCTGATACCCTCCCTGAGGATTATTTAAAATCAACATCAGGGGGTAAACTTATCAAGCTGTGGGTTTGAAAAAGTGGAGATATTGCCTATAGCAACCAATCAGATTCTAGCTGTCATTTTGCAGAATGTACTAAATAAATGATAACTAGAATCTGATTGGTTGCTATAGGCAGCATCTCCCTCTTTTTCAAACCTGCAGCTTGATAAATTTATCCCCAGATGTGATTTTGGACTATTGTATTATTAATTCTGTATTAGCATTTAATCATAATGCTTACTACCCCAAAGGCAAATGATAATGTATTTGTTTGGATAGATACAAAAAAAAAAACTTGGAATACTGCATGAGAATGGGTCTATAAAAATAACAAAAGACACATGTTCTTCCTTCCGCCAGTCACATCAGCACCTCTTGGGGATAAACTTGTCTAGCTGCACGTCCCTATTTACCCAATGTGCTGAGCATCAGTAAAACAACATAAAATGTGAACAGCAGGGAATATGGAATCTCCCAAGAGAATAGAAAGCCCAAAGCAAAGCACAGCAAGGAGGAAGATTATTGCACTGCAGATTTACGAAGATGATGCTTGTTTAAAGGGAATTTTTCATCAAAACAGAACTTCTTCCTTTGATCAGCCATGCATAAAAAAACATTTTCTCTTCCATGTGTGACCTCAAAGCTGTCCAGTTTTGCAGTATTTGTTCGGTTATCCCCACGTTTGAGTATTTTGCTTGTCCGTGAAGCTACTATAGGGCTAAATGTAAATGGCTGTAAAAAGACAAATTCTTCTAAACCAACAGGAGACACCATTAAGCATCAAGATAATCTCGGATTTCTAACTGTTACGTGAATATTGATATAAGCTTGCAGAACAAGTGACAGAGATCTTCGCCTATAACAGCCGCCTTTCCCATAGGTCTTAAGCTCTTGCATAATGCAAGCTTATATGCAATACCGCAGCTGGGAGGTAGGAGGCAGTAGCAAGAATGGAGCAGATAGTCAAAACAGGCCGAGGTCAGGGGTCCATAGCAAACAGATTAACAGTGACAGGCCAAATGGTCAGGGCTGGAAATGAGCAGGGGTATCCAAATAAAGCCAGAGGTCAGGGCAACAAGAGTCCAAGCAGAGTGCAAAAACAAGGCCAAGGGTCACAATGGAGAATCAGGTGAGACAGAAGTTTAGCAGAGTATCCACAAGGATAGTCACAGAGTAAGTCAACCACACGTGCAGGGCACAGGATGCTATAGCCCAGAAATGAAAAATGAATCAGAGGCTAATCAAGCCTAATTGCCCCTCAGGATGTGCCTAATTAATGCCCTCTACTTGTGCACATGGCCGGTTGCCCCAGCTGCCGGGGCGCAGCGTTGATTACAGAGGTGTCCCGGCCAGTGCCTTGGTAATGGCCCGGAGCCAATATCGGAAGTGGCATCGTGGCTGTCATGACAACAGCAGAGGAAGTGAACCACCGCGGCCTATTACAATAACACAAGGCCAATAGAGTATATGAACCCTGTGAGCATTATTATTTATCTGTATGTGCTGTATTGTGGATTCTCCATTCTACACAGGGATCAATGATCCTTATTTCAAGCTCTTTTGGCTTTCTCTTCCTTTTAGGGAAAAAAAAATAAAGTTCATAGGCAACTAAACTGCACTCACAAGTGTATCCGTCTACACGCACAAACGGAGATAGCCATTGGCTTCCCATTATTAATGCGACAGTGTTCTATCAATTCACTAGGAATCAGTATCATTACTTGGCACCTCTAGTTTCCGGGAGGTTATAGACTATGGGCCTGAGTCATTAAGGAGAGCAAAGCATAAAAAAGGAGTAACATTTGCACCTGGGCAAAACCATGTTGCATTGGAGTGGGAGGTAAATTTAAAATGTGGGGACAGATTTATAGTTGGTGTAGGACATGTCCTAGATCAACTTTAAATTTCAGTGTAATAATAAAGCTAGCAAGTATTTGTGTGCTAGATGAAAAAAACAGCCAATATTTAACTTATGTGCAAAATAATAAACTAATTTGCACCCCTTAAATTGTAACATGGATTGTCCCAGAGAACATTTACTCCTTTTTTGCCTTAATGACTCAGGCCCTACATGTTTGCCATCACTAGTTGTTAACCCCTTCCTTTCTAAAACATCTCCCACTGTTTAGGATTTACAAGAACCCTGTTCCTGAATGCTCACTCATAATTATTCCACTGGTATTGTAGAATACAGTTTTAATACAGTATCAATTTTAAAAGAGTAATCTAAACCTGTTTGTTTTCAGACTAACAACGCATACAACAATCATCTTCATTTTATTATCTGCAGTGCAGCGAGTCCCTTAGGAATACTTTCTGAACCACAAAGTGGTGTAATAAAAATTGGGAAAGCAGCAATGTGATTAATATAAACTGGGCATAGCAATGTCTGTAACAATGTTACTGTCAGTCTCATGTATTGAATGTCTCCTTATCTCTGGTCTGATAGGAGAGTCCATTTGTGTCTACACCATATAATCTGAACATCACAGAGATCTTCATGTGCTTGTGCTTCACAGTAATATTTATCTTTAACTGTGACATGCCATACATTTCTAGTGTTATATTTATAGTGCATAATCTTATGGACAGTACATCAATGTGCCTGTATACTAATAATCGTGGTGTCATAGTTTATTAACCTATGGTGGTTGATTTGTGATGTGCAGGGTTTAATGATTGCAAAGCTACTTTGGAGGAGCTACAAGAGTACAATCTGTTCCCCCCCATGAGATTTCCTGCTTAAACAATCTCAAAGCCAGTTGATGAGAGATGTGATTAGTTAGTTGGGGATGTCAATATAGCATTTCAGAAACCAACCAACACTTCTGTGCTAAGAACAAATTTACATTCAATCATAAGTTGAAAGAAATTCCCAAAGCTTTGCGAAAAATCCTTGGTTGCCAACTCACAGCAACACATTGAAGGTTAGGGCAATGTGTGACACCACTTTAGAAGTTTTATCTGACAGACGATAAGAACCGCACGGTCCATCACATCACACTTTAGCAATATTTAATAGTGCAGTGATGGCCAGCAATCTCCATCCTTGCTAAAAGAAAAAGCTTGCCAATGAACTATAGTAAACTGTGAAAGGTGGGGTTCATGGCTGCAAGATTTGTTTACAGATAAAAAAATGTTTCCACTATCAGTAGACATAATCCTAAATGATCAGACATTATGTAATGCTGTGATGGAGAAGAATCTGGGACTAATAGCAGATCACAGAATATGATCAAATACACTCAGTGAATACGTAACTGGCAAATACACTTTATTTGGCACATCTGTGAACCTGCTCGTTACTGCAAAAACCCAATCAGCCAATCATGTGGTAAAGTCAAAAGGTTTGGTTGTTTTTCATACCAAACACCAGAAAGGGAAGAAATCATCATCATCATCATTTATTTATATAGCGCCACTAATTCCGCAGCGCTGTACATAGAACTCACTCACATCAGTCCCTGCCCCATTGGGGCTTACAGTCTAAATTCCATAATGCACACAGAGACAGACAGACACTGGCTAGGGTCAATTTGTTAGCAGTCAATTAACCTACCAGTATGTTTTTGGAGTGTGGGAGGAAATCGGAGCACCCGGAGGAAACCCACGCAAACACGGGGAGAACATACAAACTCCTACAGATAAGGCCATTTGTGATCTAAGTGACTTTGACCAGGGAATAACTGTTGATGCCAGATGGGGCGATTACAGAATCACAGTGTAACGGACTTACCTCCCCGCCGTCCGGAAGCCGTACTTCCTCATCCAGCACCATGTGACCGCACCCGGAGGCGGTCACATGACTGCAACCTAGAGGCGGGGATTTTGAATCCCTGTCAGTACTTAAAGATCACTCTGACACTCGCTGAGTGTCAGAGCAACACTTACCTGTTCCTGGCTCCTGTGTTTCGTGGATTACTGTGTTTCCAGTCTCCTGTGTCTTCCTGTGTGCTGATCTCTGCCTGTTAGACTATTCTGGCTCTCCAACCCCTGTGTACCGACCCGGCTTGCTGACTATCCCTCTACTCTTGTGACCCGTGTACCGACCCCGGCCTGATTGACTCTGAATTGCCTCCTGATTCTGCCTGCCTCAATTCCTGTGTACCGACCCAGCTTGATTGACTCCGCAACTTCTGCTCCACTCCGCTGCACTACATCTTGGGGCGAACCTGAGGGCCGCGACCTGCGACTCCTAGCAGTGAAGCCCACCCCGCCTTGCGGAGGTTCTTGGTGAACACCGGGGAATTCGTTAGACTCCGCGCCTCAGGTAAGCCAGCGCTAATCAAGATTAGTAATAGTAATCCAGTATCTGTTACACACAGCTGATATTCTGGGATTTTCATGTACAACAGTCTCTAGAGTTTACAGAGAATGATGCACAAAACAGAAAATATCCAGTGAGTGCCAGTTCTGTGGGCGAAAACACCTTGTTAATGACGGAGGTCAGAGGAGAACAGACATTGTTTAGTTAACATGAAGCAACAGTCACTCATGTGACCATGCATTACAACAGTGGTATAAAGAAGAGCATCTCTGAATGCTCAAATCATCCAACCTTGAAGTGGATGGGATAGTGCAGAGAACCACTCTGGGTTCCCTCCACTTCCACAAGCTCACCAAAACTGGAGGGAGAGGGAGAGAGAATAATACCATCTACATACCAGCAATAAATGACTATATCAGAATAAAGCATACCACAGCCACTCTAGTCAGGTCTCTAGAAACTGCACACTGATCCCAGCACCTTGCACTGACTGGCTAAATACTATGTCACACACCAGGCTCTCGAGCTCTGCTGGTTTTAGACCTCTCTGTAAGATGCCGTCCAGTCTGTTTCCACTCCAGAGATCCCTCCAGAATCAGAGTATGGGCGCAGCCATCTTGGATTTGATCACGATTCCTCTCAGCCAATCAGGTGAGAACAACCTCCACTTCATATTCCCTCCAAAACCAGTATATGGGAGCTGCCAACTTGGATATAGTCACCTGATCCATCTCAGCAAATCAGAGTGCTGCTTCTGCCCAGCTGATTGCAGTCTCCAATCAGGAATCAACAACAATTATAAAAGGAATTCCTGGAGCTCTTATCTGTTGCCAGTGCAACATTGTATTTCAGACGCCAACCTGGTTCCCAGCAGTTTGCAGTCTTGCTATCTATCCAGCTCTGACAGTGCAGTCTGCATTCTGGCTCCAGTCCGATCCCAGCAATCTGGTTCCATTGCGGTTCTAGTCTGGTCCAAACATCCAGTCCCTGTTTCCTCTCCTCTGCTAGTGCAATCACCATCTGCACCAGTCCATTCACTACACGCAGAGGAAAATTATCAAGTCATCCAGCTTCGTCCACGTAGTCACCAGTCCAGCTCCAGAGACACAACCCAGTCTAGGTACAGACAGATCCTCGGGTGTGACATACTACACCGCCTCCCTTGATGGCTTCATCAGCTAATTAGGCCTCCAGTACCACCTGCATGCTGATGACACCCAAATCAATCTACCCTCCCAAGGAGCTCTGCACATCCCTCATGTCACACGTCTCCTGCTGTCTCTCTTGTGTCCCAGCTACCCTATTTGTGTCTTACACTTCCCTTTAGGATGTAAGTTCTCACGAGCAGAGCCCTCTTTTCTCATGTTCTCCTTGTACTATTCCATCACTCTGTACCTCTAGTCCTGCTTCCCCAGTCCTGTTGTCTTGAGCCCAGGCCTACTTCACATTGGATATTACCATCACTCTCACTCGTTGTCCATAAACAAGTTGATCCACATTACCATGTTGTCTGTGTATTATTTGTTTAATCAGCAGATGTCTGGTCTTTGTATTATTTTGTTTTTCATGTATTATGTCATGTGTTATGGATCTTTGCTGTCTGTTTATTGTATACAACGGTAAATGTTATGTATGGCGCTGCAGAATTTTTGTGGTGCCTTATAAATTAAAGATAATAATAATAATAATAATAATACAGTCCAGCAATAAAAAAATTATAAATGAATTCCGTATTACTTACCTTAAACAAATAACATTTACAAAAGAAATGAAACAAGAAAAAATAGAATGCCATTAACTACAGTTGATATGAATTAGTAGATACAAATGTAAAATAAAATCCTTATTTAAAAAAAACCTCAACTAATTTCAATTGATGAATGAATCAATTAATGTATTGAAATGTGTAATAAGTAATTATTCAACTGTTGTATGAACAATTCCTATCCTCTGGCTGACATGGCACTCTGGGACTTGTAGTTCCATGACAGACGGAGAGCTGCTTGTTGCTAAAATCCAGAAAATAGCCAAATAATATTTTATGGGAAAACTAATGTTTACTAAATATTATCAGAAAAATATGCAGAAAGTAAACTGATGGCTGAAGAGTTATTATACATTGTAATAATACAGCAAGTCCAAACATACCAAACCACTAAGAAACATCATACAAATCTCAGTCATGCAGGCATGGAAGCCATCGTGACTATCATAATATTATCTGGTCCATTGCATTATAAAGGAGATTTTCTAGCTTATGTCATCAAGAGTACAGTACTCAGGAATTAGTCCCAATGTTATATGTCCTCATTACAAGCAGTTTGTCTGACAACACAAACATGAAATGTAATCTTCCTGTTACACACAACCTGAGGGACCTCGTTGCTCTCCAAGGCTACAATTATTTCAAAACACTGCATTTCTTATAGATGCTAATTGCCAGCAAGTGCCCTGCATACACTGAATCTGTGTCATACTCATGGGGCCTCATTTAGGCGTCTATTTATTAAAGTCATGTGGTGTCAATCAATATGCATCGCTGCAAACCGCCATATCTGCTCTGGGAGCCCCGGCTTAGTCCCCCCTCCTCCACAATCTGTTTTTACTATCTACCAGCAGCCTAGTGCAGGTGAGGGATCCAGCAATGTGGGAGAGACTTCAGCTGGGTCTCATTGGAGATGACAGGTAAGCCCAGGCCCAGCGCTCCCATTAGGCAAGGTTAGGCACTTGCCTAGGGCGCCGGGCTCTGGAGGGCGCCTGGAGGGCGCCACAGAATTCTAAAAGACTTTAAAACTGTGCGGCGACCGCTGACCTTAACTGTCACGGCCGCCGCACAGCATTCAGATGCACGGGGAGGGGGGAAGAGGCTATTTTGTCACCACCGCCGCCTCTCTGCTCCGTCTCCTCCCCTCCACTTACTAGTGTCAGTGAGTGGAGGGGAGGAGACGGAGCAGAGAGGCGGCGGTGGTGAGACAAGGTAAGGAGAGGAGGGCGGCAATTTTTGCGGGGGGGGGGGGGGGCGACGGCGATTTTTGCGGGGGGCGCCGCTTTTTTAAAAATGCCTAGGGCGCCGTGGACCCTAGCACCGGCCCTGGGTAAGCCAAGATGGCATTACCCTGCTGCGAAAAGCAAAGCTTTTCATAGCTTACTGAACAACAAAACTTTGTGGGACCCATATTAATATATGAGGTCTGTGTTAAGAAACTTCAACTGGGTTGTTGTAGGAGAAATCTATGCCCAGTTTTTAAGGCTAATCGCATATTAATAACTAGGTCCCTTAGAGTTAAATACAGTTAAAGGGTCCAGATTTGCAGCTGGACAAACCATGTTGTGATGCAAGGGGTGCAAATACATTTACATTTTATTTTTTGCATTTACAGGCAAAATTCTGCCTGCCTTTGTTACACACACACTTATTTCTACCATTTAAAATAAGCTAGGACACACCCCTTCTCATATCTAAACCTGTCCTCACATTTTAAATCCCACCTCCCCTCAGTGCAACATAGTTTTGCCAAGGTACAAAACTGCACCTGCCAGACATCTTTACACCTAATTCTAAATGAGACCCATTATCTTAATAACATGTCTATTGATGCTGTTGTGTTTGCCTGCATACTATTATTGTCAAAAAACATATTTTTCAAAGTACAAATTGTTTCATTCATGTTTTTGGGCTTCTGAATTATCACAGAAAATCGAGTAACTTTAGTTGTAAACATTAATTGCAATTTTACTTTAATATCAGTATTCTGATTCCATGCTTAGGCAACCAGCTGTCCGGGGTGTTGAACTACAATCCTCTACCTGGAATGTTGGAGCGTGTAGTTCCATAGCAACTATCTGTTGCCTATCTCTGATTTACATCTTTATTAAGTTTTACAGCACACAACATAGCAAAGCTCTATCTTCAATATGTATAATGATGTTTTCAATGTATACTTATTGCATAGGGGTGGGTACTGTTTGTAGCCACCTATAAGGTCTATTTATACTTTTTAAGCAAAATATCCAATTTATTCCTTTTCTATGTGCAGAGAAACGCTGCATGAAAAGTTACCTTGACGCTGGTGTGGCTGGTCTGTGTCTCGGCCTCTATGCAGCTGTACTGCCCGGGGTCTCTGCGTTCCTTGCGGGAGCCGGAGCGTGCGGCAGGCGGGTAGCGGCTCTGGTAGGCAAGTACTGAGGGGATGGAGTCAGCCGCGTCGGTCTTGATGAAGAGCCCGTGCAGGGTGGCGGCGGTGCCCTGGGAGATGGTGGTGGTCTGATGTGGAGAGTTGGATTCGTCCGAATCTCTGCAGTAGATCACCCCGCTCTGAGATACGTGGATGCTGGGAGCGCAGCCCATACCTGTGCCAGGGGGCAATGGGTGACACCGAAGCACCCTCTAGGGATGCTGTATCCTGACACTAATGCACTGCGCCAGTCTACAAGGTACCACAACGAAGCACTAGGATAAAAGCCATAATGATCATATACTCAGTGCCGTGAAACAGATTCATTTAATGATAGACCTACCAGACATAGCACACACTCACATAAGCCAAGATAAATACTTATGCTAATGTATATTTCAGATACAACAGTACACAACAGCAGAGATGGCGAATTTCTATAGGGCAAATGTCTCCAATGAAGCACCAACACATAGTAATTACGCCAAATTTAATTAAGGTATCATGTGACAGTTTACAAACCAACTCACTACTGTTAACCAGTGAAATCACGTTAATGCCACTTCCTAGAAAGCGTATGGGATATGTGCCAACAGGCTTCTGTGCCAGGGTTTAGAGATCAGAGTGTAATCTGCTATCACTTGCACCCAGTCATTAGTGCCCTACAGGCAATTCTCTATCTCAACCCAAACCATGTGCCAATTATCAGCGATGGTGCATCCTGCCCTTTAACCACTTAGAAAACGCTCAGGTGTCTCTATTCCTCCCAGCCCCCAAAGCAGCGTCTGCCTCCCACCAGTTGCACAATGATACGTGATAGAAGAGAATGAATGAGATCAGACAGGATGGGGGGACTCCCTGAAATGGTAATACCCTCTGCGGGGCTGTTTTCCTTTCAAAGCTTTTAATTCTGCTCAGCAACCAACATCTTTTCCCAGCATCTCTCTGCCCCTGCAATGCTTTGACATCACATATGCCTGCCCTAGGTATGCTAGCAAGACATGCACAGTAGGGTATCATTAGATAAATTCTCACACACACTGTCTGTCACATACATTTCTATCCCTGACTAACACTAACCATCAGATTACACCAGCCTTAAATAATAAAAAAAACTCTATACCGATAGCCGCCTAATCCATTACCTTTATGAGATCAATAGTGATTGCATCTCCTGGACGCTGCCTTGCAATGCATTTCATTTGAAGGTAAAACCTACTGCACACAACTGATCCTTAGTGGCTCAGTGTCAATCACTGTTCGCTTTGCCCCTTTTTAGACTAACATGTAAATCCCCGGATGGTGATAGCGATGAATCCCTTCTCGCCGGTGACTGCAGATCTCTTCTTCATGCACAGCACTAGAGCTGCCGTCTCCTGAGCCCTCCCAGCCGTCACTGCTGCTGCTGCTGCTGCTGCTGCCTCCTCCTCTTGCTGGAAAGCAACAAGGCGTTGTCCCATTTACACATCGTTTTCACCCCTTTAACTCAGTGGGTTGCAATGGCCCGCTTCATTGCCTCCTGAAGTCTGGCTGTCATGCAGGTGTGGGGACCTTGGGAGCGAATCAGCAATATATATAATTGATGACCTGTTCTACTATCTTGTATTGGTATGTACAGGCATTCCTAGTGCGCAAACCAGAGCAGCTTAATTAATTTATATATAAGCTGGGAACTACAAGCTAAGCCTCGCTAAATAAACGGCCAGGTTTGAAATGGAGTAGGATATTATTTCATCATCCTCATCGTCATCATCATCATTTATTTATATAGCGCCACTAATATCGCAGAGCTGTACAGAGAAGTCACATCAGTCTCTGCCTCAATAGAGCTCACAGTCTGAGGGGCCTATTTATTAAACCTAATTTTCATGTCAATTCCCCGAACAGACACCAATTGAAGTATTTGCCTCATCTATCAACAGTACATCGCAGCAAATATAGACATCTGCTGCTTTGCACTTTTTTTTCGTACTACATAGCAGTCCCCATAGATGTCTATGGGGACTGCTATGTACCGCAATTTACAAATGAATGAAAATGCTTTTACACATATGGTAATGTACGCCAGCTCAGGCTGCCGTACATTACCGTTTCTGCTATTTTTTAGCACTGTTAAGCTCTGCTCCGAAGAGCAGAGCTTTACAGCGCATGTGTGGAGGGATCACATGATCCCTCCCTGTCACACAGCGCATGTGTGGAGGGATCACATGATCCCTCCCTGTCACACAGCGCATGTGTGGAGGAATCACATGATCCCTCCCTGTCCCATTCCGCTCTCTGCAACAGTGAAGTGCAGGGAAGTTTTCAAAAGGATCATGCGCACCAGGCTTCTGTGGATCACACAGCAGCTTCGGGAACAAAGAGGCAGTGAACAGGTAAGTTTCTAACGTCACAGGAACAGCAGTTTTTCGTGACTGCTGCTCCTGTGGAGATTTTTTTTAATAAATATGAGAAATAGTTCAATCTGTATCAATGCAATAAGGATTGAAAACTATTTTATTTTATGTGCCTGCTGATATATGTGCCCCTAAATTCCCTAACACATACACACACACACACACACACACACACACACACACACACACATACACACACACCTATTTATGAAACAATGCAATGGTAAAAAATAACCCTTACCGTGAATCCACCGCTAATCTAAGTATCCATCTGCAGCGTTCATAAATTTGATGAATACTTAGATACACAAGGATTGAAAACTATTTTTCATGTTTTACGGTCCTTCTTAAATATGTCACACAAACAGACTAGGGTCAAATTTTTTTAGCAGCCAATTAACCTTCTAGTATGTTTTTGTTTTGTGAGAGGAAACCGGAGCACCCGGAGGAAACTCATAAACCCAGTTGTGTGAGGCAGAAGTGCTGCCCCCAGATTATTCCCAAAATTACATATCTGCATGGTGGGGCATCACATCTTTAAAGTGTGCTTTCCGTTTATTTTATAATTTGCTGTTAAATAAATAATATTTCCCCCTGTGGGTACTCATACAGCAATAATGTGGTGTCCGTCCCTTGGGTAGCCAGCTGTACCATAATCTCACCAGACTACCACATGTCAGAGTCCTACTGGTAGACTGAATGCAATGGGACAAGTAACACTGTATGGGTAAAAGGTGGGCAGTGAAGATAATTAGAATAAGAAAAAACAACCTTAGTTTTGTGCAGCAAATTATAGGGAAGTGTGACTTAACAATAACATTAATTATTAAATATAAATATTTGCAGATAAAGCACTTCCAACTGGATACGATCTAATATATAGTTGTATATACTTTCATATAATGTAGTCTGAATACATAAACAAGTACATGTATTTGATTCAATAGCATAACACATAATTAGTCCCCCATTGTACAGCTCTACGGAATATGCTGGCGCTATATAGATGATGATGATGATTAGCCCACAAATGTCTCAACCAATACAATATAACAAATCAATGTTATAATATTCCAAAAGACTCAAATATTTAAAATATAGATATCCCATTACTGCTAATGTAAAAGTTTGAGAAAAAAAGTTCAGTACATAGCTGACTGAAAATAAAGGACAGATTACAATGCACAATGTTTAAATCGCGAGCTAGAGAACAAACAGAATCCCAAAACACCCCCTAATGTGATTCCTTGCAAGTTCATCAGAGGTGCTAAAATAGCTTGCAAAAGTGTATCTTTTATGGAAGTAGCAACCAATCCATAGTAACTCTTTAAATTACAACGAAGTACAACTGATTTCCCCAAGAGTAACATAATACATTTCCAGAGAATCATATCAATATGAATCAAATAAATAAATGTATCAAACAAATAAAAATATCAAAATATACAGTCACATAACATCTTAATATCTAAACTTTAGAAAAATGTTTTAAATCAATAAACTCTTTTTCCATACTGTCCAAAAATACATGATAATATGAACCACTTAAATAATTAAAAAAATCACCCAAGGATATATGATGAAACAATGAAATAATAATAGAATAGAATATTCACATCTCTAAGAGAATGGGTAAGAAAAGTAGCCAAGTATGATATAGATATTTGCACGTGAAAGCTGGTTATAGCTGTTTCTCTCTCCACTCACATTTTCTCTCTTTTTCCCGGAGCAGCTCCCCAGGGCAGGTGTAAAACAACCTCCCTGTTGTTTACTTTAGATTATAGCTGTGACGGAACTGTCAGTGTGAAATAGATGACAACTGATAAACATGAAATATTAACCTGTAATTATCAAAGTTTATAACCTGTAGTTGATAAACAGACTCAGAATACTTTTCTTTGCCTAAGCAGTACTATATATCACTACAATTCCTATCAAGTTGTATATACTTGGTCTAAATTTGGAAAACTGGTGGATTTCTGGCTATTGTGGGACTACAATACCCAGCATACTGAACCTTGTAGTGCCACAATAGCATGATGTTTGCCAATACCATGCTGCTTGGGTGTCTTTTTTTGTTAAATACTTTTTGGGGAGATTTGGGGAGATAAAGCAGCAGCATGAAGTCACTCTGGTGCCTCAATTAGAAGATGGGACAAAAATAGGCTTATCCTAGTGTTTAATAGCTCATAGACTGAGAAGGATAGAGGCTCAGTCACATTCCTTGGGCTGTGGGTGGTTTGTATAATGAAAGAATTGGACCCACACATTGGTAACTGTGCCGTCTCTGTTTTTGATCCACCACTGTCCATCACTGACTGTCCTTTTAACTCGCTATAATGCTGAACACTGATTTTAGTGTTTCATTGGCAGCATAGGTTAATGCAATTTACACAGACCAATAATGTGAAATAATGTGAGTAGATAAAGACAGAGCATGTTAGTCAATATTAATTCATGAATCTTCTTCTTTAGAACAATCTTTAAACCACTGCAACTTTTACAATGGTCTTTTGGTTCGATTCTCTCCCCTTCTCCCCCTGTCCTGGGCACTCTGAACAAACAGACTTGGTGGTAAATGTATGAAGCTCCGGGTTCTTCAACACCCTTTACAAGGCAGCGCCGCTTTAAATTTAAGCGCTGAAGACGCCGAACTCGCGGGTGTTGAAGAACCCGGAGCTTCATACATTTACCCCTTGATCTGCTGAATCATCCCTGGTTCTATCTGATGGATTGTCATCTACACAGCAGAACCTCTACAAGTTTAGCAGCATTCCACAAAACCCTTTCTACCACCCCTATTGATTTCCCTAATGTAGTCTTATCCTGGACAGAGATTGTGCCTTGATTGGCACCACATCCCTTGATTCCTCAGGAGTCAGATAATCAAATATGATATTTACCCTGGGTGGTAGAAGTTGGCTATGCACTGGCCTTCTTGTAAGATCAGCATAACATACAATCTCTTTGTGTATGTGTCAGGAATATTGGTATAAATTAATTGCCTTAAGCTCAGCAAGACAATAAATGGGGTAGTCAGTAGAGGCTGGCTGTAGCCACAGACTGGACAACATACATGCATAATACTAAGAATAGTGACATTGCGTCTTTTTTCTTTTCTTATATTCTGATACATCAATGCAAGATGTTTAAAAAAACAAAAGCGTAGAGGGTTAGGGATACAGTTCATTTTTAGCTCCAGCCCCTTATGGTAGATTATTTTTTGACCCTGACTACCAGTAGCTGAAGAGTTAATTAGATACGCCATCCACTTTTCTAGGCAGCTCAGTAAGCTGGGGTATTGAAAGCCACAGATATAATGTGATTGGTATTTTTGCAGGTGCTCCAGATAGAGACTAAGGAAAAAAGTCAGTGGGGAGAGGTAGATTTACTAATCTGCAATTTTGTTTGTAAACTGAACAATTTACTAAAGGCCAAACCGAATATCAAAGTGCACAATTTTAAACTATAAAGTTCCCAATTTCTATACATGGAAGATATAGATATCTTTCCATGTATCAAGTAGTGGGTTGCCAGACCGCATGGCAACCGGGTCCCCACACCCAAAGAATGCCATCCCAATACTGCATATTACTGGGCCCCTCCTGGTAGGCCTGGATGGGGAGTAGCAGGGTAATGCACTCTGTGTGAGTGCCCATACATTACTCACACTCATCTGTACTACTTATATCTATTACCTCATCTATTTGTTACTTGCTTCTGTATGCAGCACTGTGGAATCTATGGTACCTTATAAATAAATAATAATAATTGTCAGATTTGTTTGTTAACGCTTGTAACACTTGGTTGTTACCTGCTAATATGTTATTACAGATGATCTATTATCTTTGATTTAATGTAATGTTTTAACTTATTTCTGAGATTAAGAGTAAAGTGCGGCCCTTTTGAATATTAGAGGGCCGTCTATGCGGCTATTGATGTGTATCAGGTTGTCCATCACTGATGTAGCGGCAGAATACTGTATGTTAAATAAAATGCAGCCTTTTATTTGTCTTTAAACCACTATGTGACAACGGAATTTGGTTCTAAGCGCTAATGCTGGCAATACAGGCTGCATTAGTGCAGCCGACATCAGGTAATTGATCACATATTACAGCATGTACTGCCCGCAAATGATCTCATAATTATTGGGATATTAAAAAATGAAGCAGAAGATAATCACAGATGACCCCTATTGGGCGGTATGTGCTATCATTAGGACCCAATGATGGTGGAAATTATCCTATGTCTGTGGCCATGTGCCATGCTGATATTACCCTGTTAGGATTAGAACCGAAAGTCCTAACGCAAGGCAGCAATGCTAATATTTTACATATAGATGCTGGACTTGCCTGCTGTTTATTTAATACATGTGCATTTCCTAAAATATGATTTACGTGATGCTTGTGACTCACATTAATTACACTAGGTTATCTCTGTGTTAGTACATACAGTGTGTGAGACAAACTGAATTCCTGGCACCTGATAATACAAGCAGTGAGCACAGTCTGTACAAGAAGTCATAACTGGTTTAATTACTGCAGAAAACAAATGTACCCAACACAAGCAAAAAAAGGGAAGAAAAAAAGAAAGTGTGAATAAAGGTTTTCAGTGCAGCTATTTCTATGACATGAAAAGGGATTTTTTTATTTTATTTCCAACGTTTTCATGTCTATAAATAAACTTATTACTCCTGACTCTTGGAAACTCTTTAACCGAGTATAATAAAACCCCTGCTCCTAAATGCCACAGAATGTTAACAAAGAAAAAAAATAAGACAGAATAACAACATAGTATTTATATAAAGCTGGAAGTCTAAGATTTAGGAATCCAGGTGTATACACCGTTCACTAGGCTTGGTTAACCTGTTACTCTCCAGCTGCTCTGAGATGCACTCTGGGACTTGTAGTTCATTAGCCCTAGCACACAGCATTCAATTAAACGCCTATAGTTCCACAACAGCTGGAGAACCGCACATTTCATATCTGTATCTTACGCAGTAAGTAGTCTGTGTGTCAGAAAATTTCTATTATACCGAGATGTAAGCTGTAACGCTGACCATATATGAGCGATCCTTCCACTCCATCACAGCAACTATTTTGATCCTTTTCCAATATGGCTAATATGTGGGTGAGTAGAGAGGTTGAGATTGAGGACTGTTGGTAATTGTCAGCAGACCATCAGCTAGTAGTCAACTGCAGAACAGATTTACAGGCAAAATGATGTTAGAGATCTCAGACAAGTGTGCTCCAGTATTGAACCAATATGCTGTACTGGGACTTTTGTACCTCTCACCTCAAGGGGCACTGCATGACCTAAAAGGCAAGACCCCAGACTCAAACATGGTGCCCTGGGTAATTGTTTTAAAACTAATTTTATTGATTCATACCGTATTAATTGTTCTCATACAGTTGTGTGATTCCAAAACCATTACCTGCGGCAATTATAAATTTCCTGTTTACTAGCGTTGTTGAATGTACACCTACTTGCATAGATACATTGTGTGATTTTGTGCGTGGCACTGTTTGAAAGAGGTAGAGGTATAGCACATTCAGATCTGTATGGAAGGCATCATTGATTGAGAAAAGCATTTAAATGTTTTTTTTACCAATGGCCAATGCTGCTATTTAGTGTCACTCTCACCATGCCCCCCCAACCCTGATAACAGACAAAAGGGTACAGGGAGAACACATGTTGGGGCTGGTTGGGGTAGGGGGGCATTTACCCAATGGGCTGGTCCCATAGTGGGCTACCTTGGGTTGAGTCACTGGGCTACCTGCATTTGTTTTCCCCTTAAAATGTTCTTCATAAATAGGGTTCTGAGCCCAGTCCTGCCCCCCTCCCCATGGCCCATGGCTATTATTACTTTGATAAAGAAGGCTACGTGTTAACCCACAGGATTGCCTTGACAAGCATTCAGTCAGGTAGAGCATGTGCAGCAGCTCCGTTTCGCCAGCGCTGTCCTATACAGCAGCCGCGGCGCTGTCTAAGAAGCGTCTGCGGCGGTGCTGTATACAATACAGCACCGCCGCGTACGCTTCTTTGACAGCGCCGCGGCTGCTGTATAGGACAGTGGCCACTTAGCGCAGGGGGGGGGGGGTTCTAGAGACTCAGAACCCCCCGCCCCCCTGCGTGCGCCACTGCACTGAACATGGGCTTGAAGTTTTGGAAGTAAATAAACATTCTACCACATAAACTCCAAGAGGCTCTTTTATAGTACATCTTACTGAGATTACACAACAACCAGAACATCTCTAAGAAGACACAAAAGGTTAAAAATTATATGGTATATGTTTTTCTTTGTTTATATTATGACATTTAATTTTATTTTATAATGTTACGCTTTGTTGTAATTTGTTGTGTTTGCTTTACCAACCCCAAAACATAATAATTGTTCTTAACAATAATTGTATTATTGTATTATTGTATATGCGGTTGGCATATAACATTTTTCAAACTCCTCCCTAAAGGAGATGAACTTGGGACCGATAACTGTCAGGAGGACCATAATGCTTATCATTCGGGAGCTGTGTTTACTACACACCCCAGCATGAACAGGTAGGTTGACTTGAGTCCACCAGTGCTGATAACCACCTCTTCTGCTGGCTGACAGCACTGTATTTCAGCAGCAGTGAATGGTCTTTGAGGAGCTCCTCACTGAAGGGACAGATAAGAGGGGAAGGTCTATAAGCAGCAGGGTTTGTCCACTTGTACAACACTTTTAAAGCAAGATGGAGAATATACAACCAATTTCAAACATGCACTTCCATTTACATGACATTTTTATGGTAAAGCCAATGTTTTAACCCCTAGACATTGCAGGCATATTATATACTGAGACAGCCACTTCTAGACTGTGATGTCCTGTGTTGGAGCTGATAAGTGTAGTGTAAAGCTGGGTACACACTAGAGATTTTTCATCCAATTATCGTGCCGATCACAAGATAACTGCTGGCTAAGGTATAGCATTAGTGTGTACACTCCCATGATCATGTTTTACCTTACCAAAGCACATTGTATCGTTTGATTTGATTTTATAAACTTGCTAAAAATCATGATCAACGATGGAATGATATCGCACAAATGTGGAAATGTGTATGCACAGATGAAGAGCACAGATCTGAAGATAAATAGTGTAGGTGTGTACACATAAATCTGCATGCTCATCTGGACTTTCAGTCGTTGGTAAAATCGTTACAGAAATCGCATCTGCAGCAATTTTCTGTAGTGTGTACTCAGCTTTTTGTTCACTTGAAGGGCCATAGAGACAACTAATGTTTAACTTAAAAGTAGAGATGTTCACTGACCCCTGTGTTTTGGTTTTGGTAAAACCGCCCTCGCGTGTTTTGGTTTTGGTTTTGCATTCCGATTTTTTTTTTCTAAAATCCCTATTTATTTATTTTTGCTAAAATCACATAATTTGGCTCTTTTTTATCCCTACATTATTATTAACCTGAATAACATTAATTTTAAGGGTGTGCACCGGCCACTTTTGGTGTTTTGGGTTCTGATTTGTTTTGCCAAAACACCCCACGAAATGTTTTGGTTCTGATTTCGGGTTTTGGGTTCTGATTTTTTTTTAAAAAAAGCATAAAAAGTGCTAAAATCAATTATTTTGGTTTTTTTTCACTCCTACACTATTATTAACCTCAATAACATTCATTTCCACCAATTTCCAGTCTATTCTGAACACCTCACACCTCACAATATTGTTTTTAGTCCAAAAGGTTGCACAGAGGTAGCTGGATGTCTAAGCTAAGCGACACAAGTGGGCGGCACAAACATGTGGCCCATCTAGGAGTGGCACTGCAGTGGCAGACAGGATGGCAGTTTGAAAAACTAGGCCCCAAAGAGCACATAATGGCCAAAAAACAAGTGCAAGCTGGAATTGTCCTTGGGCCCTCCCATCCACCCTGATGTTGTTGAAATAGGACATGCGCACTTTAACAAACAAATCATTTCAGTGACAGGGCCTACAAAACTGTGGCTGAAATGATTGGTTTGTTTGGACCCCCACAAAACGAGCTGGCAAAGAAAAAAAGAGGTGAAAGATGGAATTGTCCTTGGGCCCTTCCACTCACCCTGATGTTGTTGAAATAGGACATGCACACTTTAACAAACCAATCATTTCAGCGACAGGGCCTACCAAACTACTGTGGCTGAAATGATTGGTTTGTTTGGGCCCCCACACCAAAAAAGCTGTTCATCTCTCCCTGTACAAACTAAACTGGCTCTACTGAGGCAATATGTCATCCTCATCCTCATATTCCTCGCCCCCTTCAGTGTGTACTTCCTCATCCTCACACATTATTAATTCGTCCCCGCTGGACTCCACAACCACAGGTCCCTCTGTAGTCTCTGGAGGGCAGTGCTGTTCTTGATTGAGGAATTG
This sequence comes from Mixophyes fleayi, assembly GCF_038048845.1. Lineage (NCBI taxonomy): Eukaryota > Metazoa > Chordata > Amphibia > Anura > Limnodynastidae > Mixophyes > Mixophyes fleayi. The sequence goes on along the minus strand of NC_134402.1, from coordinate 408,896,857 downwards.
ATAATTCATTTTTATGAACATCTTTTTTTCAACGTTTTGCGGAAGCAACCTCCTTCGCCGCTCACTGACCAGGTTCCCCGCTGCACTAAAAACTCTTTCCAAGCACACACTGGAGGGGGGACAACTCAGGTAAAATAGAGCCAGTTTGTACAGGGGCTTCCAAACTGGCTTTTTTTCCTGCCAGTAAGAATATGGACTGTCTGACATGTCTACTTGGATGGTGTCAGCAAAGTAATTCTCCACCATTTTTTCAATGGTGACAGCATCCAATGCAGCGACAGTAGACATGTCTGCAATGGTTGGCAGGTCCTTCAGTCCGGACCAGATGTTCTCAGCATCCCCGCCAGCGGGTCTTTTAGAAAAACTGAGCTTTTTCCTCGCAGCCACAGGTGTTGAAGTAAATGGAGGAGCTGTTGGCATGTCACGGTCCTCTTCAGAGGACAATCTCCTGACCAGCAGGTCTTTGCACCGCTGTAGATTTGTGTCCGCCGGAAACAGAGACACAACATACGCTTTAAACCGAGGATCCAGCACGGTGGCCAGAATGTATTCCTCTGACTTTAAAAGAGTGACCACCCTCGGATCCTGGCAAAGCGTACGAAGGGCTTCATCCACAAGAGCTACATGCTTGGTGGAATCGCAATGCTTTAACAGCTCCTCCCTCACTTTCTCCAGCTGCTTCTGCAACAGCCTGATCAGGGGAATCACCTGACTCAAGCTGGCAGTGTTGGAACTGACTTCTCGTGTGGCAAGTTCAAACGGCTGGAGAACCTTGCACAACACGGAAATCAGTCTCCAATGCACTTGACTAAGGCGCATCCCCACTCCTTTTCCTATGTCGTAGGTGGCTGCGTAGGCTTGAATGGCCTTTTGCTGCTCCTCCATCCTCTGCAGCATATAGAGGGTGGAGTTCCAGCGCGTCACAACCTCTTGTTTGAGGTGATGGCAGGGCAGGTTCAGCCTTTTTTGATGTTGCTCGAGTCTGCGGTAGGCACTGGCAGAATGCCGAAAGTGTCCAGCAATTTTGCGGGCCACCGCAAGCATCTCCTGCACACCCCTGTCACTCTTCAGGTAATGCTGCACCACCAAATTAACGGTGTGGGCAAAACATGGGACGTGCTGGAAATTGCCCATATGTAATGCCCGCACAATGTTACTGGCGTTGTCCGACACCACAAATCCCCAGGAGAGTCTAAGTGGGGTAAGCCACTGAGAGATTATTTCCCTCAGTTTTTCTAAGAGGTTGTCAGCGTTGTGCCTCTTACTAAAACCTGTGATACACAACGTTGCCTGTCTTGGCACGAGCAGCCGTTGTGGAGATGCTGCTACTGATGCAGCTGCTGCTGTTGCTGCGGAAGGCAATGCATCTACCCAGTGGGATGTCACAGTCATATAGTCCTTAGTTTGCCCTGAACCACTTGTCCACATGTCCATGGCTAAGTGGACAGTGGGTACAACCGCATTTTTCAGAGCACTGAGGACACTTGATCGTACTTCTCTGTACATCTTTGGTATCGCCTGCCTAGTGAAGTGGAATCTCGACGGGATTTGGTACCGGGGACACAATACCTCCATCAACCGTCTAAATCCCACTCCACTGATGGCGGACACCGAATGCACATCTAACACCAACATAGCAGTTACCGCCGCAGTTATCCGCTTTGCTATAGGGTGACTGCTGTCGTACTTTGTGCTCAGGGCAAACGACTGTTGGACGGTCAACTGTTTGGTGAAAGATGTAGCGGTCTTACGACTTCCCCTCTGGGAAGATGACCGACTACCAGCAGCAACAGCAGCAGTGGCAGTAGTAGGCGTACCGCTGCAGGATTCCTCGGATGAATCCCGTATTGAAGAGGACTCAGCCTGGCTGGTGACATGGCCTGCAGGACTAATTCTGATGGAGATCGTGGAGGAAGTTGACGAGGAGGGTGTTGGTGATATGTATCCAACAGGACCAAGGGATTTAGGTGTTTCTGGACTGCTGACGGTCCTAGCCACAGGTCCTGAACTAAACACTGAATTATGAAGGTTCTTCAGGTGACGTATAAGTGAGGATGTCCCTAGGTGGCCAAGATCCTTACCCCTGCTTATTTGAGCTTTACATAAGCTACATATGGCCATACATTTGTTGTCCGGATTCGGATAAAAATAACTCCAGACAGAAGAGGAGGATTTTTTGGTCTTCTGACCAGGCATGACGATGGGCTTTTTCATCCCATGGACAACTGTTTCCCCCCCTGGTGGCTCATTTATGATAACCACATCAGCATCCTCCTCGTCAAGTTCTTCCTCAGCGCCAGCTACATCAATATCCTCCTCCCGGTGTACAACATTCACACCTTCATTAGCCAAATCTGTAACTGGACTGTGGGTGATCCTTCCAGCATATGCAGAGGGCGTGCTGGAAATGGTTGAAGGAGCCACCTCTTCCCGTACAGTGATGGGAAGGTCAGGCTTCGCAACCACAAAAACCCTTGGACTCGCTGGACTTGGACTAGTTGTTGATGACAGCTTAAGTCTCTTAAATTTGTTAGAGGGGGGGAGGAGAAGTGCTTAGATCCATGGGTGAAGCTGAACCACTAGTCATGAACATGGGCCAGGGCCTAAGCCGTTCCTTGCCACTCCGTGTCGTAAATGGCATATTGGCAAGTTTACGTTTCTCCTCAGATGATTTTAATTTTATTTTTTTGCTAATTTTTGGGAACTTTGGGTTTTTGGATTTTACATACCCTATACTATGAGATTGGGCATCGCCCTTGGCAGCCGACGTCGATGGCATTTCAGCGTCTATGTCAATGTCTTGACTAGTGGCAGCAGCTTCAGCATTAGGAGGAAGTGGGTCTTGATCTTTCCCTACTTTATCCTCAAAATTTTTGTACTCCATTATATGCAGCACAAGAGAGCGTACCCCTAAACCACACACACTTTGGGACTACAGAAACAATGACCGTAGTAATAGAAATGGCAGTTCCTATTTTTTGGAACTACACAAACAATGACCGTAGTAATAGAAATGGCAGGTCCTCTTTTTTTGGACTGCAAGAATATATTGCTCTATAATATTTTTTATACTTTTTCAATCATTTTTTTATATTTTTTAGAGATTTTTTTTTTTTTTAAAGATTTTTGGCTGCTTAACAAATTGCTATGGACTTATCAGAAACAAATTCAGGACAAAAGCACCACTGGACTCAGCAGCACAGACACTGGCCAAAGCACCACTGGAATCAGCAGGACAGAGCACTGGAAAAAGTACTACTGGACTCAGCAGGACAAAGCACCACTTGACTAAATAAATCAGCAGGACAGAGCACTGGACAAAGTACTAATGCACTCAGCAGGACAAAGCACCACTTTAGTAAAGTTATCAGCAGGACAGAGCTCATCAACCTCCCTCTTCACTAACCACAGGGAGAATGAAGATGGCGGCTGCGAGCGGGGCATTTAGGAGATCCGAGTCTCGCGAGATCCGACGCGAGACTTGGATGTCATAGCCTCGGTTTGGCTTCATTTGGCGCCCGGGAGTTCCCAAACAGTGCTCGGATCCCGTCGGATCCGCACTGTTCAGGTGGGCTCGGATTAGCGAAATCCAAGCCCGCTCATCTCTAATTAATTTACAATCATTTCCAGTCAAATTTTGCCAAGTGACAAGAACACTGTTGCCCCTCCTGTTTCTGTGTGAGCAATGGCACTGAGCAATGTCACTGGAGACTGGAGAGTGATAAGAACACTGCTACCCCTGTTTCTGTGTGAGTAATGGCCTTCTCGGATCCCCTAAGTTCGGGTGGGCTCGGTTTCAGAAAACTGAGCCTGAGCATCTCTACTTAAAAGTGGACAAGGTTAGACAGACTTTAAAGCTCATTTATTATGCTATATTAATGCAGCCCCTCAGTACAAATACCTTGTTGTGACATCATACATCTATGTTTATACAAAGGGACCTATATATAGGTAAGCACATGGCGTCAAGTAATAAAAAAGAAAAGATACCCAGGCAGATGGTAGAGAAAATATAGGGGGCAAGAGGAGCCTGCAGCTGTATTAAAGAGTCTGCAAACTCTTAAAAAACAAAAACATATAAATAGAAAACAGCACTGGAACCAATGGCCAAATATGAGTTCATGAAATGATATAAAACAGTTTATTAAAACAATTGTAAAATCATACATGAAAAAACAAATAAAAATCGCATAATTCAAATGTGAATATGATTAAGGTGGGACTATATAGACCCAATATGTGGGTCACAGCAATGTTTCAATACCCGAATCATAAATCATAGAATGAACCAAAAGTCCAAATGTAATTGAATCATGAATTCCACCGGCGTTTCTGGGATCATATGAGTAGTTAGTAATATCCCGTTGAGCTGGTCCACTCTAGATGAATACATAGTGTACCTATAAATTGTGGTTCTTCTGTGTTAAATACCACTATATATATGGATAAATTATATTATATGTTTTACATGTATTTCGTAGAGAACTTACTTCCAAACGGAACACAATTAAAGATCAGATGTGTCAGTCAGTAAACCTACTAGGTACAGATATCTCAGAGAGGAATAAAGTGCTAGAGCCAGTGGTGTAAGTACCTTAGGGTCAAATAACAGACCCACTTCTTATTTCCCTCTGGTCTCCGAGACGCACTGTAACCGAGTCCGGCAAATGAATTATCCTCCGTCCAGATATCACAGCGTGCACGCTGACAGCAAATCCTTCCTCCTGTCTTGAGCAACAAGTGTTCAGAGGTATGAGCCAATATCCAGATAAATGATAACAGGGACATAAACTGTACCATCAAATGTATGACTGAATGTAAAAATCTTAATAGAAAATAGTCCTTTTACTGACGCGTTTCATCGTAAGACAAGATTTCTTCAGAGGCATTAATGAATTTCACTCTTTCAATATTGGACCTTTTTATAGACCGCCTTCTTAATCAACTATTTAACAGGTGTTTCATTAAACCATTAGTACTAATGCTTCAATCAAAAACATATACAAAATACTGGTTTCCATTTAGTGAAAACTCATAATAAACCTTACATAAAATATAGATAATCCTAGTTTCACTACCATTTCATGAACTCAGAAATAGTACCCTTCAATAAAATATACATCGAGAGATACTACTATCTTTCCATATATATTAGAGATGCTCACTGACCCCCGTGTTTTGGTTTTGGATCTGGATTACCGTTGTGTTTTGGTTTTGGTTTTGCCAAACCGCCATTGTGTGTTTTGGTTTTGGTTTTGGTTGGTTTTGTTTTGCTATTTTGTTTAAAAATCAATGTTTTTGGAAATAAAATAACCAAATTTAGTGCTCCACCTGTTTCTTGGATAAGTAATGTAATTGTAAAGCTAATAAATTATCAAAAAAACAGTTTAATTCCTGGTAGGTAGGCCTTCATTAATTCTACACACAAACCAGATTGTCTTCCTCTCCATCTAAGCATGTTTGCAATGCAGCCATCGTCTTTGGATGTATATTACACCCTACACTTATAGTTAAATATGTAAAGAAATGGACAACGGCAGTTTGGTTTCTGTCTCTCTAGGCCCCCCTCCAATTGTAGAAAATACTCAAAATTTCAGCCATTATAGACTGTACAATATTAATTGAAATGGACAAAGGCAGTTTGGTTTCTGTCTCTCTAGGACCCCTCCACTTATCGAAAATACCAACAAATTCATCCGTTATAGACTGTACAATATTATTTGAAATGGACAAAGTCAGTTTGGGGTCAGTCTGTGTATGACACCCTACCCTTAATGAGAAATTGCCCAAGCAGCAGCCTTTCAAGACGGTACGTGATATAGAAATGCCCCAAGTCCCTTTCCTCTTTGGGGGTAGATTGTACCCTACACTTCAATAGAAAGTTTTAAAAAGATGTTATCGTCATCATCTTCAGCTTCATCCTCACTCTCATCAGTGTGTATGTCATCATCACAGACTATCAATTCATCACCGCTTGATTAGAGAACAGTCAGTGCTTGGATGTCTTTGATGGTAAAGGCCTTCCTCGTGGAAGATGTAGTTCATTTTTATAAACATCATTTTCTCCACATTTTTGGGAAGTAACCTTCTAAGGCGATCACTGACTAAGTTCCCGGCTGTGCTGAACACTCGTTCAGAGTACACACTGGAGGGTGGGCAGCTTAGATATTGCAAAGCAAGTTTGTACATGGGTTTCCAAATGGCCTGCTTTTCTTCCCAGTAAGGAAAGGGACTATCTGACATTTCCATATCAATTACCTCTTGAAAATAATCCTAAACCAACCTTTGCATGTTAATACTGATATTGGATGGAATTATGGGCAAGGTCACAAATTGTTTTGAAAATCCTTCAAACCAGCCCAGGGGGTAAATGTATCAATATGCGGGTTCTTCAACACCCGCGTGTTCAGCCTCTTCCGCGATTAAATTTCAAGCGGCGCTGCATTGTAAAGGGAAGTTAACCCTTTACAATGCAGCGCCGCTTGAAATTTAATCGCGGAAGAGGCTGAACACGCGGGTGTTGAAGAACCCGCACATTGATACATTTACCCCTAGATGTTAAACTGTTTTGGTCTGCCCCCTGCATCTTCTCTGCTTCTTTTTTGAAAATTTAATTTTTTACAAGCAGCAGCTGCTTGAGAAAATGAAGGAGGACACTTCCTCAAGCCAAGACATAGTTCAGCGGACAACTTGCTGAGCAATAGCTCCTTGCAAAAGTTCACATCTCGTTCATTTTGAAGCAAAGACTCAATGTAGGTCTTAAACCTTGGATCAAGCACAGTGGCCAAAACGTACTGATCCGAGTTCAAGATCTTAATAACTCGAGAATCATTGTGAAGCGAATTAAGTACTTGATCTACAAGGCCAACATACTTTGCGGGATTGCTTGCTTTCATCTCCTCCTTCAGTTTCTCAAGCTGCTTTTCCAATAGTCTAATTAAAGGAATAACTTGGCTCAAGCTAGCAGAATCTGCACTCAATTCACACGTCACAACTTCAAATGGTTTCAGCACCCTGCACAGTACGAAGAGAATTCCCCACTGTGCAAGAGTGAAATACATCCCCCCTAAGGTCCCAATGTCATGGCTTGTGCAATACGCTTGGATGGCTTTACGCTGTTCCTCCATTCTCTGAAGCATGTACAGGTTGGAATTCCACCTAGTTAACAACTCTTGCTTAAGCTGGTGGCAGGGCAAGTTAAACTGTTCTTGGAGCTGCTGCAATCTCCTACATGCTGTGGCAGAATGCCTGAAATGGCCTGAAATTTTACGGGCCACTGAAAGCATCTCCTGCACCTCACGGTTAGTTCGTAGGAAGCTCTGCACTACCAAGTTGATGGTGTGAGCAAAACAGGGAATGTGTTGGAAATCACCCAGCTGTAATGCTCGCACTATATTGTTGGCGTTATCAGAAATGACATATCCTGGGGAGAGTCCAAGTGGTATAAGCCATGTATCAATCACATCTCGTAGTTTGCGTAACAAATTGTCAGCTGTATGCCTGTTAGTGAAGCCGGTGATACAAAGAGTGGCCTGCCTGTGACAAATGTTACGAAGTGGTGTACATGCTGCTGGTGAAGGTGAATGACCAATCCAGTGGGCTGTCACAGTCATATAGTCTTTGGTTTGACCATTTCCACTTGTCCACATATCTGTGGTTAAGTGGACCGTGAGCATAATGGCATTTTTCAGCGCAACCTCTACATTTGTACACACTTTTTGGTATAGTTGTGGAATAGCTTTACGGGAAAAATGGTGTCGTGATGGAATTCTGTAACTCGGGCACAAAACCTCAATTAACTGTGAAAAACCAGCTGCGTTTATTGTGGATTTTGGACGCAGATCTAACACTAACATGGCAGCCATGGCGTCTGTGATTCGTTTGGCGACTGGGTGACTGCTGTTATATTTGCTTCCCCTAGCAAATGATTGTTTAACAGTTAATTGTTGAAATGTAGGACTGCTCTTTTTCTTGACCTTCCTCTGGGCTGACCATTCACCCCCAGTAGCAGCAACAGCAGCAGTGGGACTAACGCTTTCTTCAGAGGAATCAATTATAGTGCTAGAGTCATCCAGCCTTAATAAGTGGGATGCAGGCCTAATTCCGAGCGCTACTGAGGATATTGATGAGGATGGTGTTGTGGGTGTATTTTGTAGCCGTCGGGATGTCGGTGACCGGAGGATCCTAGCTGATGATGGAGTGCTTGTAATTTTTTTGGAAGAACTTTCAGCTTTTCCCAACACTTTGCCATGAAATCTCGTCAAATGGCGTAACATGGAAGAGGTTCCAAGATGGTTAAGGTCCCTCCCTCGACTGACTGTGGCTTGACATACACTACAAATGGCTATACAACTATTGTCTGGATTTGGGTAGAAATAATTCTACACATAAGAAGTGGATTTTTTTGTTTTATGGCCAGGCATGACAATGGCCTTTTTCTTGTCACATCCCAGAACTGCTGCCACTGGTGCAGGACTTACACAAACAACCTCATCCTCATCAACATCCTCATTAGCGCCCTCGTCGCCTACACAAATCTCCCCCTCATCCTCTAATAATTCCAAAGTGGCATCCTCAATTTGTGTATCACCAGCTATACTCGGGCTGTTTAGGCACACATCAGAACTGCTGAAAGGGCCCTTCTTTATGGGTGCACTAACAAAATGCTCACGATTAGACATACCACTGGTGGATGGACTCTCCACAGGGATTGTTGTCATTTCTGATTCAGAGCATACATTATCCTCTAATGCCTTACTGTTTTCTTGCAGCTCAGCTTTGACGCGTAACAGTAGTTGTGCACCACTTTTAGACTCCAAATTACTTGGTCTTGCTTGGTCACGAGTGACCGTACAAGAAGAAGGCTCATTAACCTTTTTTGATTTGCCCCTAATAGAGAAAGGCGAACGCCTCATTCTTTCTTTGCCACTGCGTGTGTAGAATGGCATGTTGGCAATTTTTTTTCATTCGCACTTAACTTTTCCTCAGTTACACTTCTTTTTCACTTTAACACGGTAATTTTTTTTTTGTTGTGTGTTTTTTTCCATGATTTAAAAAGACTATGTACTTTTGCATAGGCTTTACCAGATGACATACTGGGAACACTACCATCAGGACTGGTGACAGAACCTGGTTGCTGATTCTGCTCATATGTAGAATACTTTGAATCCATTTTAATGAGTCCAAACCACTTGTAGTGCAAAAAATTGTAGTAATACTGCTGACAAATATGAATTTTGACACCCAGAAAAATTACTGTAAAACACTGAGGAATATGGGACACCCCAAAAGCACTTGGAGTGCAAAATATTGTTTTAGATACTGCTGACAAATGACTTTTGACAGCCAGAAAAATTACTGTAAAACACTGGGGAATATGGGACACCCCAAAACACTTTGGTGCCAAAAATTGAAGAAAAAAAAGCCTCCTCTATCCTCCTCTCTTACTGCTCTAAGAATTGCTAATACAATTGGTATTAATATTAGAATTGTATAGAATAGAATTGAAACAATAATGTGTACAATTATTGCCCTGCGCTAATTTAGTCTGTGACCTAACCCTGCTCTCTCCTTCTGTCAAATGGCGATGGGTTGCTGTGGAGGCGGGTATTTATGCTTTTCAAATCTCGCGAGAACTGAGCTCAGAAATACGAATTCGTCACGAAGACGTTTTGCCTCGATTTCGATACCGAACGGGCGGGAGAGTACCAAGCGTGCTCGGCTCGGTACTCAGATAGGCAAAGTTCGGATCTTCAGGAACCGAGCCCGCCCATCTCTAATATATACACATCATTAATTTAATTCAATTCCATAAAGACCATCATAGCTATATAAAAATGGATATAGAGAGATAACTAAAAATAATATATATATATATATATATATATATATATATATATATAAATATGTAATTATTTTATTTTACTTTACTTTAATCCCCTATGTATCCAAAATTCATAATTCATATTTTCTTAATTAATCCTAATTTTATTAACTAATCCTAATTGTTTGTAAACCTCAAATATAAAATTATGTTATAATCATATCTCCATAACTACATATAAAAGTGTGTGTGTATGTATATATATATATATATATATATATATATATATATATACACACATATATACATACACATACCCCTATACACACCTCTAACTAATAATTTTGAAATTAAATATTCCAATTGGTGACATATCGTTCCTGTTTGGATAAATCCACATGATCAAGACCAAACTCAAGAACGGGGGGGGGGGGAAGGTTTAGTGCACACCCGCACCCACGCATGTAAACACGTGCATGCACATGCGCATCAAAGATGCACACATGCACATATGTGCACATGTATGCACACGCACACCCAACCCATCCCGAAAAGACCATCATACTGTAACTAAAAACATCTTCAGGAGAGAACTTCATTCAATTCTAACATTTCATTTAACACTAAGGGGCTCATAGAATTCAATTGATGGATCCAGTACACTTCTTGTACATAATCTTCTAAATCTATCACCACCTCGTTCAGTCATCTTAACATGTTCAATCCCAATTAATGTCAGATCTTGGATTTTACCCTCGTGATAGATTTCAAAGTGACGAAAAACACTATGATACTCTTTTTTGTTCATAATTTTCCGCCTATGTTCTAAGAATCTAACTTTCAAAGCCCTAGTCTTTCTACCTATATAAATCATTCCACAACTGCATTTCAACATGTAAATAACATAGCTTGAGTTACAATTAATGAACCCTTTAACCGTATATTTCTTATCTCCATGGGTGAATTCTGTTAACCTATTGGAAATATGAGAGCAAGTGATGCATCTCACATTTCCGCATTTATAAAATCCATAGTTTTTTTTTGGAACCCAGCTAATAATTCCTCCTGAATTTTGTGGATCACATTTAACCAAGCTAGGGGCTAATACGTTTTTAGGATTATTGCCTTTCCTAAAGACTATTTTTGGATCTTGTGATATAATATTATTTAGGACAGGATTCTGATGTAAGATAGGGTGATACTTTTTAATAACTTTCTTAATTTCCCAAGACTTTTTATTGTATTTTGAGATGAATGCTATATTCATTTAATCTCCCGATTTTTTTCGTACATTTCCCACATTGATTGTTCTTAATTTACTTTCCAGTAAAGTTTTTCTATCGATCTTGGAAACTTCCAAGAAAGCCTTGTCTAAAATCCTATCGGGATATACCTTCTTACGAAAAGCATCCATAAGATCCCTGGCTTGTACTTCATATTTCATTTTATCAGTACAATTTCTTTTCATGCGCATAAGTTGTCCTTTGGGTATGTTGTTTTCCAAACTGAATGGTGTGCACTCTTGTAGTGAAGATAATTCTCCACATCCACCTTTTTCTTAAAGGTAGATGTCTCTATCACCCCATCAACTACCATGACCTGAATATTCCATAGATGTATTATGGAATTTTTGTGTAAATTTTAAATTATGCTGATTATCATTCAGATCCGAAATAAACGATAAAGCTGTGTCTCACCACCACTCTAAATAATAAACAAATCATCAATAAAACAACCATAGAGGACCAGGTCCACGCCGAATCCGCAACCCCAGACATGGGCATCTTCAAAGTCGCCCATGTATAGGTTGGCGTAACTCGGAGCAAACTCAGAGCAAACCGGGTCCCCATGGCGGTGCCCATCACCTGTAAATCATATTTATTGTCAAACATATAATAATTGTGAGTCAAAATAAATCCTATAGACCTAGTAATGAAATTACAATGATCTTTAGACATAGAGATGTTTCTGGAAAGTACCTTTTCTATCACCTCAATTCCCTTGTCGTGTGGAATATTACTATACAGAGACTCCACATCTAGAGTGAGGAACGCACATTGTTCTTTCCACTGTATATTATTAAGAAATGTGTAAATGTGTGGAGTCTCTTATATATGATTTTAAACTAATCACCCGTGGCTTCAAAAAAGAATCAACATAAAAAGAAAGTGATGACGTGAATGACCCAATACCTGCAATAATCGGTCTCCCAGGTGGCTTTATAGCATTTTTATGTAGTTTTGATAGGTGATAATAGATCGATGTAACTGGATATAATGGAAACAAAAACCTGAATTCCTCTTTAGTAATTATTCCCTTATCAAAATACATTTCTAAAAATATCTTAAGTTCTCCCTGAAGTTCATGAGTGGCATTGGAATGCAGGCTCTTGTAGAATTCACTATTGTTCAATTGTCTGAATGCTTCTGTCCTATAATCATCCAAGTCCTGCACTACAATTCCACCCTCCTTATCAGCTGCTCGGATAACTAGGAACATGTCCTGCTGTAACTCCTTAGTAGCCTTACGTTCGTTGATATTGAGGTTAGAATATTTATTGTGTGATCTACCACACATCTTTTTTAAAACTTTCCATAGTCAGTTGATAGAAACATTCTATCTGAGGGTCTTTTATTGATATAGGAAAAAATTCTGACTTTAACTTAAATTTCTTCTCTAAGGGGGAGCCTAATTTAGATCTAATCCCATCATAAATGGGTACAATTTCATCTATCGATAAATCTCCATTCTCTTCCCTAAGTTCTTCAAGAATACAAACTGTCAACCAATCCTCATTATCTAATATAATGGGATTCACATCTTCATTCTTTCTTTTTAAAGATTTATTTACAAAATATTTCTTTCTACATAGAGTTCGTGTGTATCTATTTATTTCCACAAACAATTCAAATAAATTAGGTTCTGTAGTTGGTGCAAAATTCAAGCCCTTTTCCAACAATGATAATTGTGAGTCCGTTAAGCGTCATGGGCTCGAGCTCTCCAAATCTTCTGACCATGGGAACAATGGGAATTCCCAGATCATTTTGGAGATAAATAACTGGAGTGTAGTGTAAATATATAATGTGTGCAAACACTACAAGTATGGGCTTGATTTACTAGTAGAAACTATGACGCGACTTATGCAGAGGAAGCCAGACCAGCGATCCTCTGTTACAAGCCCTTCCATTCATACCAGCCAGAGCCTGATAGGGCATGCTGGGACTTGTAGTTTACCAGCAGTCCAGAAGTGCCTTAGAGGCCTATTTATCATCCTTCATTTTTTTTAGTTGAAACTTTTCAATTCTTATCTCCTTGATAAGGATTGAAAGTTTCCGGCTATGTATGAAAAAGATCTCGGGGGCAGCAGTGCCGATAACCTGCTGTCCCTGAGAAGTGACTCACCTCTTCATCGCAGTATCTTCTCATCCGAAGAAAGCTGCGCTGAACTTTTTTTTTTTTTTTTTTGTAAGTGCATGTGCCGACCGAAAACCTTGGGCATGTGCACTAACATCCTGGGCGGCAAGAAGGTGAGTCATGTGACAGGGAGGGATCACATGATCCCTCCACACATGCGCTGTCCAGCTCTGCTCTTCAGAGCAGAGCTGACAGCTGCGATAGATTTCAGCTATGTTAATGTACGCCAGCTTCAGATGGTGTACATTAATGTGTAGAAAAAGAGAAAGTTTTCACAGGACACACTTTAATACATAGCGTTAATGAGCACTCCCCATAGACTGTTATGGGACCTTTTGCCTCTGATGAAACGGCAATAGATTGCTGAGAAACGCGTCAGGCAGACCACAGACCAAACATACTGGATGCTATATACTGAAGTTCTGGAGATCTGGACAGCTTTCATCTGACATACCCCGGGGTAGGACTTGAATTTTCTACCGGTTATGCTGTCATTATTGATACATTCATAACATATACAGACACATCTCCTGTTGCAAGTGGAGGTGAGTGTCTCTGATACATGGGCTGACAACATACGCCCCAGCTTCATAATAGAACTGCAGTCGGGTTCATATACTCTAATGCTGAACATCGGAGTGCCCGTATACAGCGCACGAATTGGAAAACGAAAAGATTTTTTCATATTATCCGGCTACATGCTTTCATACAATCAGTGCTGCAGGTGGGCTGATAAGTCTCAACACTGAACAAGTGAGCACACAACGGGAAACGCAAGTTGCCGAACACAGTACATGTGTTGGCAATACCAATCTATAGTGCTGCATACCGCCTAGGTTCCGTACATCGACAGAGGAGACCATAACAAGGAGGTGGTCATTTTCCACACTCATGGATGTGAGGCTCTACTTTATAAGTCTTTCTTGAACATCATGTTATTTCACCATTAACACACTTGGTGTTGCTGACTTAGGTAAACTTCACTTCATGGTGGTATTTTCTCCAATAGGTGTTGCAATGACACTTCTCTAGTTGCATTACCAACTGCATATATGTATCATATACCACAATTGTATATTAGGAATCCAGTATGTATTGGTATTTTTTATATGCATATTTATGCTTATGGTGATATAGATTTTAATTGTTTTTACATATGTGAATATTAAATAACTGTGCCGATTTGAGATTTGCGCTATCTTATCTGTTTGTCCTGTTATGGGGAGTGCTCAGAAAAATGCTAATAGATGCAAAGCAGTAGATATCTGAGATATCTGCTGCGATGCTACAATAATACATAGTGATTTACCGCTAAATCCCCGAAAACAACAGTTTTCGGGAATTTAACAGGGGGGATAACTTTGATAAATAGGCCCCTATCAGTGAAAACAAGATCTAGCATAATGCATTTTTTAGGGCATTCCTAACTGTCTGCAAAAGGATTTGTAGTTTGCACCATCTTTGGCTCTGGTCCTATGGAGCCAGTTTTGTACTTCCATGTTGCGCTTCAGCAGGGAGGCACATTCAATCTCTCTGTGAGCATTGTAATACTTTACCCACACAAAATTGACATTGCCCATATTTCCTAACTCTCAGAACTAGTTTAAGCTGGAAATGAGTTTAAACCAAGCATTATTATAGGAGAAAAGTGGAACAGTTTGTTATGGGTTATGAGGTTGGACTTTAATGTAACATTTACTCTTTTGCGCGGTGGAGATATTTCTGCCTCTCCATACCTGTGGCTGCAGTGAGCATGGGACCTTAGTTCATTTGTAATGCTCTGAGTGCCATACATGTACAATTTACGTCTATGTCCCTCTGTTTCTAGAGGGTAAGAACTGTACCTTTTACATCCTTGCTGTGTTCTCAGACCATGGGCTAGACTTACTATAGGGCATACTTACCAATTTTGACAATTTGGCATCCAAGGGGAGGTGGACATGTGGGGATGGGGCTCGGCGAATAGCGTTATTTGGCCCTGCCACTAAACTTACTGTAACGGAATTGCAGCGATGGCCGCTAACCGGTATTAGCGCAACTGAACAGGGAGGCGCAGAGTCTAACGTACCCCCAGTATTCACCAGGGACCCCCGCAAGGGAGTTTGGGCTTAGCTGCAGAGGGTATGCAGGTCACAGTTCTCCAAGACAGTCACTGGTGTAGCGACAGTAGTAGATAGGCGTAATCAGACGGTCCAGGTCAAAGCCAAATGAGCAGAGCGGTACACAGGCAGGATCCAGAGAATAGTCAGGTCAAGCCAAATAATCAAACCAGTCGAGCAACAAGATACCAAATCGTACCACAGGAGAATAGTAGGGAGCAAGCTGAGTCAGAACCGAAGAATACTGGATCAGAAATAACAGGAGATGCTGGAGAAGGGAGTGAACCAATACTCTGGCACCCTAATGGAGCCAGAGGATGCTCTATAGACAGTAAGGTGCACCCTGATTTGGTGAAAGAGATTCGGCGGTCAGACACACTGACCGCCCACAGGTGACCAGGGAGAGCGTCCCTTTGCCTAGCAGCGGGATGCGGCTGTCGGAGGAGCACAGGCACTCGTCCTCTGCACCTAGTGTCAGTGCAGAGACGGCGCCTGACAGTACCCCCCTACCCTGAAGATGCAACCAGCTTTAAGTGGGTGTGAGCAGGCCAAAACTACAGTAAGCCAAAAATAAACCTGGTATCTTCAAAGTTACAAAAAAAAGAAAAATAATATAACATTACCCTGGGGTGAATGTTGCTGAAACAACACACAAAATAGTTAAGTCTACTGAGTGAACATATAAATTCAAACCACTGGCACTGGGTTAGACTACAATAGGGTTAAACTACAATTTACGCCACTTTTATGTAAATGTCAGGGATATTTGCATAACTTAAACTTTATACATGGCAAGAAAGGCTTTGCAGATTGTTAGCCATTACCATGGGGCTGTTTGTGAAACCCAGTGTGTTATGATAAATAAAGACCTGCATAGGGATGAATGCATTTAAACACTAGGTTGTAGGCTTCCATTGCACTTACCTAAAGGGGTTAAAATTTTCCCTGGGTTGTTTTGACTTTATATCCAACAGCCTGCCACTGGGAGTAGCAAGCACGCCTATAAAGCATCCAAGAACAGGAAGTTCTCCCTCTTTTACTCCCATCCCTCCCTGTCACAATGTCTGCTGATGTAAATGTGGTGTTTGTGTTGTTAATCTTCTATTTCCCTATTTAGACAGGGCACAGGCAGCAGGAAAGCACTGCAGTCAGCGGTTAGTACATGGTGCAAGAGTTTATGTCTGGCCGCGGATTCTTCCCCCTACGATCTATGTCTCTCTTTGGGTTCTTTCTGAGAAGACCCTGGGCAGCGTTTCAGTGAACGTGCCCTTTGAGGCCAGAACGGGTGTAGTCTCTCTGATGCGGGTAAGTTAGCTACAGGCATCCTGGGCCGTTTGCCCATCCCTATGTTTTGTGGTATAGTATAAATTTGTTAGTTGAACTTGCTTTGACTTCTCCGCCACCATCATTTATACAATCAAAACTGAGACCTTAATTCGCCAAAATTTAAATCTGTGTCTGTGTCTTATTGCAGGTATTAAGTAGGTATCTTTATCATATAGTATAAGGGGTAGAAGATGAATGTGCAGTAGGAGAAGATCAACGTTTGGCGATTACAATTGCTCGTGAAGTGATTTTGCTCTAGAAGTGAATGGGAAGAGTAGCGATTGTGTTGAATTTGTCTTTTGCTATATGTCTGACCATACATTGATGGAGACTATAGTCATTAGGTCTTTTTGGTTCTGTAGCCCTTTCCAGTCTAATGAGCATCAACAACTTGCCCTTAAATTCACAGCAGATTGGTCATAGGTAAAAACACATGCCTCAAATTAATTACTAATTGTCCTAGAGGTTCCAATACTTTACTAACAAAGACAGTGAGTGTTAAGCAGCCCATACACAGACCAGTCCAGGTCACCTGCCCCAATAAGCATCAGGATCACACTTCAACTTAAAAACACAGGTGGGTGGCAAAATGGGATGTGATCATTTTGAGTGGCTCGATCATATTTGGACCACATGAGGGCCTGTTAGAGTGGGTAAAATATAACTGCATACCTGGTCCATCAGTTGTCATCTTCTGAACGGAGAGATGAGCATGTCCAATAATGATCTGAAGAGACATCAGTACACATATCTATACAACTGTATTACTAAAACCAAGCAACTCACTAAAGTGCTAATTCTCTTGATTCATTGAAATCACACTTGCCTACTTTGGGCAACTTCTTTCTGGGAGAGGGGCGGGAGGGGACGGGGCGTTTTGTCGCCGGGGCCAAAATCATTTTGAGACGGCAGTAGAAGGATGTGGGAGATTTGCCTGCTCTCCCGGAAGTCCGTGAGACTGACCCGAATTTCGGGAGTCTCCCGGACATTCCGTGAGAGTTGGTAAGTATGATTTAAATGACCCATTATTGTAAATTACAAGTGTCTACATATATCCAGCTGCTGGTAACATTACAAAAGGTACATGTGGAAGTTTCAGGAATTTGTGATAACTTAAATTTACTTGAGCATTTTCAGTCATGCACACCATGAGGGGAATTCAATTAGACGCAAAGTGTCTCTGGAAAATCCGTGAGACAATACTTCACGGCAGAGATTTTACAGAACTCTCTGTATATCCGCAGCGCGACGTCCTCACGCCTCATCGCCGGCAACTGAATTCTCCCTCATAATCCCTGTCCTGTTGTGATGGTAATAAAGGGTAGAACAAGTAGCAGCTAATCGGTGAATATATGAGACAACTATTCATAAATAAAGTTACAATTTTTTTTAATGCCATCTAAAAATGAAAACATGCTTTATTTGGATATTAAAGCATCTTCTCTGATTCAGAGATGATGACAGCAATAGGAAGACCACATGCTACTTGTACTTGTAAATAGGCCTCCCCATGGAAGCTTTTACTGCTCAGATCTGGCATAGTGATCCCCGGTGAAAAGTATCACTGGCAGGGAAGTAGGGAAAGCCTGGAGAAATGGGTTTTCTCCCAATAATAAATAGCCCCCTGTTTTTTTTTATAACAGCTCAAGTTGTATTTTAGATCTAGTTGTGCTTGGTCTTTAAAATACAAGACAATAAAAGGAGCAGAAAGTAATCCTATTTTAAGATAACTAAAAGACAATATTTACAGCATGGCATGTACACTACTTTTTGCAACTTAGAGTGAACACATGACAAATGTTTTTGTGTTTGAATCACAAAACTGTAAATATTTTCTTTTCACTAGCAGATCTGCAGATAGTGCAAGACTCCTCATATATGGGAAAGAGTGTGTTTATTAACAGTCTCAGCTAAGCATGACTTGGAAAGACACCAAGCATTTGGAGTGCCGTCCAGAGTATGGGAAACAGGAAATAAAAATGTTGTAGTGGACTTTAATGTCACACGTATAAACTTCTCTTTTTGTTTCATTTTAATCTCCGTTTCAGAGAATTTTCCCACAATGTTGGTTGTCCACCTTGAGTAATAGTGCAGTATATCCCAACGGACAACAGATTATTATAATTTTGATATTCTGCTACATGGAGCATAATACCATGCTCCAAATTGTATTTTAAATCTTAGCTGTATATATTGATACTCAAGGGTCTATTTCAGGGGCGGATCTAGAGAATATTTGTACCCGGGGCGATGTAGGGGGGGGCGATTTAGGCCCCGCCCCCTTTTTGACATCTGAGGCTGCCGGCGGTTGCACACTATGTGCAGGTCCGTTCAGCAGTGACAGGCAGGGACAGTGTGCTCCCCGGATGCGCTGATTGTGTTTAAAACACAATCAGAGCAGCCGGGCAGCACACTGTCCCTGCCTGTCACTGCAAATGGACCTGCACATAGTGTGCAGCCGCCGGCAGCAAGCCCCTGCTAGGGGGGGCGATCGCCCCGATCGCCTCCCCCTGGATCCGCCACTGGTCTATTTATGACCCCAGTAAAGTAGCCCATAATATGTATGCACTGATGCAAAAAAAAGAAGCACAGCTGCAATTTACTATGAGGCTGCTACAGGAAACCCCCTCCCCTCCTCGATTAAGTGTTTTCTCTCTTCACCAGCAGCCTAACGCAGCCGGGAAATGGAGAAAGTGCTGTGCGCATGTAATAAATTAACTAGTGCTACTGTCCTCCTTGTAGAGGGCTATGGGGATAGCAGTAAGCTCCATTAATGGGGTTAAGGCCGGAGAAAGCTCTGATTTCTCGGGTGTTAGCCCTTTATTAAATAGCAATAGTGCATTTTGGCTGTTCGACGCTTTATAAATAGAACCCTCATTCTCTGGTGTAACTCAATGGGATAAAACTTGTTCAGCCCTTGTGTCCGATTGTCAGTAGGCAATCTACAGTCTGACCAACACTTTTGTGGTGTTCACAATTGTGTTCACATTTTAGAAATCACAATAATATAACATTGTGAAAGCGCACCTTCTTTTTTCACTTGTTTGCTTCAACAGAATAAAACAGGTGTTGGACTTTGCCCTAAACCAGTGATGGCTAACCTTTTCGGCTTGGTGTGTCAAAAATCAGAAAAAAGTGTAGCCTTCCTCGGGTCGCGTGTCACTTAAAAAAAAATATATATATATTTATAATTTAATAAAAATATAAATATAAAACAACACTACATAAGATTGCTTGTGGCCAGTATCTGGTTTCACCCTGTAGCCCAATGACAAATATATATATATATATATATAATTTATCATTGGGCTACAGGGTGAAACCAGATACTGGCCACCAGCAATGTTATGTAGTGTTCTTATTAATAGATAAAAGACTCCATTTCTGGTGAGCCTGCAGGGTATGCAGAGCTGTCTGATTATATATAAATATTGTATTGTAGGATAAAAAGAAACTTTTTTAATCCTATAATACAATATTTATATATAATCAGACAGCTCTGCATACCCTGCAGGCTCACCAGAAATGGAGTCTTTTGTCTACAAATAAAAACACTACATAACATTGCTGGTGGCCAGTATCTGAGGCTATTTTACTATTAAATATTATAAATAGCCTTTACAAGCCCTACCGTGCTCCAGGGAAGCGCGCCATTGAAGTAATGCCGGGAGATATACACAAGGGAGGAGCTGCTGCGACCGCGCGTGCGCAGCAGCTCCATTTCGCCGACGGGGAGAATGTACAGCAGCCGCGGCTCTGTCAAACAAGCGTCCGCGGCTGCTGTACAGAAAAAATATTTGGTATGTTTAAAACAGGCAGTTTGACTGAATCGCCTGGCGTGTCAGTCAAACTGCCTCCGCGTGTCACGAGTGACACGCGTGTCATAGGTTAGCCATCACGGCCCTAAACCAAGGGGTTACCGCTAGAGATAGCACTGCGGTGGTACATGTACTGCAGCAACACTTGCTCTTAGGATGGAGATAATAGAATAAAATGTTTATCTACTTTTCTATTTTCTTTTTACTAAGAGGAACGGAAAGCCAAAGCGTGCGCTTTCAGCTCTGCTGCGCACGCGTAAACCAGTTAATCAGGTCACGCCTGCACATATTCCCTCAGACTGGGACTGCTAACCCTTACTGCACTGGACCAGTATCGGCAAGGCAGCTCAGCATCCTTCCAATGTATATGTATGGAGGGCAGGCTGGAAAGGTTTAACCACTTTGCAGATGCATGTGAATGAACCCGTCTGCTGCCAGAGGTGCGCTTTGATTCTGTTCCTTTTATATGTTTGCAGTGTATTAGTACTTTTACTCAATTAACTCAATCCACAAAATATACATCACATTTTATTCTATGACTTCTTACATTTCTAGGAATAACAAATATGTGTACGTTATTAGAGGTTTGCACCACATGTGTGGACCATTATAAAGATTGTATACACATTTGTCTGTCTGTTTGCAATTTCTTCCTTTTTTTAACTTTACTTCCTAGTCCTTTTAGAGAAAAGTATTTTTATTTTTCATTTTATTATAACAACATTTGTTAACATGGTATAACATAGGCTTTCATGTTGGTGACATCTAAGCAAATGTCAGAGCACGCTAACACATAGAAGGGTTGTCGTGGGAGACCTAATTCATTAAGTCACACAAAATTAACATAAACTGCATTTTTTTTAAAACTCACATAAATCAGGCATACGCTCATCCCTAGTCAACTACAAGGAGTAGTGGAAAAATATCACTTGGTGAGTATGGCTCTTGGTACGCGCTGCTTTGGCCAACACAACACGTACCTTTGAGATGCCCAGCGCTTGAATTGGGCGCTACTGTGTGTGCTCTAGCTTGGCACATCCTCACTGTACATTGAATACTTTCATATGCCCATACCTCTTCCCAATCCACCCATTAAATTGTATTCTGTAATAAGGGTTCTTTGCAATCAAAGATGAATTGGATGTCCTTGTATGTACTGGCGTACAGTTCGATACTGGACATGCACAGTGCGATTTTACGCAAAACAAGGCAGTTATTAGAATTTGCATTCCTTAATAAATCAGGCCCAGACACTCTACCTCCACAAGGTAACTATGACATTATCACTGGGGCTTATTCAAGTCTGGAAGGGCCTTCTGGACAGCACAAGGAAATGTAATAGACATTGCTCTGTCTATGTGTTTAAGAAGCCATAAGTTGTCCAG
The DNA here is from genome assembly GCF_038048845.1 of Mixophyes fleayi. Taxonomy (NCBI): domain Eukaryota; kingdom Metazoa; phylum Chordata; class Amphibia; order Anura; family Limnodynastidae; genus Mixophyes; species Mixophyes fleayi. The sequence continues at coordinate 408,874,992 of NC_134402.1, read as the reverse complement.
AAGGACCCCGATCTCTCCCTGTATATAAACAGTGATCTTTCTGACTCACTCTCTCTTTTAATCATGGTCAATGGAGAGAGAAAACCTCTGTGATATAGAAACCAGATTAGTGGGAACAGACAACAGAGGCTCTCAAATATTATCAAGCCCATTTATTATTAAGCAGCGACAGTCCTAGGGGTATATTTACTCAACGGCGAGTTTGAAAACGTGGAAATGTTGCCTATAGCAACCAATCAGATTCTAGCTGTCATTTTGTAGAATGTACTAAATAAATGATAACTAGAATTTGATTGGTTGCTATAAGAAAACAACTCCATTCAGTCCCGCAGTTTAGTAAATATACCCCCTAGTTTTTTCCTAAAACTGTAATTTATCATTAAAACCTGGCCGATAATGGCCAGTAGCGGGGAGACTTAACTTACCACTTCACCGGGCCAGTATGCCGGGATATACGCACGGCTGCTCCAGTTTACCAGTTCCACTTGCTTTAAAAATAAATTAAAAAAAATTAAAAAAATATTTTAAAATATTTGTAAAAAAATTGCCGCTCTGTCCTATCCAAACAGATATATATGCAGTGTTTATATGTAGCGTTAAGCACACTTTCAAACCTGCAATGGCCTCAGAGCTAAGTTTATTTTGAGCGTGCTAGTAGTAGGCAACTGCAATTCTTACTGTAAATCTAATTTTACTGGAAATATGTGGCTTCATACATGTATCACTGAGTACAATTCTACAGAATATATGTACTGCCTTCATAGATTACGAGGTCTTTTAGTTGGCTTAGTTGGGTGATTCTATTGATCAAAATGCTCAGTGCTTTTAAGTTTAGTATCTTCATATAACGTTTAGATAACCTCTATAGCCCAAAATGATATAGGAGCAGCAATCATTTCTGTATAGACATACAAAAGAACAAGAGATGAGCAACTCAGCCACTATAAATGGAAAATCTAACATAAGAAGTAGATGTTTTGCCCCAGAGTAGCATAGGTAGTGGACTGATATTACAAATGTCCCACTAGACCCTACCTAGATGATTGTGTTTAGACCTCAGACCGCATCTTCTGAACGATATTAATAAACCTCAATGACTATGTAACTCTGCAAGCAGTCTATGAATTATAGAGCCAGCTTGTGGGATCAAAGGAATTTGAGGATTTGGCCGGTTTTCATGGATGTGTTTTCATCTAAACCACCATGTACAAACAGGTGAATTCACTAGAACTATAAACCCTTTTATCAAAGAGCGATTTGTAACATTTCCAAATTTATGTATGTAACTGGTATAGATTAAGAGCAGATGGTGAGATATTTGTGAATTTATGTGGTTCCCTGCAGTCACCATATTCATTATAGTAACTATTTATCTGCTAGAGGCTTGGGGAAGGTTTGTACATTAGGCGGTCAGGACATTATTGAAGATATTTATATACAGGTGAGGAAAAGTCATTATTCAGAAAGTTTTAAAAAAAAATCAGGAGAAAAAGAGGCAATAATTACTGCTGCTTAGTAATTATGAAATCCACACAGGCATGATCACCAAGCGTCCCCTACTGTAGTCACTGTGATGAGCACTGCTAAACAACTTAATACGGAGTGGAATGTCAGGGACAGTGTGTAGGAATATAGAGAGATAGGCAAAATATTGGTATCATAGTAGACTTGCGAGCAGTGTGTGCCAAAGTTCCGGCTGGTGACCTTCCTCAGAGTTTGATAAGTTTAATAAGTAGAAGGTCACTAACTGGTCAAAATATTGCCACAAACTTCTTGCCGCCTTTGTGGATTACTCATAATCTTTGGCTGATGATATATATATATATATATATATATATATATATATATATATACACCACTTTTATTAGGTACATGTACACCTGTTCGTTAATGCAAATATCTACTCAGTCAATAATGTGGCAGCAACTCTTTGCATAAAAGTATGCAGACATGGTCAAGAGGTTCAGGTGTTTTTCAGACCAAACACCAGAATGGGGAAGAAAGTGTGATCTGAAGGACTTTGAGTGTTGGGTGACAGAGGGAGTGGTTTGAGTATCTCAGAAATTGCTGATATTCTGGGATTTTCACCCACAAAATTCTTTACAGTTTACATTGAATGGTGCTCAGAGGAGATGGCCAGACTGGTTCAATCTGTTACAACTGTGGTATTTAGAAGAACATCTCTTAATGTACAGCACATTGAAACGTAAAGTGAATGGGCTACAGAAGATCACACTGGGGACACTCCTGTCAGCTAAGAACAGTAAACTGAAGCTATATTGGGCACATGCACCACCAAAACTGGACAGCTGATGACTGGAACAACGTTGCCTGGTTTGAGGAATCTGGATTTCTGCCAGAATTTGGCATAAACAACATGAATCCAGGACGTCCTGTGTGGTGCAGGCTGATGTTGGTGGTGTATTGGTGTGGGGAATTTTATTTGGCACATATTAGGCCCCTTAATAGCAATTGAGCATATTTTAAATATATATATATATATATATATATATATACAGTATATCATACATGCCAACTTTTAAGATTTCTCCCCCGGGAGATCCGGGGCAGAAGTCATGTGACACGGGGCTATGGCGTCACCATAGCCCCGCCCCCACTTTAAAAAGTCAAAATTCACGGCATTGAATGGAGGGAGCGGAGTGATGACTCCCCGAAATTCGAGAGCCTCCAGGGAATCCCGGGAGAGTAGGCAAGTGTTTTTGTTATAATCCAAGCCTAGAAAGGTCATTTCTAAATGTAATTGACTGTATTTTAGCCAATGATGCTCCAAATTAAAAAATCATTATACTGAAATCCCTGAGGATACATACACACTAGCATTTGTAATGTGTTTTTTATAGCATTGTACACAATTAAAATGCATTTTTTATTTGACTCATATGTGTATCAATACATTTACAGATTTGTTCAATGGGGGGGATTCAATTACTGCCGAAAGTAACAATCAGTGGTAAAAATTACCGTACTAATGGTAATAAGGCGCACTATTACCATAGTAACGTGCATTACTTTTGGCAGTAATGCGGCCTATTGAATTTCCTCCAATATGCGTTATTTTAAACATACGTCTCTGATAAAACAGGAAGTTGTTGTTTTGTTCAAGCTAAACCCATATAGATATGTATGTGTAAACGTTCCTCTACAGCATCGCATTTTCAACGGCATTGATCTGTTTCGTACTTAAATGAAACAATAAACAATCAAAAATTGCACTGTAGCACAATAAATTTGAAAATGCAATTATGTATGTCTCATTTGGAACAATGATTTTTATTTTTTAATCTGTTTTTTAATCTGCTTTAATCTGTTTACATCCGCTTAACTTGCATTAGAAACACATGTTAAAAACATAATTTTTATTTTCCAAAATGTATTATATTTAGGCAAAGCTGTTTGAGCAGAGTAAGAATGCACTTTGCAGAGTTGGCACATCGGTATGCCTGGTTTTGTAGAACAGTACAAAAACAAGATGTTACCTTGCAGATTGGGCTTACTAACATGAGATAAGGGTTTGGAGAAGATGCATTTTGGGGGCATTCCTTACTTGAGATCTTCCCATCCTGTGTGCTATGCAGTGAAGAAGAAGGTAAGGAAGGTGTGCTGGAGAGGGGGCATTTGTGACTAAAAGTGCTGGACAGAGAGGGGGCATGTGTGATTAAAGTAAGTGGGCAGTCCATCATCAGCTATGACCCTTCTCTCACCTACATCCCTACACCTGCAATCTACACCCACAACATCGTCCTCGTCAATATCCTCAGTAGCGATCAGAGTTAGTCCTGCATCCAAGTTGCTAAGGATAGATGACTCCTCCACTATCCTGGATTCCTCAGAAGAATTCTTGAGCGTTAGTCCCACTGCTGCTGCTGCTGCTGCTGCTGGGGGTGAATCTTCATCCCAGAAGCATACCAAGAAGAAGACTACTAGTAGATTAAAACAATTGACTGTTAAACAATCCTATGCAAGAGGAAGCAAGTATGAAAGCTGTCACCCAGTCTCAAAGTGGATCACAGACGCCATGGCGACTATGCTAGTATTATATCTGCATCCTATATCCACTATTAATACAGCTGGTTTTAGACAGTTACTTGAGGTCTTGTGTCCCCGTTACCAAATTTCATCACAACACCATTTCAGTAGAAAAGCTATTCCTCACCTCTACCAGAATCTTCGTAAAAATGTCATTAGTGGGCTACAAAATGCCATTCTCCCCACTGTACACTTAACCACAGATATGTGGACATGCGGAACTGGGCAAACTAAAGATTATATGACTGTGACATCCCACTGGGTTGGTGATTCGCCTTCACCAGCTGGAACAGCAGCAGCAATTGCCCAAGTACATCACATTTTTCAGAGGCAGGCTACTCTGTGTATCACCGGTTTCACTAAGAGGCATAGAGCTGACAATCTGTAACAAAACTAAGGGATGTCCTTGCAACATGGCTTATCCCGCTTGGACTCTCCTCAGGATATGTCATTTCTTATAATGCCACCAATATTGTGAGAGCTTTACAGCTGGGTGAATTCCATCACATTCCCTATTTTGCTCACACAATAAACTTGGTGGTGCAGAGCTTTTTAAAAAATGACAGGGACGTGCAGGAGATGCTGTCTGTGGCCCGTAAAATATCTGGACATTTCTGGCATTCGACAACAGCATGTAGGAGATTGCAGCAGCTACAAGAGCAAATTTGCCCTGCCATCAACTGAAGCAAGAGATGGTGACGAGGTAGAATTCCACCCTGTATATGCTTCTGCGGATGATGGAACAGCGAAAAGTCATCCACGCTTACTCCACAAGCCATGACATTGGGAAAGGAGGGGGGGATGTATTTTACTCAAGCGCAGTGGAGAATACTTTCCGTGTTGTGCAAGGTGCTGTAACCATTCAAAGTAGTCTCCTGTGAAGTGAGTTCAGACACTGCTAGCTTGAGTCAAGTGATTCCCTTAATTAGACTTTTGGAAAAGCAGCTTGAGACACTGAAGGAGGAGATGAAACAAAGCAATTAAGTTAATTATGTCGAACTTGTAGATCAAGCACTTTAATCACTTCGCCAGGATCCAAGAGTTATCAAAATCTTGAAATCGGATCACTACATTTTGGCAACTGTGCTTGATCCTCGGTTTAAAAGCTATGTCTTCTCTTTGTTTCCAACTGACCCAGATCTGAAGAGATGCAAGGAGCTCCTGGTGAGCAAGATGACAGCTCAAGTGTTACGTGACAGGACGGCGTCTCCTCCTTCAGTTTCTCACTCAACTGCTGCTAGGAAAAAACTTAGCTTTCCCAGGAGACCCAGGGATGATGCAGATGGCACCAAATTTTGACATCTGGGGGTAATTGTATCAAGCTGAGAGTTTTCCAGTTGGTTTGAAAAACCAATCAGATTCTAGCTATCATTCATTTAGTACATTCTACAAAATGAAAGCTGGAATCTGATTGGTTGCTATAGGCAACATCTCCACTTTTCAAACCTGCCGGAAAACTCTCAGCTTGATACATTTAGCCCCTGGTCTGGTCTAAAAGAATTGACCAAAAAACGTGACACCTCTGTCGTAACTCCACCTGATCCTACTATCAACATTCAAAGGATGATGCAGGATTATTTACATGACAGCATAGAAATAGACACATCAGACAGTCGCTTTACATACTGGGATGAAAAAAGGAAATTTAGAGACCCATGTACCAACTCGCTTTGCACTGCCTAAGCTGCCCACCCTCCAGTGTGTACTCGGAAAGCGTTTTCAGCACAGCCGGGAACCTTGTCAGCAATCGGTGTAGGAGGATCCTTCATCAAAATGTGGAAAAGATGAAGTTAATAAAAATGAACTTCAAGTTCCACGAGGAAGGCCTTTCTTGCCAATTACATGAAAATACTGAGACTTCTGTAATGGTGGATTCCAGCAGTGATGAATTAATAATCTGTGAGGATGATGTACAAACTGATGAGGGTGAGGCTGAGGATGAAGATGATGACAACAACATCTTGCCACAGCACTGTTAGCTTAGGTGCCTTAAGCCCATTGTTACCTTGTTTTGTGGGGGCCCAAATAAACCAAGCACTTCAGCTACAAGGAGTGGCACTTTTGTGGCTGAAGTGCTTGGTTTGCTAAAGTGTGCATGTCCTTTTTAACATCCAACATAAGGTTGAGTGAGAGGGCCCAAGGACAATTCCATCTTACACCACTTTAAATTTCAGCTACAGCTGTGTGCCAATGTTACCTACATGTACTATATATTGTTGTGTGCTTAGTCAAAATCTTAGACACCAATTGATGATGCACATGACTCAGCACAACATTTTGACATCTGGGGGTAAATGTATGAACATGCGGGTTCTTCAACACCTGCGTGTCCAGCGTGTTTGGCGATTAAATTTCAAGCGGCGCTGCAGTGTAAAGGGAAACTTCCCTTTCCAATGCAACGCCGCTTGAAATTTAATCGCCGAACACGCGGGTGTTGAAGAACCCGCATGTTCATACATTTACCCCCTGGACTTGTCTACTGTAAAAGAATTGACCAGAATTAGTGACACCTCTGCTGTAACTCCACCTGATCCTACGATCAACTATCAACATCCAAAGAATGGTGGAGGATAATTTAAAAAAAATTTGAACTGTATAAAGACAACAGTTTTATTAACAAAGAACAACGTTGCTTACAGAAGTAATGTAAGCATGGCTGTCTAAATAGTCGTGTATATGTATTACCTTCCACTTTGCTGCTGTTTCATCAAGTGTTTGTAATCTGCACTTTACATCAAAGGTACCTAACTATATTATAATTTTGTGAAACTGGGGCTGATTCGAAGCTCAGTGATGAACTTGCTTTTTGCTGGGAATTACAATGGCTCTTTTTAGTGTATTGTCTGGCACCCTGGATTGGTCTGGGTCTGATAAAAGCAGATCCCGGGGGGGTCAGTGCTCATTGCCATGTATTAGCTGTAGAATTACCACAGTTATCCAAGAAACGGGTGGAACGATCAAATGAACCATAACTGGTTTCATGATCCAAGGACATTTCCATTTTGCACCACTTTCTTTTCTGCCACTGATGTGTGCCAATGTTTCCTAGATGTGCTAGGAACTGCCGTGTGTTTGAGTCATTGCTCTGTCGCTTAGCATCCAGCCAGGTTGCTGCAGTATTTGTCCGAAACTGTATGAAAATAATATTGTGACTTGTGAGTGTCAGAAATCCGTTGGATATTTAGTGGATCCCTTGTATCCGCCAAATGATAGAGCTCATTCAGGGGCGCAGAGTCTAACGGGTAGGTGGTGTTCGCCAGTTACCCCGCAAGAGGGTATGGATTTCGCTGCTCCTATCCCGCAGGTCGCGATTCCCTGAATGAGTGTTGGCAGAGTAATAGGTGGAGCTTGATACAGCAGACCGGTGACAATAAGTCAGAAAAGTACTGGAGGTAGTGGCGAGGGAGCCAGTCTCATAGGAATGCAGGGCAATGGTAGAGTAGCGGAGAAAGTAGCAACGGAGTAGCTAATCTGTAAGTGGTAACTTGCAGCAACAGCAGGTGAGTCACTGGTTCAGCGATAGTTCGAATGGAAGCAACAGCTGAATAGAATTTAGCTGAGACGTAGATGACAACTCAGGGCAACTGCACATGGATTACTGATACACCGGCAGTTCAATGAGGGCAATAGCGGAATAGAACTTAGCTGTTCCGTAGATGGTAACTCAGAGCAACAGCAGGTGAATTACTGGTACAGAAGTAGTTCAAATAGAGGCAATAGTGGAGTAGAACTTAGCTGGTCCATAGATGGTAACTCAGAGCACGGCTGGTGAATACAGGTGCAGCAAGCAGTTCTATTAGAGGCAGCAGCAGAGAGGGTCTCAGCTGATCCGAGGACGTTCGTACAGAGCAACAGCAGGTGAGTCAGACCGAAGGAAGCCAGATCCTTACTGAGAGTGAGTAACTCGAAGAACAGGCATCAGACAGAAGGAAATTGGAGGTTTAAATATTGCTCCAAAATGCTAGGACCAATGGGAACAGGTAGGAGGTCATAAGAGAGGGTAGTTGGTTGCACATGCGCATTATAAGAGACTAGATGGTGGATGTTGATCCGAGAGTGAAGTCAGGACACCCTGATCATCGCTTATAGGAGGAAGGTAACAACGTCGGTACCCGTCCACGGGGCCGGCGTGTGACAGTGAGGTGTTCAAAATTTACTGCAAATGACTTGAAATTGGTGTTATTGAGGTTAATAATAATGTAGGAACAAAAAAAATAGCAAAATTATGTGATTTTAGCAATTTTTCAAGAAATTACAGATCCAAAACAAAAAACCAAAACATACGAAGGCGGTTTTGCCAAAACCAAAACCAAAATACGAAGTTAATCCAGATCCAAAACCAAAACCAGAACACGGGCGTCAGTGAACATCTCTAGTAGGAAGCCCCCAAATAGGCAGAGCTTATCAAACCCTGTCACTGAACCTGAAGAAAAAAAAAACAGGAAGAAAAGGATTAAAGAATCACAGAAAAAAATTACATTTACTTTTATCCAGGTAAGTAAATGTCTTATATTATTTTAACTGTAAAAATAGCCTTACAGCTTTTATAGCTTACTATCAGTGTCTCCCGGTGTTGCACGGGTTCGATATGTAATGTGTAGCATTTTTTATATATTAGCACATTATTTGGTAAGTACATCAAAAATGCTATTTAGAAATGAAGATTTGAGGCTTTGTCGCGTTGTCCTTATGTCGTGTTTAGTGTCCTTAAAAAATATTTTCAAATGTTGCCAACTATTGTATAACTACTAAAGGCCTGTAATAGGTAAAACACAACAAAAAAAGGAACAAAATAAAAACCACATACATACATACATACATACATACAAACATACACAACATTAAAAAGCATAAAAACTGGTTATCCTTCATTAATTATTATTTGAGATAGACTGCTTTTTAGCACAATATCCCCTTGAACATTGTTATCAAAACATATCTATTTATATTTTTGTCTTAATTACACTATTAATTACTTTGTCTTTGTAGCGGTTTGGTAAACTTCCTGCCAAGTTCATCAGTACTTTGAAAATAAACCTAGTTGACACTATATGTAATGACCTATTGACATTTATGACCTATAATAACATAATTTATGGCTTATCTCAAGGACAACGCACACTTCCGTTCTCTTCTATCTCTTATTTCATAAATCATTGCAAGCTACACAAGAGTTTATAGATGAACTAAGACAGGAGAAAAATCAGAGGGTGTATGAGGGCTGCTTCTGGGTCTTTAATAGCAGCTAATAATAACAGTTAGTAATAAATAATAGTTGTAGTAATAATTAATAGTTGCAAGTCAGAATGAGCAAAATCCAAGGGAAATCAACTATACAGAGTAAGGCCTCATACTCACTGCCATCAATGTTGTGTGTTGTACTAGTGTTTTTAATAGTAGAATAATGCACGAAAATGGGTGTGAAAATGGGAACCATTGTTTCCAATGACCCAATTTCCACTTGTGATGTTACTCAAATTCTGGAGTACTGTAAATACATTAAACATAAGTTAAATGCATTGATGACAATGGAATGACCCCTAATGACCAACCACAAATAAAAGGTTTGTATTTGACATGCGGTTTTACCAAATCAAACGCCAATGGGTATCCAGCCTCATAAAGTCCTATAACTTCTTGAGCGTATATTTACTAAACTGCAAGTTTGAAAAAGTGGAGATGTTGCCTAGAGCAACCAATCAGGTTCTAGCTATCATTTATTTAGTACATGGTACAAAATGATAGCTAGAGTCTGATTGGTTGCTCTAGGTAACATCTCCAATTTTTGGTGTTACATTGACAGAGCAATGCATTTTTAAGGCTTTCAAATTTCAGAGTATGTTTAACATGAGCAACACTTTGAAAATTCCTTCTTAAAGCAGCATTTTTCGGCTACTCGTTAAGTTTTCGCTGAACCGCTGCTTCCACTTAGTGGAGGTTTGGAAACTGCACACTGAAGTGGTTTTCCCCGGGGCTCCGTTTCTGTAGTACTGCAGCAGATTTTCTATTACAGCCAATGGGGATGTGACCTCATGGAATAGAGAACTGGTTTGAAATTCCAGGCTTTGTGGCTTGCTGTCACTGTTTGAAGTTTTCTGCTGGCGATCAAGGTTTAGAGTCTACATTTTCCATTTGCGTTTAAGGTTCGTCATTTGTGTTAAAATTAACATTTCTATAACACTTTTATTTTAAAAACACTATATACAGGGAAACCAGCTTGAACACAGACATACCTGTCTGAGTTTCTCAATTTAAGCCTGATTTTGTTAATTATTCTAAAATTGAAGAATTTATGACTCATTTTCAAATCTTTGTACTGATTTGACAAACCAGTTCAAGAAACGATGTGCAGGTAGTGTCCACTTTACAATGGAGAACAAGAAAGTTTTTGCTGGGGTAAAAACTACACAAACAGAGCCGCATGGGGAAACACTGTTTCAGTGTAGTTAATAGGAGTCCACTAAGTGCAAGGAGCAGCTCAGTGAAAATGTGATTTAATAAGTAAAAAAGAATGCTGCTTGAACATGCCAATAACAACCCACTTCTCCCTAAGTCATACAGGATTTAAGCGTATTGTACACAAATTCAGACTGTGCATGCCCACAACTGGCCCATATGCCAGAAATTGCAGCCCTGTCCGCTCTGTCTTTGTACGCAAAGGACACTTACTACAGCCCACGATTTCGGGGACTGAACAGGGCAGGGAAGGGTTGTTTGGCCATAATCAATTTACAGTAAGGGAGTGACAAGCTTGAGCGCACACAGCCACGTCCGAATCAAGCTCTTGGCATCTCAAAGTTGCTTGTTTTTCCTGCCATATCTCCTGCAGCAGCAATAGGGCTAGTCTAAGTCCTGAGTCCTAGTGATGTTAGTATTGTATGCAGCTATAACATGTGTCTGCAATCACAAGCAGCTGTAACAATGCCTGTTATGTACAGTAGACATTAAGGACAACCTAATAAATGTTTTTCCAAGAGAAAAAAATATATATATTATAAAACTTTTTTAAAAAATGTATAATCATAAATGACTATATTATTAACAGGTAACATTAGTTGCTTAATATTTTTTGTTTTCTGTGCGTCCTCTTGAGATTTTAAATTGCACATAGGTATTTTACGCATCCTGCAGTGTCTGGTCTAGTACAGCAGAGTAAACCTACACCCATAGTCAGGGCCGCCAAGAGGGGTGAGGGGCAGATACTAATTACCTGGGCCCGGGCATGCCAAAGTGAAAGTTTTTTTTTTCCCTTTTTAACTTTTTTTTTTGTGCGGTGTGGGGGGGAGGGTGGCTCTGGCGCCGCCGCAATCATGTGAGTATACAAATACTCACATGATCGCTGTGCCGGTGTCCTTTTCCATCCTCAGCCTCTGAAATTCAGTGAGGAGCGATGCACAGAAGACAGAAAAGAGAAGAAAAGAGAAGAAAAGAAAATAAAGATGAAAGAAAGCAATACAGAGGTAAGTAAAAGAGTGGAGGTACGCAGAGGCACAGGGAGATGATGAAGTGGGGGGGGGATAAAAGGCCCAGGGGGATGAAGAAAAGGGGGGGGGGAGATAAAAGCCCAGGGGGATGAAGAAAAGGGGGGAGAGATAAAAGGCCCAGGGGGATGAAGAAAAGGGGGGAGATAAAAGGCACAGGGGGGTGAAGAAAGGGGGGATTAAAGGCACAGGTGGATGAAGAAAGAGGGGGGGATAAAAGGCACAGGGGGATGAAGAAAGTGGGGGAGATAAAAGGCACAGGGGGATGAAGAAAGGGGTGATAAAAGGCAAAGGGGGGGAATAAAAGGCCCAGGGGGATGAAGAAAGGGGGGAGATAAAAGGCACAGGAGGATGAAGAAAGGGGGGGGAGATAAAAGGCACAAGGGTATGAAGAAGTGGGGAAGGGCGATAAAAGGCACAGGGGGATGAAGAAAGGGGGGGAGATAAAAGGCACAGGGGGATGAAGAAAGGGTGGATGAAAGGTACAAGGGGATGAAGAAGTGGGGTGGACATAAAAGGCACAGGGGGTTAAAGAAAGGGGGGATAAAAGACACAGGGTGATGAAGGGGAGGGACAAGATGGCAGAGTGTGAAGAGGGGCAAAAGCAGCTTGGCAGAGTGTGATGAAGGGGGTAAAAGCAGCATGGAGGGCATAATGCGATCATAAGGGGGCATAGCATGGTGATGATGAAGGGGCACAGCAACTAACGTATGTGTGATGGCACAGGGAGCTTTTGGCAATGTAGTGTGTGTGAGGTAGATGGTGGCTAATTAATGGGTGCTGTTTTGTTTGCGGGGGAATGGTGGGGCAATGTAATAGTGGGGTCTATTAATTTAAGATGGGGTGGTTTGGGGGCTATTGAATGTGGGGGAGAGTTTGGGGAGAATGATGTCTCTTTATTAAATATGAGTATGAATTATTTAATGGCAGTGATGGTTGCGGGAAATGGGTATATTTATGAAATGTAAATACTATTAATTTATTGCTGGGGCTGTATGTAGGGAGGGAAATAGGGTTATTTACTAAATGGGAATACTATTTTAATGTTGGGGCTGGAGGAAGGCCTAATTATTAATTGTGGGTGCTATTGATTTAACGCCGGGGCTGGTTGTAAATTTCTAAATGTACCCATTTGTTTTCAAAATAGGGCCCCCCAACATTCCAGGACACAGACAAGTCTCAACTAAAGAAACCAGCAGCCACAGGTGGTGAAAGTGAGAAGAACAGGTAGGAGAGAGCAGGAAAGTCTGTGAAATGTTGTGATTCTAGTGGGACAATCCCAATTTTTGGTGAGTGTTCTGCCCAATGTAAGGGGCAGACCAAGACTGTGAACTCTTTGTGTACACACTGCATTCTTTCTATACTACACTGTGGTGCTAGATGTCCTGAAAGTCATGAGTACTGGGACATATGTCACACTCTGGCGAATTCAGGGCCTAGCGCTTTTCCCTGCCAGCAACGCCCCAATTATGCATAGCCACCCCCCCAATTGTATGACCACAGCCACTCCCAACAAAAAAAGTTCACATGCTCACCTGTAAGGGGGCCCCATGAAGTTGTTGTACCGGGGCCCTGAATCCCTCTTGGCAGCCCTGCCCATAGTCAACACCACACAAATCTCTCGATCCGTTCCTTGATGACAAGTATGCAGAGCTGATTTACGTGCGGTTTAAAAAAAAAGCCTGATGTGCTCAGTATACGTGCCTTAATGACTCAGGCCCTTCATGTTTATAAAAATGGATTGTACAATTAAAAAATGTATAGATGATTTATACATCTGTGGTCAGTAAAACGGATTGTAAAGATTGCAAAAAGCAAAATAGGACATGAAATTAAATATGTAAATGGTTAATATGGATCACATAACCTTTTTCTTCTGCACCATTTTTTATTTATTACTATCAACTTTGCCAACTTTTATAATCCCGGAGAGGAGATCAACTGCCAAATACAGGAGGGGCTTGGTGACGCCATTGTGTCACCATGGCCCAATCTCTGCTACCCCTGCTATGAAGTGTCGATATTCCCTGCATCGCGTAGCCGGAGGCAGGGCGTGAAGATGCCATTCGTGTCACTAAGTGCTGCCTCTGCTGGGATCCGGTAGGAAGTCTACTCTTACGGGAGGGTGGGCAAGTATAATTATTTTGCCCTGATGATGTTAGAGAAAAATAAAACATACTTTGTCCTCATGATATTGGTATTTTTTAGAGTCATCTTTTAGAGTGATTTTTATATTGCCAGTGTGATATTTGTAGAACACTTACACCTGCTGTTCACTTACAGCTTCAGGTGTTTCTCTTTGGTATCAACATCACCGTGGACTCAGATAAGCACTGTTTTTATGCTACCTTTTGTAAGGGTCTTAGGCTAGGTACACACTGAAGAATTTTCAGACCGACGTGTTATCTCAAACGATTGTATCTACGACTGAAGGTCCGATCATCTGGCGATTCATGCATACACACTGACACAATGTACCTTCAGATCTGGTCCTCTAGTCTTCAGAGAATGACAGCACAATATTCATTCATTCTTATCACATTGTCACATGATTAAAACTCCTTGTTATAGCTATCCACATGTCCTAGAGAATTTCATTAGCTTCTGTTACTCTGAAATGAAACATTCTGTCCCAGAACGCACAAATGAATGATTCTTTCTAGAGCACTCTCTACATTTATTCACCGGGACATTCATGGCTAAATTCTATGGAGATTGTGAGCATGAGGGCATACACACTACATGATCGGTTGGTGATTGGTCGGAAAATATTAATCAGTACGACCAACCAAATGAAACGATGATCAGCACTTTGGGACGACTTTAGATCATCGTGTCACTATACACACTCCCACGATATCTGACCAAACGGTCAGATATCGACTGACAGGAGGATTTTCGTTCAATCATCGGGCCAGTGTGTAATTAACCTTACTCTTTAATCTTGCTCAAAATAAAAATTGGCTGTTCTAAAAGATTTTACACATGAGCGGTTGTCTTCTCGATGGTATTTCCTTCACAGATAATAAAGTGATTACCAGTATCCTGACTGTAGTACATCTATCAAGTATTTTACAGATAAGCTTTATCTTTATTTAAAAAATGTACTCTGCTTTCTTTCAACAGTATTATTGATTGTACATTAATTACTAACCCTGAGCGCTCTTCTTATGTTTTTTGATTCTAAGTATGATTACTATGTCCACAATTGTGCCACATTCATATTTGTCTTTCCCCCTCACCATTTCAGTTCTAGAATGGCTGTTTACTAAATCATAAAGTAATTCACAAATTGTAGCCAGATATTAGTTCCCAAAATTAAGTCTACATATCTAAATATGTATAGAGGTAGGCAGCTTTTGGCATGCCAACTGCTGTGAAACAACACATTTTGTCTACCATCTTCATTGTTTTCATGCTGCATTTCCTATCACCGTTAACTTTCCACAGTAACTGTCTATTAAATGGTAATTAGATGACATACAGTCAGCGGCCACTTTATTAGATACACTTATACCCATGTACACCGAAATCTGTGACAGAATGGACCGCCTATGCCACCGTCTGTTGTATGCTGGGAACCGGCTGCGCTTACTTTCCAACCGTCCCCTTTCGTTATTCTGAATACGCCCCTCCTGCCGCAGTAGGAGGAGCCTGCTGCCACCACTGGGCTCCTTTATGGCGCCCAGAACCATGTTCCTTCTGGGTAACTGTCACTAATAGGGTGCCCCCTTGCTGGTGTACCTGGGCTGGTACTCCGGAACCTCTTACTATGGATCAGGGTTGTTGTGAATGGATTCCCCCTGGCCTATCACATTGACCAGCGCTGCAGGGTAGAGCGGTGATACTGGAGAAAGCTGGGTCCAACCTCAGAAACAGCCAGAGAACTAATTAGATTTAGGGTCTAATCTGCAGGTCACACGATTACAGCAATATTGAAGAAGTTGTCAAGCAGGGTCTTGAAACAGATTGATGTTTATTTGCTCTCTCAGGCTATTTTTAGAATCAGGATGCAACATGTTTACACAAACATGGATTTACATGCATTGCAAAGCTAACAATATTTACACTTATCTGTGAAATTCTAGAAACGCTGCGATGTCTTGCATCTTGTTTTTAGACACAGGAAATCTAGCAAGTCAAAAGGTCTAATTCACATGAATACTTTCTTCAGACAGTTGCAGAATACACATTCCCAAAAAAAGGTACAAACCCCAAGCAAGTCATTTGCCCAAATCATGATACACAAAGATTTTCTAAACAAAGGCTCATTGTATCAGATATATACATCAGAAATAAGGCATTTCCTTTAGCAAGGTTAAAACAGAAAAAGCAAATTTTCTACCCTGGTCTCAGAAATAACGATTTCCTATATCAAAATATACACAATATCAAAAATAAGTGCATTGGCAATTATATAAATAAGTGCCCTGCGCTATTTCCTTTAAATAAATTTATACTATAAGTTATTTTTAAGTGATCCAATCACACCAGCTCATTAATGCAAATATCTAATCAGCCAATCATGTGACAGCAATTCAATGCATAACATCATACAGACATGGTCAAGAGGTTCAGTTGTTGTTCAGACGAAACTCCATAATGGTTAAGAAATTTAATCTAAGTGACTTTGACAATGGAAGGATTGTTGGTGCCAGATCAGGTGGTTTGAGTATCTCAGAAACTGCTAATATCCTGGGATATTCAAGCACAACAGTCTCTGGAGGAACAGAGATTGGTGCACAAAACAAAAAACATCCAGTGACCCGAAGTTCTGTAGGCGAAAATGTCTTGTTATTGAGAGAGGTCAGAGGAGAAAGGCCAGAATTGTTCAAGCTGACAGGAAGGCAACAATAACTCAAACAACCATGTGTTACAACAGAGGTAGTGCAGAAGATAATCTCTCAAAGCAAGTCAAACCTTGTGGTCTTCTGCTACCTCCAGCAGCAGATCACTCTTGTTAGCTAAACACAGAAAACTGAATGGCTTTTCTGTGAAAATGGCAGCAGACTTACATAGGAGATATACTGTAATAGTGTAATTGTCATGGATCACACGTAAATAATATTATTTTCCGCCAGGGACCACCGCAAGAAGGTGTGGTCTACGCTGCTAACACAACAAAGGTTCTCAGCATGGGTACCAGGCGAGACTGACAGGAAAGATGGGTGTTCACCAGCAACAGGAGTTCATGGAATACCAGGATACAAGAATTAACTGAGAAGCATAAGGTGCTGGATACCAGGATCTGCAGAGTAAGACCCAATACAGGATACCAGGATTAGCTGACAAGGATAGGACGCTGGATACCAGGATTTGCAGAGTAACAGGATGCCAGGATTAGCTGAGAAGCATAGGACGCTGGATACCAGGATCTGCAGAGTAACACCGCATACAGGATACCAGGATCTGCAGAGTAACACCGCATACAGGATACCAGGATCTGCAGAGTAACAAGACACCAGGATAAGCTGAGAAGCATAGAGTGCTGGATACCAGGATCTACAGAGTAACAGGATACCAGGATTAGCTGAGAAGCATAGAATGGTGGATACCAGGATCTGCAGAGTAACAGGATACCAGGATTAGCTGAGAAGCATAGGGCGCTGGATACCAGGATCTGCAGAGTAACAGGAGACCAGGATAAGCTGAGAAGCATAGAGTGCTGGATACCAGGATCTACAGAGTAACAGGATACCAGGATTAGCTGAGAAGCATAGGGCGCTGGATACCAGGATCTGCAGAGTAACACCGGAATACAGGATACCAGGATCTGCAGAGTAACAGGACACCAGGATAAGCTGAGAAGCATATGGCGCTGGATACCAGGATCTACAGAGTAACAGGATACCAGGATTAGCTGAGAAGCATAGAATGGTGGATACCAGGATCTGCAGAGTAACAAGACACCAGGATAAGCTGAGAAGCATAGAGTGCTGGATACCAGGATCTACAGAGTAACAGGATACCAAGATTAGCTGAGAAGCATAGGATGGTGGATACCAGGATCTGCAGAGTAACAGGATATCAGGATTAGCTGAGAAGCATAGGGCACTGGATACTGGGATCTACAGAGTAACAGGATACCAGGATTAGCTGAGAAGCATAGGATGGTGGATACCAGCATCTGCAGAGTAACAGGATACCAGGATTAGCTGAGAAACATAGGGCGCTGGATACCAGGATCTGCAGAGTAACACCAGAATACAGGATACCAGGATCTGCACAGTAACAGGATACCAGGATTATCTGAGAAGCATAGGGCGCTGAATACCAGGATCTACAGAGTAACAGGATACCAGGATTAGCTGAGAAGCATAGAATGGTGGATACCAGGATCTGCAGAGTAACAAGACACCAGGATAAGCTGAGAAGCATAGAGTGCTGGATACCAGGATCTACAGAGTAACAGGATACCAGGATTAGCTGAGAAGCATAGGATGGTGGATACCAGGATCTGCAGAGTAACAGGATACCAGGATTAGCTGAGAAGCATAGGGCGCTGGATACTGGGATCTGCAGAGTAACACCGGAATACAGGATACCAGGATCTGCAGAGTAACAGGACACCAGGATAAGCTGAGAAGCATAGAGTGCTGGATACCAGGATCTACAGAGTAACAGGATACCAGGATTAGCTGAGATGCATAGGATGGTGGATACCAGGATCTGCAGAGTAACAGGATACCAGGATTAGCTGAGAAGCATAGGGCGCTGGATACTGGGATCTGCAGAGTAACACCGGAATACAGGATACAAGGATCTGCAGAGTAACAGGACACCAGGATAAGCTGAGAAGCATAGAGTGCTGGATACCAGGATCTGCAGAGTAACACGAATACAAGATACCAGGATCTGCAGAGTAATACCAAAAACAGGATACCAGGAATAGCCGAGAAGGATAGGACGCTGGATACCAGGATTTGCAGAGTAACAGGATGCCAGGATTAGCTGAGAAGCATAGGACGCTGGATACCAAGATCTGCAGAGTAACACCGCATACAGGATACCAGGATCTGCAGAGTAACAGGAGACCAGGATAAGCTGAGAAGCATAGAGTGCTGGATACCAGCATCTACAGAGTAACAGGATACCAGGATTAGCTGAGAAGCATAGGGCGCTGGATACTGGGATCTGCAGAGTAACACTGGAATACAGGATACCAGGATCTGCAGAGTAACAGGACACCAGGATAAGCTGAGAAGCATAGAGTGCTGGATACCAGCATCTACAGAGTAACAGGATACCAGGATTAGCTGAGAAGCATAGGGCGCTGGATACTGGGATCTGCAGAGTAACACTGAAATACAGGATACCAGGATCTGCAGAGTAACAGGACACCAGGATAAGCTGAGAAGCATAGGGCGCTGGATACCAGGATCTGCAGAGTAACACTGGAATACAGAATACCATGATTACACTAAGAAGGCACAGGGAAACTGAATACTGGGATACACAGGGATACAGGAGCCAAAATTACCCAGCAACAGCAGGCTAGCAGAACATGTAGATCTAGTACCATATTGCCAGATCAGGTGCTTTAAATAAGCAGCTGTATATTGGTGAGTGGTATACTGCAGGGGAGTGAAAGGAGTTTAAAAGACGGGAGCACGCATGTACACTCCCACAATCCAAGATGGTGGCCTCCAGCGCAGAAGGAAGGGGACGTCACCGCTGCCAGAGGCACGACTTACGCACCAGACCCCCTGTAAAAGAGCCGAAAGGTCCGGCGTGTGAACAAATATCAAAACTAGATATAGGCAACATGTGTTTCTCTAGCTGATGAGCAACTAAAAGCCCCATGATGCACTGCCAGCCAATAGCAGCATTCTGTAGCTTGAGTATCACAAAGCTCAGGCATCTTTTTTCACCGTTTAACGGCTGTGACCCTATGATATATTGGGCAAAGCCCTTTAAAAAATGAGCCTGATAGTTACACAACAGCTGGAGTACTACAGGTTGCCCAAGCAGAGCTAGTCATATATGTGAAAGACAACAAAGATTAGCTGTTTTGAAGATTATCACTAACAGAGATAAGTTAGATCATGGTTTCCAAGTAAGATCAAAGAGTAGTTTTGATGTTATGATTATTGTTTAGTTTAATATTAAGGCTTTGCTTACTTACTATTTGTCCTTCATAAAACTCCTATCAAAATACATCTGATTATTTTATGCAAAATCAACAAACTTTGATGACTGCTTCACTAGGAAGGTTAGGTACACACTGGAGGTTTTTCAGCCAATTAACGGGTCAATCACCCGATATACGACAGCTCAGCTACATATCGCGTTAGTGTGTATACTTACACAATGAATGACAGTTGTTCCAAAGTGCCGATTGTCATTTCAATTGGTTGGTTGTACTGCTAAATAAACTCCAATCACCTTCCAATCATGTATTGTGTATGCACTCACGATCACGATCTCCGTATAGAGTCATAGAGGTAAATGTATCAAGCTGAGAGTTTTTCGGCGGGTTTGAAAAGTGGAGTTGTTGCCTATAGCAACCAGATTCTAGCTGTCATTTTGTAGAATGTAGTAAATAAATAATAGTTAGAATCTGATTGTTTTTCCAAACCCTCCAGAAAACTCTCAGCTTGATACATTTACCCCATGGTCTTTTCAGCCGAAGCCGGCAATAAACATGTTTCGGTGACTTAACTGTAGAGAGTCCTGTAGATCACGTACAGAAGCTGTACAGAAGAATCAGTGTGACAGGAATGAATGAATGAATGGCTACTGTGCTGTCACTCTCTAAACGACTATATGACCAGGTGAAGAGCACAGATCTGAAGGTAAATCGTGTCTATTGTGTATGCATGAATCACCCGACCGGTTGGACCTTCAGTCGTAGATACAATCAATATAGATAACAGATTGGACAAAAAATTCTACAGTGTGCACCTAACCTTAGTTTGAAATCTGCAGTGTTTTCTTATTATTCTTCCTTTGCCTATGTTGGGTAGAAAATACACTGCTGACTTTTCAGTTTATGAAGAGGATTTGTTGATATCAAAATGCTTTATATAGACAGCAATATGAATAGAAGGTGCATGATGATAATAAAACAACAGACGTGATCAAAACATTGCAGTTATTCTACTGAAATAAATGAATATACACTGTAACTTATTTTACACAACAATTTCTTAGTATATTTTTAAGGATAAGTTCATTTTTTACCATTAAACATGTAATAAGCCAAAGTACAAAAATGTGCAAACTGCAAATATAACTAGCCAGTTGCTTCTAGCTACTTACTGGTCAGTGGTCTGTGATATATATATAATAAATTCATTTTAAAGAGCTGTAATACTTGTCCTGTAAAGCTGCATAAATGTCTATGAAGCAGATTTAATTCCCTAAATATCCGTGCGAGGTGCCTCTGGAACGGCCGTGAGACACTTTGCGCGGATATTATTTGACACAGGTAATGCTGATTTTTACTTGTGCCCCATAGAGGTGCCAGCAAAACTCAGCGTTACTTTTTACTGTAGTCCTTTCTCTCCCCGGAGCTGAGGGGCTAGCCCATTCATTAATCTTCTCCCAGGCTCCTTGGAAAATGACAGAGATTGTAGCTTATGATAGGTCCTCAAACACACACCCATTCACTGCAGTCATTTTAAAGTGGCTTAAATCAATATCTCAACTGTACTGATTAAGACAGGACAGTCCTGATTTGAGGCC
The DNA here is from genome assembly GCF_038048845.1 of Mixophyes fleayi. NCBI lineage: Eukaryota > Metazoa > Chordata > Amphibia > Anura > Limnodynastidae > Mixophyes > Mixophyes fleayi. The sequence goes on along the minus strand of NC_134402.1, from coordinate 408,853,777 downwards.
ACCTTTGTCCCACGGATCAGAAGAAAAGCCTGTTTTTGTGGATACTAATACAGTGCCATAACAAAAGAGTTGAATAAGGTCCCACAGAGTTTCCTGAGGCGCCTAATTACCCCTTTCCACCTTAATCACCCACTCTATAAAGGAACTGCATGCCTCAAACATCTTACAAGAAATAGTACAGCCCATGAGGGGACATCTAGCCACAAAATATGTTTCCTTAAAATTGAAACCCAATAATTGGAACATAATGGATGTATAGGGAGTATATATACTGTATATAGGATGTATAGGCTGCCTTTATATAAATCTGTCATCACCCTCAGCACACCCTTTCCACATCTACCAACCGTTTTAAAAGCTTTATCGTTAACATACCTGCCTTCCAGGTATGAAAGGAGGTGGATCATCTGGCCACTGGGTCTCCTTTTGGGCATCTCACCCATTGGGGCGACACCCTTAAGCCCTGTATAGATAGGTTGACAAAGGGCCCTGTCATTCTTCCTTACACTATCTCCTTTGAATTTTTTTATGCTTCACTTCCTCATGTTCCATTGCTGAGCACAAATTCCTTTCACATGTTCGGATGCCCAGAACCCCTACTGGATTCTTAAAATACTCAAACCCTCCTCTAAGTAAATGTGCTGCATCCTTGTTAAAATATCATCTTAGTCAAGGTTCCATCCACACTGGCATTGGCACCATTTCCTGTAAAACCTTGGCCTGCCGTCTACCCAGTGGAGTCTTGTTCCCACTGCAGGTCAAATAGATATACCTGTAGTGGCATCATGCCCTTCTCTTACATTGAACAATGTTAAATTTCCAGCAGACATGCTTCCGGCAGCTGCTGGCTTGGAGCCTTGCATCCTAATGGCCAGCCCCTGAAAGGGATAGGATCACTTTACGGTCATCAACCATAGTCACAAGTCCTTATCTTTGCAACTCTACAGCTTTGCCGGTTGCAACTTCCCCTCTACTGTCATTCCGTCTATCAGACTACAGCAGCCAGATCTTTAAAAGTGAACAGCAACATGGCAATGGCAATGTCAATGTATGCCCCTTTCCAGATCTTCAGTTTTGTACCCGTAGGTGTAGCCCTAATGGTGGGGTTATCAGACATATGCCGCCCTTTAACGCTCACCAGGGACTGCCCTTTTTAGCCCTTCCCCCTCTTTCTTCTTCAGTCATCTGCCTATTACATGGCTTCATTAAATCCACCCTGGTTACACTACTGTAGTTGGTCTCCCCGAACACACAAGGGCCAGACTTGCACCAGATGCTCCATTCTGTCCCTACACACATTGCCTACCGACATCTATGATGCTAACCCCCATGAGACTGCCATAACTGTCCATACGCACTGAATCTCCCATAAACGGTGTACCTAAACAGGTTGTAGACAGCTCCACTACCCCATGACACTTGATTCACACAAGTGCTAATACTCCTCTCCTGTGACACACACCTATGCTGCCACTCTGCCCCTCTATGCTTCTAGTACTATACCACGATAAACAATCAGGAAGACCCTGGGAAGACATCATCATCAGCTATTTATATAGCGCTACTAATTCCGCAGCGCTGTACAGAGAACTCACTCACATCAGTCCCTGCCCCATTGGAGCTTACAGTCTAAATTTCCTAACATACACACAGACAGAGAGAGACTAGGGTCAATTTGATAACAGCCAATTAACCAACTAGCATGTTTTTCGAAAGTGGGAGGAAACCGTAGCACCTGAGGAAACCCACCAAACACGGGGAGAACATACAAACTCCACACAGATAAGGCCATGGTCGGGAATCAAACTCATGACACCAGTGCTGTGAGGCAGAAGTGCTAACCACTAAGCCACCATGTTGCATAGTGGCTAAAGCTGAAGCATAAATCCAACTTGCATCTCACGGTTACCAAATACATAGTTCTTCCATATCTAGGTGGACCTCAGGTGATATCATTACTGTCATCTGGGTACTCCAGTTGGTAGGGAATTGGCAGCTTCTGGGTGATTTCAGTGAATTCATATGCATCAGACTACCTGCAGTCTGACTTTAGTGACAAAATCAAGGTCTGTACAACTCAAACACATGGATGATCTAGTTGCACTTACTGGTATCTATAAGGGTGATATCTCCCCTATTCTTACAAGATAAAGCTGTAGAGGTGTGCCCCGCTGACGTGCCCTGGAAGAGGGTGAAAACGTAAGAAAGGATGGAGACCCAGAAGAAAGAAAAGGGGAGAAGACTTCACTTACCCAGCCCGGGATCCAGCAGTGGTAAGTTTTCATTTTTTCTTTCAGGTCAAATGAGCCAATCAGGGCTCACCTTCTCCTGCTGGCAAATCGACGGCCGGAGAGGTATCGTACAGAGAAGATGGCAGTCAGGAGAGTGCAACTGGTGAGTGGTGGATGTTGCCACTCTCTGAGGGAGAGTCCAGAATCACCGAAGAGGTATCGGACGAGTGGGCGGTTCCGGCGTATACAGTGGAAGAGACCCCCTGGATACCAACTTTGGGTGGGGAAGTTGCTAGGATGGTGTGGAGCCTGCACAAGAGGGCGTTACCAAGGAGGATCCGACGGACGCGGGTCAGGGATGCCGGCAAGCGACCCTTAGAGACAGACGTCGAGAGGAAGACATTGGTTGTGGGGACCACAATGGAAAAAGTTAGGGGAAATGTGGAGGTATGCCCCGCTGCCATGCCCTGGAAGAGGGTGAAAACGGAAGAGAGGATGGAGGTCTGGAAGAAAGAAGAAGGGAGAAACTTCACTACCTAGCCCGGGATCCAGCAGCCATCAGTTTTCGTCTTTTCTTTCAGGTTCCGGCCGCAGTGGGCAAGTGAGTCAATCAGGGCTCACCTTCCCCTGCTGGCCAATCGGCGGCCAGTTAAGTGAGCCAATCCTGGTTCACCTCCGGCCGTTTGAATTGTTGGCACCTCAGCGAGCCAATAAGGGCTTGCGGCGCCGCCGAGTGACGTCAGCGTGCCGGTAGCTATTTAAGCCACCAGGTGCCACATTTGCGGAGCAGTTCGTTGGCGGAGGAGACTCACCTGTACTCACCTCCGTAGTGTAGGTGAATATATTGGCTGCTGTTAGGTCGGGCACAAGGCCTGTGGGCACTTTGGACACAAGGCCCGCTGGCACAGTTGGTGGGCACAAGGCCCTGGCGCTGTTAGGGTACAAGGCCCCTCTAACTGTCCGAAAGGACACCTAAAGTCCTGAGCCCCAAGACAAGGCGGGCTTAACCGCTGTGATTCAGGCCACAGACGGAGGCTTGTGGGGCGGCTGATGACCACAGGTAAGGTGGCCACTAGTAAGTGACATACCAAATTGTTTATTATTTGTATGCACCTTTCTCCTTTAGTGTATTACCCTGCAGGGTCCAGGAGTCAGACTTTCACTGAACGCGGGGCTGAGTCAGAGATTGGCTGGGGTGAGTCCGAAGAGGACGGTAGGCGGTCCTCCTTTGTAAGGTAAGACATTTGTGTGCTTCTGTCCTGTTCCTCCGCAGGCGTTACAAAGCCTTGACTGTAAAATAGCTCTAATGTATCAATGTTTCCTTAATTCTGCAATTTTTTCAATACATGCAGTTAATAGAGAACAAGTATTGGTATCTGTTTTTCAGAAACTAGTTATCCATAAAGTTCTGAAGACGGAAAGAAAAAAGTAAATAACTGCTATTTGTTTAGGAATAATGTAAAAAATAAATAAACATATCGTAATATACCACAAGTGGGTCTGCTCCCACAGTCTATGACACAAACATGATCTCCCAGTATTTTCCTACAGGCACTGTGAGAAGCACTGCTAAATAACAAGGAGATGCAGTGTGAGGTCATTTTTAAATATAACTAAGTATATTAAATATATTTTAGAATTGGTGCTCTAAATTATAGAAAAGAAAACTTATCCAAAGCATTCCAGCTAATATATCCTGTACACGTACTTGTGAAATCCTAACTTCTAATTATATAACTAAAATTCTGAAACTGCATATTCAAACATCCCTGGTTGCAAAAACATATTTCTTACTGAGGTCTATATATGCTGCAATACCAACAAACTTCATAAAATGTGCATAAAATTGAACTCTAAATCAGTTTTTTTCAATGCGTTATTATTTTGCTGCCCTTCTATTCATATGTTAATATATAAATTAATACAGTAGAGATAGCTTTTTTGGTTTTTTTTTTTAAATGAGCAAACAGTTTAGAATCTTTGACCACTTATATGGCTGGAACACATCTGACTTCACTATAAGCAGAAACTGGCCTTCGCTTTTTCCTACTTTCATTCTGATGTTGTGCTATTTATTGTACGTTCCTTGGACAATTGACAATACATCTCCTCATCACCTTAAATCCTCAGTGAATGATTTTTTAAACCAGGCTGTCTACGTGTGTTTGCAGAGCACACAGAAGGGTTGCACATCCCATGGACCATTTCAGGAGAGTTACAAAGCAGTTCAGTATGTGAGTGTTCTTGGAGCTAAACTTTCATGACGTTCAACACTGGTCTAGAGAAAGTGAACCACTTAACCCCATGAGTGGTAAAGGGAGTGAAGGACTGTCAAAGACGTAAGCAGAGACAGGAACAAAGTAGTCATGAAAAATAAACCTACAGTAGAATGTACTTGAAGGAAGCAGAGATATGGATGTAGGGCGATTTATTTTACCCAAGCTGATGTGAAGCGCCTCATGGTGCCAAGATAAATTAATGGTAATGAGTGGAAAATACATGCGTCATTTCATGTCGTTAGAGGGATAATGAAGAGAAAGGGGATTTGCAGTAACAATAGTTGCCCAACATCTCCATTATTATGGGTTTCAGTAGAAATGTGTATATAGAGCCTGATTCAAAGTTGGACGTAAGACTGCTGGACGCAAAAAAGTGCTTTGTTTGTAAAGCTTAGAGAGACAAATTGGGGGGTAGATGCAAACACAAACTACTTAAACTAAAGGCGTGTACACATATTGGACCTGAGTCATTAAGGAAAGTAAGGCAAAAAAAAGGAGTAAATGTTCTCTGGGACAAACCATGTTACAATGCCAGGGGTGCAAATTAGTTTATTTTGCACATAAGTTAAATACTGGCTGTTTTTACATCTATCAGACAAATACTTGCTAGCTTTATTTTTACACTGAAATTTAAAGTTGATCTAGAACATGCCCTACGCCCAACTATAAATCCGTCCCCACATTTTAAATTTACCTCCCCCTCCAATGCACAATGCAACATGGTTTTGCCCAAAGTTACTCCTTTTTATGCTTTGCTCTCCTTAATTACTCAGGTCCATTAAGTGTTGCACACATACAGTGTATGTCGCATCCCCATATATACCTCCAAGGGGGTTGTGCTGAAAACATCTGTGCTGGTCATAATGATTATCAGCATGGGGTAAATGTATCAAGCTGAGAGTTTTCCCGTGGGTTTGAAAAGTGGAAATGTTGCCTATAGCAACCAATCAGATTCTAGCTTTCATTTTGTAGTATGCATTAAATAAGTGATAGCTAGAATCTGATTGGTTTTTCAAACCCGCCAGAAAACTCTCAGCTTGATACATTTACCCCCATGTCTCTTTACCAATTTAAACAAAATATATATCTTTAAAAAGTGCCCCCTCCCCTATCTCCCCAAAAAAACATTAGCCAGCTCTTGTAGCCTTGGCTGGTTACCACAATATCGGAGGACTAAAAGTGTGGTCCCAATGCAAACACAGCCACCAGCAACAGTGTAGGCCAGGTTGGGTTGGTCATACTATAACAGGAGGATCCACTGTAACAGTAGGATCCAGAGCATGGCGATCCCCGATCACAATGTGCTCCAGGACCAACCTGGTCAGTACAGGCAGAGATCCCTATGTGAATCGAGCCTGCTAAAAATGTGTTCACCTGTTCCAGGGTAATGTGTATAAAGAAAGATAAACATTAATTAAGCGTATGGGACTACAAGTCCCAGAAAGCCAAACAGCCGTTGACTGCTTGGGCATGCTGGCTCTTGTAGAACCGCATATCCATCAGAGTATTGTCATTTTTTATTTGAAATGCTCACAAAAATCCTTATTCCCAACTTTATTGTACTTTTCTTCTGCCCTGTAGTAATCCAAGAATCAATTAGAGATATAGGGTTGTCTGATTTGCTGGGGCGTGTGAAAAACTCTCAGATTTGCTATAGATAGATATACAATAGATATATTGTATTAATAAAGTTTATTGATATAACATGACTGGCTTATCTTTACTGCAGCTGCATCAATATACACTTATACACTTAATGAAGCCATAAAATGCACAGTATTTTAAGTAGTACATGATGTGGAAGCCAACCTGATTGACACAATATCGACTGTTTATGTTTAATATTGTAGTACCTAAACAATACAATATACTTATATTTCATTGAGGTAAATAAATGTTTACAATTTTGTTCTCTTCAGAATTCAGCTGAAAGGAGTCAAAATATGACGTGGTCTGAACAGATGTATTCTAAAGCTGGATAAACACTATAGAAAATTACTTTGGGTGTGATTTCTGTAATGATTTTACCAATGACTCAAAGTCCCAATGATCATGCATATTCATGTTTATACACCTACACGATTTACAGTCAGATCTGAGATCTGCTGCTCTCATAACCATCTGCTGAAAAGATCATGACTCTGCACACTGTACAGATATCTGCTTACAATGCTGGTTGTGAGTGCATACACACTGCCACATTTGTCCCAGCATGGTGGCTTAGTGGCTAGCACTTCTGCCTTATCTGTGTGGCGTTTGTATGTTCTCCCTGTGTTTGCTTGGGTTTCCTCCCACATTCCAAAGACATACTAGTAGATTAATTGGCTGATATCAAATTGACCCTAGTCTGTGTGTGTGTTAGGGAATTTCGACTGTAAGCCCCAATGGGGCAGGGACTGATGTGAGCGAGTTATCTGTACAGCGCTGCGGAATTAGTAGCGCTATATAAATAGATGATGATAATTCCATCATTGATCGTAATTATTCCGACGTTTATAAAACCAAATCAAACTATCCCGTGTGGTATGATTGTGGGAGTGTACACACTAGTGCAATATCTGACTAAGCTGTCGTCTATCGTGTGATCAGCACAATAATTGCTTGGATTTTCTGTAGTGTGTACAAAGCTTTAGTGACAGAAGGACAAACTCATTTACCTTTAGGTTTAAGAAAGGTGACGTGAGATTTATGATGTCACCACATATGCTTTAAACAATGTTGATGTATGTTCTTTCTTTATCTCAAGGTAACCAACGTTAATTAGAAACTTGTTTACCATATTAGGAAACTGTAAATAAGGGTAAAGATAATATGTTGTTAGAAGGTATAAAGCTTGTACCAGTCTGCACAAGGACACTCTTCTCTCTGCTTGACAAGTGTCCATATCTAATGTGAATGGAATAAAGACTTTAGATTTACTTCAGAAGACTTTGTAAGACTCGGGCACCTATTTATCAATCAGATTTTTCATTAAAATCAGCCGTATATTGAAGTATCCTGTTAATTTATGACTAGGGCACCACAGCAGATATCTTATGACATACACGTTAGGCTTCAATTTTGCAGCCGTACCTTTAGGTATATACTTGGCCCGCAAATTAGGGTGTTTTCTAAATTTGGCCTATACTGTATGATTTTCTAGGATAATGGATATAATACAACAATTAGCTATTTTATGCAGAATTGTGGGATACAGATTTGGAAAACCAAAATAATAATAAAAAAACATAAATACTCTGATTCTCTGTGAGAATATAATACACACAGACTTCCTATAGTCAAAGCAAGAAGCACTGCTATAGAAAGTAATGAGGAGTGGATTCCATGGGATGTGTGGGAAAGACAGGTTCTAATCTTCAAAATGTATTTTAAAACAAAAAAACAAAACAAAAAAAAACCCTAATTGAGAAACAACAGTACAAGCTTTTTAGATAAAAGATGGCATGACAATAGGCACGGTCCATATAATCATCATCATCATCATCATCATCATAATAATAATAATTAGTTAAGTTTTCCATATGGTATATTGTAAACACAAATGTTTTCACTTAGAATTTCCCCGTAGACTAAAATAGTTTTGTTTAGATCCAGTTTCCTGCTATTAGATGAGAATATTAAAAAGGAAACAAACATAAGTGAAGGGAAAGAGAATAATAGAAAAATATATTATAATAAAAATAGAGGAATAGGACAAACAAATTATATATATATATATATATATATATATATATATATATATATATATATATATATATATATATATATTTATTTAAAGAAAGCAGAATAAAATTAAGCCATGTAAATTTAAAACATGAGAGGTGCAATATAACTATATTTGTAATGAATATTTAAAAAGGGCTAGAAAGATAACATGTACAAACGTACTGTATAATTAACACCAGTATCAGCTATTGTGGAAATCCCATTCCACAATGTACACTACAGGCAGCTAAAGTTATCCTTGCTTGGAGTCATGCTAGGCTGGGAAGCAAGTCTGTATGCAATGTTTGCTCAAGAAAGCATGAGGCACTTAGGAATGTATACACACACTGCTAAAACACATAGAACTAGTACATATAGGATGGTATTGACTTTATCCATTATCTGCGCGCTTTGGCGCACTACCAGTTATGACCTGTAAATTGTGAAAGACGAAGAATTGTACTGGCATTTTACACCATTGCACAGATATAGATATTAATAAAAACATAGATGAGCCCAAAGCGCTATACAATAAATACATAAATGCAATAAACGAATGGGCAGAATATTAATAACTCACTATAGTGGCAAACTGTGCGCTTTATATGAACAGTAGAGACTTACATTGTCCTTGCCGCAGCTTTCCATGGCTTACGCAGACACAGTTCCACCTGTCCGGTCTCTTAGTTGACCATGTCCGCTTGTGCGGTGCATGCGTTCAGCGCAGCCCAGGCTAAGACATCGTCAGTCACCTCTTGCTGTCCCACTAGAAGGCGGATCGCACCTTTTCATACACTCTCTCCCCTCCCACACGGCCGCAGGCAGCTCCTCCTAGCACGGGCAACTAGTCTATCTTTCCTTCTGACTTTCTCACTCAAGCTCCCTGAACACTTGCACAGCAAACAGTCCTGATACGTTTTTTTGACAGAAGCAGGTTAGACAACGTCTCATCACTTTTAATGGCTAAAAACTGTCAGACTGTAATGAGGGACATTTCAGTTTTACCTGTGCAACTTATATTTTTACACAATAATGCCATGTAGCAGGTGAATTTTAGGTGACACTTGCAACAATATTCAATTGTGTTTCCCCCCTGCCTTAATGACAGTTTATATATAAGAGAAATTATAATAATGTTCCTTACAAAAGGTAACCTGCATGTATATTATACATACATATTTACAATGGAACTTCACACACACTTATTCAAGTCACTCGAAATAGTGGAATACTGATTTGCAAATTATTATTAACTTATCTTTCACCTTGTGGTGAAAAAATAAACAATAATGTAATATAATGTAAAATATTAAATATTGTAATACATTAAATAAATAAATTAATATAAATATATTACATTACCTCAATATACCACTAGGGTTGTCCAAAAGTTAACAACCGTTTTTCTTTTTGTCGACACAGTGTTGCTACTTTCTGGAAAGCAATTAACCCTTATGTTGTAAAGAAACTGAAACTTTTATATTTATGGCACAACAGAAATATGAAAAAATATATAACAATATTTAGAAATATATGTCATTTGTGTGAATTACAAAAAAAAACAAGTCTGTCCCTTTGCTTATATATACAGACTGAAATCCAACAAATATAGGATATATGGAAGTATAGAGGTCACCTGTCATTCTATCTATCACCCTAATCAATCCATTACCATCCAATCTAATTGAGCTATGATCAGGAGGGATCTGCCCAACACTGCACAATGGATGGACAGAAGGCCATACCCACGGGTGCTCTCTGTGTGACCATTCCAGTGGCGGACGCAGGGGGGGTTTCTGAGTCTCCAGAACCCCCCCCCCTGCGCTAACTCAGTGCCCACCATATCGGCACTGTCCTATACAGCAGCCGCGGCGCTGTCAAAGAAGCGTCTGCGGCGGTGCTGTATTGTATACAGCACCGCCACGGACGCTTCTTTGGCAGCGCCGCGGCTGCTGTACAGGACAGCGCTGCCAAAACAGAGCAGCTGACAATCCTGCGTGCGCCCCTGCATTCAGCAAGAGCTGCATTAACAGCACGGTGAATGGAGCATTAAATGTGCTAGTACTAGAAGCATTAATCCCTATGAGGAATGTTTACGGTACACATGTGAGTGTTCACTGGATGGACAACGGAAAAAAGACATTAGTACATGCTGGGCCTGATTCATCAAGGCACGTATCTAACGATTTTGAGCATATCGTACACAAAATCACTCTGCGCATACCTAGAACCGCACCATACACCAGTAAATGCAGCCCTGCCAGCTCCGCCTTCATGCAAATAACACTTACTACAGCTTATGTTTTCGGGGAGGGAACAGAACAGGGAAGAAACGTTCGACCGTAGTCAATTTGCAGCAAGCAGGCCCGGCGCTCCCATTAGGCAAGGTTAGGCAGTTGCCTAGGGCGCCGGGCTCTGGAGGGCGGCACTGAAGCGGGGGACCCAGTAATAATTTAGAAATAAATGCTGGCGGTGCGATCGCCTAGGGCAGATCGGCCGCCCGCCCTCAATTATGCGGTGCTGCTACAGCACAGCACCGCATTTTAAAATACACCCGGCGCCTGGCTTCTGGCAGCGTTGTGACATCACGACGCTGCCAGTGTAGAGGAGCCGATAGGAGACAGAAGAAAGAAGAAACGAAAGGCGCGCAATAAGAGAAAGGAAGAAAAGTGAGGAAGCTAAGGTGAGTACAGGAAAGAGGAATCTGCAGACAGAGGGGAGAGAGCGGAGGCTACAGAGAGACAGAGGGGAGAGAGCGGAGGCTACAGAGAGACAGAGGGGAGAGAGCGGAGGCTACAGACAGACAGAGGGGAGAGAGCGGAGGCTACAGACAGACAGAGGGGAGAGAGCGGAGGCTACAGACAGACAGAGGGGAGAGAACGGAGGCTACAGACAGACAGAGGGGAGAGAACGGAGGCTACAGACAGACAGAGGGGAGAGAATGGAGGCTACAGACAGACAGAGGGGAGAGAGCGGAGGCTACAGACAGACAGAGGGGAGAGAATGGAGGCTACAGACAGACAGAGGGGAGAGAATGGAGGCTACAGACAGAGGGAAGAGAACGGAGGCTACAGACAGAGGGAAGAGAACGGAGGCTACAGACAGAGGGAAGAGAACGGAGGCTACAGACAGACAGAGGGGAGAGAATGGAGGCTACAGACAGACAGAGGGGAGAGAATGGAGGCTACAGACAGACAGAGGGGAGAGAGCGGAGGCTACAGACAGACAGAGGGGAGAGAATGGAGGCTACAGACAGAGGGAAGAGAACGGAGGCTACAGACAGAGGGAAGAGAACGGAGGCTACAGACAGAGGGAAGAGAACGGAGGCTACAGACAGAGGGGAGAGAACGGAGGAGGTGAGAGTTATTATTTTTATTTTAGAAATGTTAAGTGTGTTAGGGGCTGGGAAATAAAAAAATTTTTTTTTTGGGCGCCTGGGGGGGGGGGGGGGGGGGCGGGATGTGATACGCTCGGGCGGCAAGCTTAAGCTTTGCCTAGGGTGCCGAGCAACCTTGCACCGGCCCTGGCAGCAAGGGCGTGCCTAACTCAAGCTGCCACGTCCAAATTAGGCTCTGGGCATCTCAAAGTTACTTGTTTTTCTGCTCTCCAGCTACAGGGCTAGTCTAAGTCCTGAGTACTTGTGATGTCTCGTATTCATGCTATAACACGTGTTTGCAATCATGAGCAACTGTAAAAAAAGTATTTTATGGTCAGTAGACATTAAGGACATCCTAATAAATGTATTTCATGGAAAAAATAAGAAAACACTTTTTTTACTATTTTATTGTTAATGCCTATATTATTAACAGGTGATATTAATTCTATATATTTTTTCTGTCTGTTCTTTTGCAAATCTATTATCCACATAGGTATTGGACATATACTGCAGTGTGTTGTGTAGTAGAGCACAACAGACCTACACCCGAATTCATCACCACACTTATCTTCAGATACGTTCCTTTTTTAATTCAGGAGTGTGCAGAGCCCATTTACGTCCGTTTCTACACTGGGCCTGATTCATTAAGGAAAGTTAAGCAAAAATAAGCAAGTAAGGCAAAACCATATTGTATTCTAGGGGGAGGTAAATTTAAAATGTGATGACAGATTTATAGTTGGGGTAGAGCATGTCCTAGATCAACTTTTAATTCTAGTGTACAAATAAGCTATTAAGTGTTTTGTGCTCCATAAATAAAACAGCCAGTATTTTCCTTATGTGCAAAATAAACTCATTTCCACCCCTTGCATTACAACATGGTTTTGTCCAGAAAACTTGAAAGAAAATGTACCAAATTTTTTGCTTACCGAATCAGGCCCAGTATGTGTACACTGATGAATAAGGCCCGTTGTATTTAATGTTAGAGACAAGTATAATAAACTGTGTTCTATACAACTGTTGATGAATCAATCACAAACTCCATATGTTCCTATACATTATTATAATATATATAGAAATCCTGCATTTGCACATGCCTCCCCGCACACCTAGGTGCACTCATAGTTTGCGGAGTTGACTCTAAAGAGCAGATAGTGTATGTGCACTTTGAAATACACTCAACATTTAGGAATTTTCCAATTTCAATTAATTTGAATTTATGATGCATTTGCTCTTTAGTGATTCTGCCCCTAATAACACACTAGATATGGACTGGAAAATTTGTATGCAACAATTAATTACAAAAGGCTTGGAACTAATGCTTGCCTACTTTAAGGCTAAAGGACAAGTTAGCTGTCAGACAATTTCTAGATGATGCTGTCACGAACACCCCAGCCTGTCCTAGATACAGCAATCTGAACAGTTGGCTGTGACTGGTGTTACCTTAGTTAATTAGCAATGAATACACCTTTTCTGCCACCACGAAGGATTTATTTTCTTACGTTCACCGGAACCACTTATTAATATTTCACACTTAAATCACATACACAAGTAGCATGAGCCTCCCTGGAGTTCGTAAGTTCACAAAGAATCACGGAGAAATACGCTAGATTAAATATGTTTAATCTGAAAAGTATTTCCAAGGCTTATTTGCAAAAAGGTAATAAACAGACATACAATAGGTTGCAAATAAGTTTCAAAAAATAAAATAGGAAATAAAAGCCAGAGTCCCTACTTACAAGTTCAGGAATTGGCGTGTGAGGAGTACACATTGAGAAGAATGGCACATTTCAGTCGTGATAGACCCCCCTCAAAGAAATGAACATTGTACTACTGTACAAGGGATTTTTAAAACATTATTTTTGGCTCTTTGCCCCTCCCCCCCACCTTAGGAATTTTATTGTGACATAAGTCTGATGGATGTCCAAAATGACACAGGGCTTTCAAAGTAAATTATGGATGTCCTGAGACCTGGCATTTTTCCAAAATGACACGGGGCTTTCGAAGTAGATTATGGATGTCCTGAGACCTGGCATTTTCCCAAGCCCTGAGTTCTACACCTCTGCTCGTTTGGCCTGGCTAAGTGGCTAAGTTTAACGCCTCTTCATACACAAACTACTCAGAGATCTAATCTATCTCTGGGCCTGGCTACTTTCACAAGACCATTGACACTTGTCTAGGTCAGACTCAGGTCGGTTAACAAAATACACTTTGAAAGATTACATAAAATATTCAGAGTGTCATATATAAATTCAGCAGAAAATAACAATCAGTCATTAGATATACTACATTTCGTCACAGATGTATTTAAAGGAAGGAGGGGTGTAACATGTATAGTGTAATCCAAATATTTGATGGATGTGTCCCATTTAATTTGTGTTGAAATTGTTGGGTAAGCCTTATTTTAGTTTAGGTGCAGGTCTGATTCTTTTGTCAACTTATGATATTAAGTTAAAGATGGCATGTTAAAGACAGAGTAATAATAAAGTGCAGGGACATCTATCCACGCTGGCAACTGATTTATACATAGATTGGGTGACTTGAAGTGGTTGAGTGTGAGGCTTCTCAATTTTGAAATGGTAACTTGGTACTACAACTTACTATAATAACACTTGATACTTGAAATAGGGCTTCTGCCTGAAATGTATTGCTGAAAACTCAGGACCACACTGTTTCTGCCATTTGACAGGTTGCTAAAAACTCCTCCTTTCAAAACCACAGTAACTTTGCAAATGACTATGGACAGCACTGATTGGTTGCAGAGGTTGCTAAGTAGGGCCAGTCCCTAACAGTCCCTAACAACACATCTATCAAATAAGAGCAACTATGAGTTTCTTAGTTATCAGCAGGCAAATAGAGGCAGAATCCCAATTCTCAAGTCAGTGGCGCACGCAGGGGGGGTTTCTGAGTCTCCAGAAACCCCCCCCCCTGCGCTAACTAAGTGGCCGCTATAGCTGCACTGTCCTATACAGCAGCCGCGGCGCTGTCAAAGAAGCGTCCGCGGCGGTGCTGTAGTGTATACAGCACCGCCGCGGATGCTTCGTAGACAGCGCCGCGGCTGCTGTATAGGACAGCGCTGAAGAAACGGAGCTGCTGCAGCTCTCTGAATAACTTCCGTTCGCCCCTGCAAGTATCGGAAGTTATTCCAGAAAGTTATAGTCCCTAGCATAATTATTTTTATTAGGAAAAGAAACAAAGGAGTAGTGCTACCCTTTAAGTAAACTTTAAGTAAAATAGTGATTAGTTTTAAACATAGACTCTGATGTGTGTGATCAGTGTTACAGCAATCTTGACAATATTGTTTACTGTGGCAGTAGAATAAATAAAACACACTACAATTTATGTTTCCTTAATATTCTCACTTATTTCATATCTGCCTGTGGCTCCATATAAGTTTTAATAAGTTCCATGGAATTCATTTTCCTCCAAATGCCATCTACATCCTGGTTCCCCATAGGATATTCTTGTGGTTCTAGTCACTGGAACATGTAGTCTGCTGTGTAGGAGAGTTGGATTAGACAGAATTAGGACATGCCTTTCTAGTAATGTTGAGCTAAGAAAATACCATGCTTTTCAAGTAACCATTTGTTGTCATTAATGTCAGTGAGATCAGTTGCATTATTAACTATTGCTTGTTTGGTAAATTGCTTACTGCTTTAAAGACAAGGGTAATCACATGACTATCATACAAGTGCTCAATAATGTAATCACATAATGAAAGGTTTATTTCAGATTATTTCCACATGGCTAGAAAACATGTGTCAATTGAAATTGATCAGCAGACGGGCTCCAACTGTAGAGTGTATAGTGGCCTTGTTAAGATGCATGACATAGGGTAATCAGAACAACCTTTTTTCCTGCTCATTTTGAAATTATATAGAAGATCTATTATCTGGAATTCTTGGGACTATGGGGTATATTTACTAAACTGCCGGTTTGAAAACGTGGAGATGTTTCCGATAGCAACCAATCAGATTCTAGCTGTCATTTATTTAGTACATTCTACAAAATGATATCTAGAATCTGATTGGTTGCTATAGGCAACATCTCCACTTTTTCAAACAGGGCGATTAGTAAATATACCCCCTGGTAGTTTTCCAGGTAAGAGATTTTTGGTAATTTGGAGAACCCTGCCTAAAATATATTCCAGAGACTTTACTATGAACAGCAAAGTGTATAAGGTTTAGCTGTTTTGTCTTATTATCACAAACCTCTCTTCTTTTAAAAATATTTACCTGAATACAATATATAAAGAAAGATACTAAAGGCTGTAACTAAAAGTTTCACAAGTAATTTAATCTCTTGGCAGGAATAATTGGAATATAATTGATTAGTCTTGGGGGTGACTGCTATATGAGCAGATAAAGATTCGGTTGTTAAAGCAATTACATGAAACATAGAAATAAAACATGGGGACAATTCATCTGTGAAGGTTCTTTTTAATATAAGGCTGCACTGTTGTCTGGCCCTGGACTTTTCCTGTTTTGAAGACTTGATATAACAGATTAAAGTCTAAAATAAAAGGGGTATTTAACTTGCCAGCAGTTTTCGTGCATAGTTTTAGTATCTTAAGTGACTCCAGGTACAACCCAGTAGGGTGTTCCCTTTCCGCTCCCTCTAAAGGAGTAGAAGGAAAAGGTAGATTATAAAGCTGCACATAGTGTTAAACACAGATTCTTGCTATGTTTTGGGAGAGAATATGAAAGAGTCCCTCAGCTGAGTAATATATACGCAGTGACTTGTTCTGTTTGAGGCCTCTGGCCAATGACCTTTCACATGTGTTACCACACATACAGTATATATATATATATATATATATATATATATATCATATATTTGCAAAGTTGGAATGCTGGTGCAAATTAATTTAAGAGATTTAAATTTCCCACATAACACCGTTAATGGAGATAAAACAGATTGTGTCAAACTAGTCTTATTGTGATGCAGATTCTGATGTTTTGTGGTTATCAATGGCTATGTGTAGCACACTGTTACTCTGTAGCATCATACCCGCTGCTGGAGTCATGATACTACTTCCTCATGGACAGCAGCAGCTGCTACCACCAAAGAGGCATGGAGAGCACCAGAGGAGGAACATGAATGGCAGCTAAACTGAGATGGTATTCAGCAGATCTTCTATACAGTTCTGCCATTGTTTGTTAAAGGGCAATTAAACCATTATTTGATGTTATAAAATATATATATATATATATATATATATATATATATATATATACATATACACACACTTTGGGCCTCATCTAGAGTTGGACGCAATGTGCCTCTAAGACGTACATGCAAGAGCAGGAGTGGGAGTGTGTTGCATACCACTCGTAATACCCTACTGAGCTGCGACCAGTTCCGGCAGCTAGCTAACTACTTGCGCCACCTAATTCCTGCGCACTTTTTCAGTCTTTTGTGACGTATGTTTCGTCTGTGCCTTGATCCGTCCAGGGTTGTTTTGCGGGCAGACGCCTATAGTATCTAAATTATTCACGGTTACGCCTACATAACTCCGTATTTCACCCACGGAGACACAAGCTGTCGCAGTGTACACTGTGTCTGAAAAGCAGATGAAACCGATGCTTACTGCACGTGTGCGTCAGTGGAAATGTGCACAATGTGCTTGAAATGGGCTTTGTGTCCGACTGTAAATGAGGCCCTATATGGGCAAAAATATTTGACCTCCCCTGTTAATTATTAAATTGAGGTGTTTCAATCAGACCCATTTTCAATCAAATGTATAAAATCATGCACCTAGCCATGCAGTCTCCATTTGCAAACATTTGTGATACAAACTGGGTCCTTCTAAAGAGCTCAGTGACTTCAATCGTGCTACTGTGATAGGATGCCACCTTTGAAATAGCTGAAGAGTTTTGAACTTCCACTGGCATTAATGTAAGCACAAAACTGTGGGGTGGAAGCTTAATGGAATGGGATTCCATGGCAGAGCAGCTGCATGCAAGCTTCACATCACCAAGACCTATGCCAAATGTCGGATGGAGTGGTGTAAAGCACATCAACACTGGACTGTGAAGTAGTAGAAATGTGTTCTGTGGAGTTACAAATCATGCTCACCTGTTTGGCAGTCAGAAGGGCGAGTCTGGGTCTGGCGGATGCCGGGAGAACATTACTTGACTGACTGCATTATGTCAACTGTGAAGTTTGATGGAGGAGGGATAATGGTATGGGGCTGTTTTTCAGGGTTTTGGCTAGGCTCCTTATCTCCAGTGAAGGACAATCTTAATGCTTCAGCATGCCAAGTCATTTTGGACAATGCTATGCTTCTAACATTGCGGCAACAGTTTGGGGAAGTGTTAGGAACCCCTCTAGCCAGTACAGCCAGGGCCGGATTTACCGCTAGGCAACCTAGGCACCTGCCTAGGGCCTAGCGGTTCTCGGGGGGCCCAGCTGGGGGGGACAAGAGAAAAAAAATTTTAAAAATCGGCCCCTCCCCCGACTCGTGGCACCCCGCCCCCCGCGTCTCGTGCGTGGGGGCGGGTTCCACAAGACTGGGGAGGGGCTACTGTGGAGGCTGGTCTCCACCCTCCCTCCTCTGTGCGGCCTGATGTGTGTCACATGGGACGTGCACCACAATTTAGGTGCCGTCCCATGTGTAATGGGGATGCACAGAAGACTGCACAGAAGACTGCACAGCTCCTAGATGTAAAAAGGTAAGTTTGGGGGAGGGGTAGGGTAGTATATTAATAGTGTATGTGTGTGTGTGTATTATGTGTGTGTGTATTATGTGTGTGTGAGGGGCCATTGTCTGTGTGTATTATGTGTGTGTGAGGGGCCATTGTCTGTTTGTATTATGTGTGTGTGAGGGGCCATTGTCTGTGTGTATTATGTGTGTGTGAGGGGCCATTGTCTGTGTGTATTATGTGTGTGTGAGGGGCCATTGTCTGTTTGTATTATGTGTGTGTGAGGGGCCATTGTCTGTGTGTATTATGTGTGTGTGAGGGGCCATTGTCTGTGTGTATTATGTGTGTGTGAGGGGCCATTGTCTGTTTGTATTATGTGTGTGTGAGGGGCCATTGTCTGTTTGTATTATGTGTGTGAGGGGCCATTGTCTGTTTGTATTATGTGTGTGTGAGGGGCCATTGTCTGTTTGTATTATGTGTGTGTGAGGGGCCATTATCTGTGTGTATTATGTGTGTGTGAGGGGCCATTGTCTGTGTGTATTATGTGTGTGTGAGGGGCCACTGTGTGTGTGTATTAAGTGTGTGTGAGGAGCCACTGTGTGTGTGTGGGGGGGGGGGCAGTGTATTTATATTGTGTGTGTGTGTGTGTGAGGGACTGTTTGTGGGAGAGAAATAGGTTTATTTTTTTAAATGGTAACACTATTAATTTATTCTGGTTGGAGGGAGGCCTACTTAGAAAATGTGGGTGCTATATTGATTAAACACTGGGGCTGGTTGGAGTTCACTAAATTTCATGTACCCATTTTTTTTTCCAAATAGGGTCTCCAACATTCCAGGATCCAGACAAGCAGCAACTAATCTAAAGACACAGCAGCCACAAGTGATGAAAGTGAGAAGAACAGGTAGGAGAGAGCAGCACAGTCTGCCAACTATCCTGAATCTGGTGGGATTTATATTATGAGGAGGTCTGACTTGTTTAAATGTTGCACTATGGGATTCATGCAGAAGACTGACATATTAACATGATTGTTACATTCCTGTAGGTAGAGGGCTGCACTCAGTAACTGTAGTAGCGGACGGTCTATGATATGGTAGTGATAGGAGACTGCTGTTTTTTCATTACTGGGATTACTAACCCTGAACTACAGTTTCTTGACATGTTAATTATCTTTAACTAAACTTAGGTGTTAATCATAAAGTACAATTTGTGTGAATTGAAAGGTAAGCTGTGGTGGAAGTGAGGTGTATATGGTAGTAGGCCATACCGCTACTTCTCATGCTGCCTTCATTGTAAAATAATAAAATTCCATTCATGTGGGGGGCTGGAGGGGGCATGTGGGGGGCCCCAGGGGGTGGGGGCCCAAACCAATAACTTGCCTTGGGCACTATGAGGTCTAAATCCGGCTCTGGGTACAGCACAACCCCGGAGTCTGCTCTGCCAGTCAGGTGTTCACTGGAGCCCCTAGTGGTGAGGACAGACTTGGCCGCAGACTAGCAGAGGGTCGTGAAGTGCGTACCGACTAGGGAGAACCCAGGAAAGCGGAGTGAAGTCCAGGCAAGGGTCAAGGGCTGACAGCAGACAGGGAATCCAATACACAAGCCGAGGTCAAGGGTCACGAGCAAACAGAAAGGTCGGTAAACACGCCAGAGGTCGGGGTCACAAGAAACACAGGCAGGGTCCAAATCCAGGCAAGGGGTCATACACGGGCAATCCAACACAATATCCAAAGGACAGGAGCAAGAAGCAGAGCAGGTCAGCAGACTGGTAACAGAAGCTATAACCGGCAGTGAGGCTGCAGACCTCACTGCCTTAAATACCAGTGGCCACCAATCAGAGGCTAACTCTGAATCACTCACAGCCCCCTGCATGATTAATGCACCAAAACATTAATTAGCCCACAGACTAGAGCAAGGCTTGTTTAATCAAACCACAGGTTTTTGAACTTCTGCGCATGCGCGCCCGGCTTCCTCCGCTGCTGGGACGCAGCGCAGAACACAAAGCTTCCGACCGCTGCGGTCGGCCAGGATCCGGAAGTGACGTCCCGGTCGTCAAGGTGACGGCCGGGACGCCAGTGGGCACAGTAAGCGAGCCGCAGCGGCTGCGAGTACCGCCGCGGCTTGTGACAGGAAGGCCCTTTTTTATTCCAGCCTGACTGTGCCCCAGTGCATTAAGCAAGGACTGCAAAGACATGGTTTGATGAGTTTGTTGTGCAAGAACTTGACTGACCCACACAGAGCCCTGACTTCAACCCCATCGAACACCTGAGATTGCGAGCCAGGCCTCTTCGCCCAACATCAGTGCCTGACCTCATAAATGCTCTACAGAATAAATGGGCACAAATTCTCACAGAAACACTCCAACATCTTGTGGAAAGCCTTCCAAGAAGAGTGGAAGCTGGCTGTTATTGCTGCAAAAAGGGGACCAACTCCATATTAAAGTATATGTATTTGAATAAAATATCATTACAGTCCCTGTTGGTGTAATGGTCAAGCATCCGAATACTTTTGTCCATATACTGTATGTATATATATATATATATATATATATATATATATATATATATATATATATAAGTTGGTGAATTGCTGAGCCAATATACATGAAACAACTTAAAAGTGTATTCCTAGCTAAATAGTCCACCATGCTCTTTCATTCCTCTGCAGTAGGTTGCTGTGTTAAAGCAGCAATTCCATGAACAAATTATGTGTGTTTTTATAGTATAAATCACTGTGACATGCTACAAGTAAAAGCTTTGTAATTACCATTTCCCATGGTTTGTTTCTCCAGACTGATAGTAATTATTAATGCTCTGTCTGCAATGTAACCCCCCCACCTTATCCCCCTTTACCTTCACATGACATGCGGAGGGCTGTTAGCCTGTGTGTGTGTGACTGGAAGCCCTCCTGGATTCCCCTCTAGAGAGATTTTGGAAAGGAGACAATGATTTGTAGGAGGACAGCTAAGAAAAATGTACGACTAAAAGGTACTTCATTTTCTATTTAAAGAAAAAAAACGTCAATGTGTGTTTAAGAGGAAGGAGTTTCTTTAACTAAACAATCAGACAGTAACTGACTGCTTGGCAAACTTGCTTTGTATAAATGTACAGTGTGAGGCAGGCCTAGAGATGTCAGACTTTTTAGAACAGATACCATGACTTCAAAAAGTAGAAGAAGGCTTTTGTGTACAAGTTCGTGGCGGGGCAAAACACAGTTTTTGCTATCCCAACTATTAAGGGACACCTA
The DNA here is from genome assembly GCF_038048845.1 of Mixophyes fleayi. Taxonomy (NCBI): domain Eukaryota; kingdom Metazoa; phylum Chordata; class Amphibia; order Anura; family Limnodynastidae; genus Mixophyes; species Mixophyes fleayi. The sequence continues at coordinate 408,832,302 of NC_134402.1, read as the reverse complement.
ATTTGAAAGTGGGGTCTCCACTAGGTGCCAGGATGGGGGGAGGTAGAGTACTTTTCTCCCCACTCCCTGGGTCTTCATTATTAATCTGTAGGCAGTGTGTAATGAGGCAGGGCTTAAAAAGTCATCACATTTACATTGTGAAACCCCACTCCTCGCTGTGAGGAACAGGTAAGTAAAATGTTAACTTCTTTGTACCCTCTAAATGTCCCGTCCTTAGCAATGAAGTGATTAAATGAACCATGACGCTACCGCAGCTTGGCTGTGACAGCCAAGCTGCTGTTCCTTAGTTTCCCAGGAAAATTTTACCTGTAGATTTAACCATAATTCCGAATATTATAAATGTACTCAAAAATAAATAGAATTACACTCCCTCAACTCACCTAAGTAGATACTGCACGCATATACCAAGCTTACCATCAATTCCCTTAATTATAGTTATAATTACACATGTACTGTTTACTATCTAACACTCTATCAATCACCTATTGTTTAGGTGTTCCTCAGTTAGATTGGAACTATTATCGTCACTCTGCCATCAATTCCCTTAATTATAGTTATAATTACACATGTACTGTTTACTATCTAACACTCTATCAATCACCTATTGTTTAGGTGTTCCTCAGTTAGATTGGAACTATTATCGTCACTACTATGTTTGCAATAACTTCTTATAACACACTGAGGACATGTTAATGAACTGAAAATGTATCCTTCTCAACTACCTTAGAAATATATTTTTTTAAACCAAAGTGATGTAATTGAGAAGATGATGATATCACCATAAACTAAAAGAATAATGACAAAAATAAACATATTTGGACCTGATCCATTAAGGAAAGTAAGGCAAATAAATGAGTATGTTATCTCCAGGACAAAACCATGTTACAATGCAAGGGGTGCAAATTAGTTTATTTATTTTCACATAAGATAAATACTGGCTTTTTTTTCATCTAGCACACAAATACTTGATAGCTTTATTTGTACACTGAAATTTAAAGTTGATCTATAACATGCCTTACCCCAAAATCTGCCATCACACCATTTTTAATTTTCCTCCCCCTCCAATGCAACATCATTTTGCCAAGTTGCAAAGTTACAATTTTTTTTCCCCTTTACTTTCCTTGATAAATCAGGCCCATTATATTTTATTTCACATTAGAATGTGAAAAACGAAATGTCTGCTAACTAAATAAATGTATCAGTGAAGGAGAGGAATGTCCTTGTCCTGGTAAGTTATCTTTTGTCAATATTACTGCATAAAGTACTATTTCACTTTTTTCACAATATGTTTGGAAATCTGTAAGAACATGGTTCCAGTTCCCAGATAAAAGAATCAGAAATTTCAAACCTGTGTCAGAAAAGTAAGATTATACTACTTGCCATAGTTTACAACCGAATACAAATTATCCAAGGCCATCAAGGTAAAGTGTTCTCCAGCCTAAAATACTTTATGGGGAGGATGATGGGCAAGAGGTTGCGAATGGCAAATTAACTATGTAATAAGCACTTTGGGATTCCAGTAATTAAAAACATTGTCAGAATACTTACTCAACATGCTACCAAAACTTTATCCATTCTCTCATCATCTCCCGTCTTGACTATTGCAACCCCTTGCTATCTGGCATTCCTGACACCCATATATCCACACTTCAATGCATCCTAAATCCTGCTGCAAGAGTGATCTTCCTCTCTCACCGCTCCCCATATGCTGCACCACTTTGCAAATCCCTACACTGGCTCCCTGTGTCCTCCAGAATCAAATTCAAATTACTCACCCTTACCTACAAAGCCCTCAACAACACCACCCCTTCATACATCTCAAATCTCATATCAAAATACTCTCCCGCCCGCCCTCTTAGATCTACCTCTGACCTGAGCTTTGTCTTGTCTATGGTAATCACCTCTCACACGTGTCTACAACACTGCTCTCATACTGCTCCCACTTATGGAATTTCTCTAAAAACTCATCTCTTTTTACAACTTACCTTATCCCTGATGACACTACTCACACTAATGCACCCTCACAACTATCCCAATCTCCACTCTAAGCCACACTCGCTCCTCTTGTTTTAGCTGTGCTGTCTTCCACTTAGAATGTAAGCTCTCATTTTAGCTGTGCTCTCTTCCACTTAGAATGTAAGCTCTCTAATGAGCAGGGTCCTGTACTCTTTGTTGTCATGTCGGGATTTATTTTGTCTGCCTTGTATGTCCTTGTTTTATGTATGTCTTTGCTTTATGTATATTTTCCCTACTGTATTACATTGAAGGCACTGCTGAGATACGAGTCACAAACTCAGAATAGCTTACCGAAAGCCAGCGTCATGGCAAGATTGTCGCAAGAGGATGTTTATGTCTGGTGTGAGCAGCTCTCACAAGATGCAGATTATTGTTTTACACTGAGTGGAGAATTCTCGGGGGTTGCTGACGAGGAGATTGCTAGGATAACTGCTAAGAGGGCGTCGGTGGCATGTCACACTGCCTCAAGTTCATGGTGATTTGAGGGTTTCCAATAAAACAAACCCAACTGATGGAGAAGGGGATCATCATAACCCAAAACCTCCTGATATGCAACCCAGAGAGGATTCCTTAAGTCCCAGTGATGTGTCCGAGACACAGAGCCAACTGTTTCTGGTGGCAATGAGCAAGCTTGTGGAGCAGCTGAGAAGAACCCACCATGATGGCGGCTATAGGCGGTCAGGGCCGCCTTTAGAAATCATGGGGCCCAGTACAGGCCCTGTGCCCCCCCCAATGAGTTGCCCCCCCCCTATAAGCGCCCCCCCCCCATGAGCAACAGCACAACACATACTTACCTGGGGGCCTGCTGTCTTGCAGTCCGCTGGTCTCCGCTACTCTGTCTTCAGCCTGGCTGTCAGCCAGGCACCAGAATGCGATCGCAGGGGTGGAGGAATCATTCCCCCTGTGATCATGTGATCTGTCACAGGCAGAGCGGACTGCAAGACAGCGGGCCCCCAGGTAAGTATGTGTTGCGCTGTTGTACCGGGCCCCCTGGTGAGCCCTGGTCCGGTACAACAGTACCCCCTGTACCCCCCTGATGGCGGCCCTGTAGATGGTTAAGACCCTTTTCAGGTGTACATCCTGTGCCGGTGGGTGAAGAAGGGTACGAGGTTTGGAAAGACACAGCAGTGTTGCTTTTGTAGGAGTGGCTGGAAACTGGCAGTTGAAGTGTAGCAGTTGGTCTGGAAAAAGAGGGCCAGAGAAAAAGGAGGCTGGAAGTCAGAAATTGGAATGTAGAAAAGAGAGACAAGAGGAGACTGAACAGAGTGACATATACAGCAGCAGGCTGAAATGTAAATAAAGTGGGAGAAGAGGAGAAGAGGTGAAAAACAATAGAGATTAACATTCAACATAATCAATTGCATAACAGATAAGTGGTAATAACATAGTGGGAAAAAGAAATCAGATTGCCAGAAGCAAGACAAAGCACATTATTAAAGCTGACAAGCAAGAGATAAGACGTTTTTCACACCGCTTGAAATACCTGTATCCTGATCCTGAAGAGAATGTCTGAAACTGGACCTGAAGCAATATATTGATTAGTACCTTTCAGTTTTATTATACTTAATTTACTAGAAACACTGAGTCAAATGTACATATTAGTTTAGTTAATCAGGGACCAGGTGGGAAGTCCCAAAGATTAATGATATATACCTTTGTTCCGTGACTGAGTTACATTTTAAAGGGTAAGTTAAGGGATAGTTAGCTAAGCTTATGTACTGAGTCATATAGGAAATTAGTTATAAGAGTTCGATATTGTTATGAAAACCACTCAAGAGAGGCTGGAGTTCTGCTACATGTGACAATCATGGGAGAAATCTGTGTTTATTACAATTATATTATTGCTTGCTGGAGGGATCTCTACCGTAGGAGTATTGCAGTTACCATTTTATTTCTACTGAGAACTCATATAGTATTACTGAAAAGTAACGAACTGAGCCTGTGGACATAAATACCAAATGCACTTTATGATGTGTGCTGCATATTGTTATATATTGGACAGTCATATTTATATGTGAAAGTTATATTGGTTTCAACTGCCGTCTTTTTACATGTCACTGTTTAGTGTGAACTGCTTGCTAGAATAATGTTAAGATGCAGAGGTACCTCTGAAATTAGTCTTTAGGATATTAAGAACTGTGAGTTATTATATGATAAGCTAAAGGTTAATCTGTTGTTTAGTTTTAAATGAGCACTTGTTAAGCAAAACTTACTAAAAAAGAAACTAGCCTAGGGAACCAGTATAGAAATAAATGTGCCAGTGGTTTCTAAAGCTAGCTACAGCGTGGTATGTGTTTTCTGTATTCGAGTTAGAGGTTGAGAGTAAGGGGGCAGGAGGGTTCCATGGTCTCCCTTAGGTGTCACTGAACAAGGGCATTACCCCATGAAGATCTTACTGTCTAAAGAACAAGGTGAAAGCACTGCGCACCGAGAGTAAAGATAAACTAGTGGGCCACACCCACACACACCCATACACGCCATAATCCTAGGAAAAGAGGTGTTACATTGCCTTCAAGGATTGTATGTCATTGTTTTATGAATGTTTTCCCTACAGCGCTGTGGAGCACTGTGTTGCTTTACAAATCTACAATAATAATAATAATAATAATACCATACAAGACAATATCATGTTTCCTTGCTGCCTTACATGTGGCCTTTTTAATAAATACCTTCATTAGTGGCTCCTGCGGGGCCTGAAGGTGAGAAGGGGCCAGCAAGTCCATACTATTATCTAATTTCAATCTTTACTTTTCCTCCAAAAATATCAGTTGTGAAAAATTAATATTTTGCCTGAATTAACTCACGGGAGTAAGTAGAAATTGACGCTGTCTTTATTTCATGTGTCACCTTTGTACACTTTAATGATTATCGGCATTCATGAGCATATAAAATCGGTTTATTTGATTGGTGTAGCCCACACCAATCTCTGCCACCTCCAAGGATCTGTAAAAACTCAGTGAACTGAGTACACCTCCCAAACTCTGCAATCTCCACTGACACAGCTTGTGGTGAAAAGTGGGTGGGACAAGCAAGTCTCACCCACCTCGGTACACACCAAGTTGCATAGGCATAATAACGCAATCACTTTATTATGCCCCTGCAATACTTGCTGGGGTGGGCAGGGCTTGATGTCTTGGTGTGTATCATGGCCCCATTCACCTTGCAGCAGGTGAGATTTATTTTCTCTGTCTCTGGGGTCTGGTAAGTCTCCCCCCTAATTTAGGAGTCTCCCAGACATTCCATGAGAGTAAGCAACTATGGTAAAAAGTTGTTCTCCATAGTCACTCTATCTTGATGACTTAACTTGTATGAATACCCATATAAAAGAAAGCTGAAGGTGAGCTGGGGTTGGCTAGGCAGGGGGGCAGCTGCCCCTGGGCTGGTCCCATAGGGCGCTGCCTTGGACTGGGTCACTAGGCTACCTGCATTTATTTTCTTTAAAATGTTCCATATAGGCTGCTGAGCCCAGGCTAAAATTTGCCTGCCAGCCCCTGAAAGTAAGGCTGAGAGGTAACAGAGATAGGTTGAGAGTTTAGAGAGAGACAGAAATGAGAGAGAGCGATAGAATGAGAGACGCTGCTTTGCGAGAGACAGCATGAGAGGTAAAGGCGACAGGCTGAAAGGCAAATTGAGAGCTTAGAGAGAGACAGGCTGAAAGAGCAGTTATGAGAGAGACAGGCTGAGAGAGACAGGTTGAGAGCTTAAAGAGACAGCTGTGAGAAATACATTTTGAGGGAGAATGAGAGCTGAGGAAGGCTGAGAGAAATGAAGACCCCTGTGAGAGAAACAGGCTTAGAGACAGAAAAACTGAGAGAGAGATGCACTCAGAGCTCCTAGAAAGAGATGCAGGATGAGTGCTGAGAGACAGGCTGAGAAGTGAGAGATCTCCCGAGGAGCACTGCATAGAAACATCTCTCCAGCCACAACCGTCCCTACACCAGCCTCTCCCTGGCTTCCACGTTCTCCAAACTCCTGCACCAGATGACCATCCCCTTCCCCACAGTTAAAAGCTGCAGATTCAGACAGCCAAGAAGGGAATATCTCCAGCGAAGAACTAGCTCAGTCCAACAGGTTGTTTAGTTGCAGCTTGAACCTCAGCAATAATGGGGCCTCAGCCATCGCCACTGTGCAACTAGGCCTCAATAAGAGGATGAGACAGGCCAAGATGGACGTCAGCATCTACCTGGCCTCAAGTAAGTATTTGAGGGGAGTGTAAAGTCTTTCTACAACACCCAAATCAGTATCGAGCTCTGAGTCACTGACGCTAACAGACATCTCAATGACCAAGACCCTACTCAGTGTATACATGAATATACTGACATGTTAGTCATTGACCCTTTACATGGTGAATATATAAAGTGTATTTTATGGAGGTCACTTCGATGTTCTCTGTGTGGTATATCAGTAACTGGGATGCTCTCTGTATTGTATGTCACTCCGATATATTAACATTTATTTTATGCTCTCTGTATTGTACCACGGTTACCAGGATACTAACTGTATTGTACGGTGGTCACTGTGATGCTCTCTGTATTGTATAGCTGTCACTCGGATGCATGCCATATTGTATATCGGTCTCTGGGGTGCGCTCTGTATTGTATATGGGTAACTGGGATGCACTCTTTGTTGTAAATCAGTCAATGTAATGCTTTCTGTATTGTATATAGGTTCCTAAAATGCCTGTTTTGTATAGAAGTCCCTTATAGTATAGAAGAAATAACCTACCGTTGTTGTGACTCTGCCTACCATTGCGTGTTGCATTGGCCTTGTCTACCACCGATGTGGCTAGGGATAATGGTAAGCTAAACATGCCTAATTTTGTATTGGCCCTGCCTACAATTTTTTTGGTCCCGCCTACATGAGACCACTTTCAGAATTTTTTCCAGGGACACTTTCAGTTCCCAATCTGCCCCTGCTGTTGATAACTGCACTGTTTCCAGTGCGAGTTCCTGCAAACATATTTTAGATATAGTTGGATTTTAAAACATATTTTGAAGTGTCTGTGGATAGTTTAAAAGATGTTGTGTAGGCAAGAGATCACTGTCACTAATGTAAGTGTGGGCTGAATGAGTGATACATAAATGTTTATTATGGGCCCAGGCAAAGTACTGTCTGACCCTTTAAGTATCACAGGGAAGTAATGACTTGGGATAGGATTGTAGGGGGTTGAAAAACTATGTGCTATGAATGGTGATGTAGGAGGGAGGAGAGGGTAGAGCTTTTTAAAGCAATGTTGCAGTGAACAGAGGATGCAAATAGAAAAAGAAAACTTCAGTAGAAGTGATGAAAGATATGGGATACATCACTAAATGATAGCTCAGACGTATATCTTTAGGGTTTTTCGTTATCTATTTTCCAAATCTAAATATTTTAAATAGTTTCAATGCTTATTTAAAATCTCTTAAAAATAGCAACTTACTGGTTGCACATCACATCAGTTATATAATATTTTAAAAGGGGTTGACCCACATCCATTTATGAATTTCTCCTATATATATATTTTATTTACACTTTCTCTAGAAGTCTCCAGATACAACATATTATGGGGTCTATTTATCAAAGGGAGAATAGCTCTAAATCTGGCAAAATGGGAGGTGGATTTAGGGCTTCTCCTTATTTATTTATTAATACCATTGCTGGCATTAGCCTTGGCAGGAGCGCGCGACGAAGCTTCGCAGTGCACACCATTGTTGAATATAACTTACATGAGGATTCTGTGGTTTGAAGATACCATGAATGAAATTATTGGCATCAAACTTGAGTTTCACACAAGCTTAACACTGCGCAACATTCTGAGAACACTGGGGCTCATGTAGAGTTGGACGCAAAAGTCCATAATGGAAGCGTAAGATGCTGTGTCAAAGCAGTCAGAGCCATAACTTAAAATTTTAGTGCCTGGGGTGAGAAACAAAAAATGCTGCACCGCTAGCCCTCAATTTTAACCAAATTAACCTTAAAATATAACATAAACTGCACCCCTCTTCAGCTTAGCACCCTGGGCGGTCGCCCCCTATCGCACAGCCCTAGTTATGGCCCTGGAAGCAGTAACTTCCAATCTATATGCATGAAACATAAAGATTGGAGTTAAGGGGTGGTATCAACAAAATTGGGGGTGGGACAAAAAGCATGGGGTCCCCCAAAACTTGCTCACAGCAGCAATAGACTATGCCAGCCAGAGCTGGTGGCACTATAGCAGTGTGGTACTATAGCCAGCCTTTGGCCATCAAGCACAGGACTGAATTCGCTAGGGGTGGTCACTACAAGTTCCAGCATACCTATGGATGCCAGGGCATGTAGGTACTTGATAAACAACAAGTGCCAGCATGTCCTGGCATCCAGGGCCTGCTGTTACCAGTAGTGCACCATGGACCAAATGATTATATACAGTAATCATTTAATTTAATTAACCAGAGGTGTGGGGATCGCCCTGCTGCTATCAGCACTGGACTAGTCATTCATAGGAGGCACATTTTTTCCCTAGGGACCTCCTCCCCATGCAGACAGACCTACGGCTAATTGGTACTATGGCAGGAAGACTCCACGCTGCAGGTTTTTCTGCTATAGCGCCACCAGCCTGGTGCTTGTATCAGTGATTTTGCGCAGTTCCTAACTCTATACTATAATTTTTAGAATAATTTTGATCAAACCATGGATACCGATCTGAATAAGGTCACCTTGATGTGGTTGATACACAGATCGACGGTACCTTTCTACTACACACTGAATAAACAGATATACACCATAATCAATATATCTTTCCACCTTTCTTCTTGGAAACTACAGGGAATTCTTCATTTTAGTTTGGCCAAACAATATGACAGGTGACGAATAATTAAGCCCATGTTCTGCTGAATATTTATAGAAAAATAAAGGTAAGTAAACCATCCTTCTAAATGGTTTATATTTAATGTTTAATACATGCGTATCACAAGTCTGAATTCTAGGAGAGAAGAATTCTTGTCCTGAGAGAAGAGGACACAGGAGGCTGATAAGCTCCTGCAGCCCTCCCTCTATGACACACATTGCATAAATCATCTAAGCATAACTATCTGAGTTCTGTATTTAAAGAGCCTCCCTCCTACTCTTCCTCAATATTAATAGCACTGCTTTCTATTCCGAGATCTAAAGCATTGAAGATGATTTTAATACAGCAGTTATTTTTAGCAGAGATAATCTAATGTACGTGACTTCATACTTTCTCTATGTGACACTGGGCAAGTTGATACATCTCTCAATGACTCAAACATGAAATGAGGTCATAATATTATTATAATGGTGATACCGGAGGCTCTGCTATGAGCTCTGCCGCATAATCGAATGGAGAGCACCGTTATCGTGACTGGCGTATGTAACATGGCTGAAATGGAACTGTAACATTAACTGCTCTGCTTATACTTTGTACATGAAAGATCCTTTACATGTACATCATCATCTCTGAAAATAGACATGTAAATAACATGCTAAAGATTTTATATATTGAAGCACACAGTCCAGAAGTTTGCATACAATAAAGGTACAGATTACAGCTCCAATTATTTCTTTTTTTTTTACAAAATTTTAGAGATGCCCATAAAATAAAATATTTACTGATAAACCCTCACAAATAGGATATAAGCAAGATTTCTCTTTTCCTGACCACTGCTGCTCGAGGGATACACAACCCCCGGAGCCTACAGCTAATACTCATGCTATGATTGGCAGGATGATTTTGAACACTTCTGAAACACTATGGCTGATCATGTGTAAAGATAATTAGATGACCATTGTAGTGGTAGCAGTCAGTGATAAGTCATGATATGTCAGAAGCACCTACATTCAAAATGAACCTGCCAGGCACAGCTGGATAAGCCATTACAGAGGCGCTGGGGCGTGTGCCGAATATCTTCCAAACTAGAGGGGTCCTTGATATTGGACCCCCTTCTAGCTGGGAGATGGTTGGTTTACCATTAAATACACTCAAACCATCATTCTTTGACTTAACACTTTTCTGGTATTTACACTTCAGGGTTCCTTCAATTGATATCCCTTATGATGGGTCCATTTCATCATCATCATCAGCAACTATTTATATAGCGCCACTATTTCCGCAGCGCTGTACAGAGATCGCATTCACATCAGTCCCTGCCCCATTGGAGCTTACAGTCTAAATTCCCTAACACACAGACAGACTAAGGTCAATTTGATAGTAGCCAATTAACCTACCAGTATGTTTTTGGAATGTGGGAGGAAACCGAAGCACCCGGAGGAAACCCACGCAAACACGGGGAGAACATACAAACTCCACACAGATAAGGCCATGGTCGGGAATCAAACTCATGACCCCAGTGCTGTGAGGCAGAAGCGCTAATCATTTTCTTGCTGTTACACTTATTTTTGATGCATTTTATGCCACAAAATATACCCATATTTCCAGGTATATCATTAGCAATCCTGGTTGCAGAAAAACGTAAAATAGGGATTTGTCTGTATTTACTACATTGCTCAGCTGCCTCAGTAACATTTTCTTAATAAATAGGCTGAAAAGGCTGAAAGACCCCTATGTATGGCACATTTTTCTGTCTGTTTATGACTTTGGTTATTAAATCTGGAACATTGAGCACTGGAAACTGTGCTATCCCTGCTGAGATGTTCATGTAGTTATGTAGGACTTATTCTTTCTTCTGATTACCTTTATTATGTTTATAGTACATATATGTTGGGACTTTTTTCTAAAACAATAAAGTTGGATATGAGATTATTGTACTTGGGTTTTGCACAATTATATCACATATAACATTCTAATGTTATTGTCTTATAGTATTACTTCAATAAAATACTTTAGAAAGGAAAATAAAATACCATATATCCTAATAACCTTTGTTGATGTCATTGGAAAAAATCACATCATAAAATCTATTTTCAAAACAGACTTCTGTTGTAATATTAACAGATTTAGGGCGGGTAGTAGAAGAACTTGATGAGTTGTGGCAGAAAGTTACATTTGTAATCATTACTACAAATCTTCTGCTCCGCTCTGGTTTGTAAAGCAGGGTATTACATAATGGACACTATTAGCAAAATATAGTTCAATGTTAAATAAGTTACAGCTTGGTTTATTAGCAGGCTATGATGGGCAACTCATGCCTTACAACTGTCACGATTTCATTGGGATAGTCCCAGTTTAAAAGGACTGTCCCACATTCGGCCTGTTGTTCCACTCATGAGAAGTTCGGTGATATGTCCCTTTTCACCTTGGTGCCGTATGCTGCAATTTCAGGGTGTTTTTAGGTGAGGGGAGGTGAGATGGTGTGTTACACCCCTGATGCTGATTGGAGATGTTTTGGTCTCGATTTAGGATTTTTATTGTTGGCAGGTATGAGGGCAGGGGCGGGCTGGGCCGGAGGGCAGGGGGGCATCGGTCCCCCGGGCTGCTCAGAGTGACCGCTGTTCGGGCCGGCCACCCAACGCCCCCCACCCGTGGATGCAATATTACCTCAATATTGCATCCACGGACACGCCTGTGCGCCCCCTGGACTGCATGTTGCCAGCCCGCGCCTGGCTGGGGGGCAACTGTCCCCCGCACCAGTCCCATAGTGAGCTATCTTGGGCTGGGTCACTGGGCCACCTGCATATTTTTCCCATTAAAATAGGCTGTTGAGTCAAGTCTTGCCCCCCGGCTAAAATTTGTCAGCCCTCCCCTGTATGGTAGCATGAATGGGCACCAATAAATATATAATTGCTCAGACAGTCAGTAGTACTGCAACTTAATCTTCCCTCTTTTTAGAAAAAATCAATTCAATTCAATACCCAACATAACCTCCTTTAACAGTTCTTTGTGTAGGGGGGGAATAAGTATGCCTTTATATACTGCATGTGACAAACAGATATATGTTGTGAACTTTTCAGTCTATCTAGTTATTCGCAGATGAAAATGAGGTCAAAAGAAGTTTATTACAAGACATTGACCTGTGGATTTTTATTGCTTTGATCCCGTGGAAAATTTCAACTTGACCTTCACTGAGTTATACAGACTGTGCGGATGTACCATGCTCACTCTGGGATCAAACTAAATTACATGGATTCTTCCATAAAAATTTCTTGAAACTTGAAATACTGATATGCAGACAATAACTGATGAAATTATTTACATATAGGCACATTTGCTAGTCTGAGATACTGAACTGTCTGCATTATTTCCCTTCAGGCCTTTTGCTTCATAGCTCTGAAACACGTATTCAATGTATAGTTGCACCTGGTTGCCAAGACAAATATTTACTGAATAAGAAACACTTCTTAATATTTCTGAGAATAGGCTAATTAAAATGTACGTAGTATTACCCTCCTGTCCTGAAATACACTTCCAGTTGTGCCAAGCCAATGTTTTAGTAAATAGAGGAGGGCACACGTAGTCTGTTGTGTACAAACAGATGTATTGTAGATGAAAGTACTATTCGTTATTAGTGCTCTCCATAAAAGCAAATTACTGCACGTTTTTTAACACAATCTGAAAAATTACAGGATTGGGAGACTTCAAGGTTTTCTCATGTGTGTATGAATATGTATAAATGTATTGCATTATCTACTTTGTTATAGTACTAAGAAACTATATTACACTATATACAGTATACATGCTTTCTATTTATGTTCTCTATGACTAAGGGAATTCGTTAAATTTTGCCAATTACAACAAGTGATCACAAGAGACTGATCAACCATTTTTTTTAACATTTATTTGCTACACATTCCACTGATTATCATTGAGTGCTGTGCACACCTTGCACACCTATACTACATCGGAGGTGCCCAAACTCAGTCCTCAAGAGCTACCAACAGTTCATGTTTTCTAGATTTCTGTAATCATGCTCAGATGAGTTAATCTGTTTGGCTAGGTCAGCATCCCACCTGTTTTTACAGACAGAAATCCTGAAAACATAACCTGTTAGTAGCTCCTGAAGTTTGGGGTTGAGCACCGCTGTTGTTCTACACAATTGGGGACCTAAAAAAATAATATGTGTGTATATATATATATATATATATATATATATATATATATATAGTGACATGGGCGTGTTTCAGGTGATGCACAACGAACACCTTCTTGCTTTTTACTTTGCTTTTATTTTCAGGATGGCAAAGTGATTCATAACATAAAGCTGCAGACACTTTCTTATGACCCTTATGTTAAAGTAACAGAGATAAGCTCCCTAGACACTGGCCACTGTCTTGCATCGGTCACACTGCATAAATGAAAAAGACAGCCCTAACTTGATGGACAGATGAACCTTTCACCCAATGTTGAGTGGCTTTGTGAGTGTGTGTGATAATGATTCTTTCAATAAATGATCTTGTTTAAAGCAGCATTTCCACATAGCCTTTTTTTTTTCTTTAAATAGCAAGACAAGTACCTTTTAAGCAGGCATCATTTTTTTAGCTTCCCTCCTACAAATAATTATCTCTTTTTCAAAATCTCAATGGAGTACAGACAAGTATGGCTGCCAGTCACACTCACAGACTCTCAGCTGGAATACATTTATGTTATCTTAATGTTGTGTACAGTGCAGGAAACCTCTGTGGTGATGTGATGGCAGAGGGTGGATAAAGAGGAGGAAGATTTTCCAGTGCACAAACAAACTGAGCTCTTAAGGGCATTCCAAAGCCTCTCTCCTCCCTACATCATTTGCCATGTGACTGTGGTTGCCATGGTAGTCATGACACTGTGGAAATTGTGCAGAGATATATCAATAGTAGCAGCCTGAATAAACAAATAATAGAAAAATGTTTAGTAACATGAATTTTACTACAGCCTGCCACAATGATGCTAAAAATGCATCTGTTTTTTTCATGGGATTGTTGCTTTATGAATATTATAATGTTTTTTAATAATATATCTTGTTTTACCTACAGAACCACAACATTTGGAGAAAAAAAAAAATCTATTAGTTTTAAAACCATGAGAGTGCAAAGGCTTGATTTCTTTTTCTTCTGAAGATCTTCCTTATTTTGAGTTTTAGCATTAGTAAGGGCCTTATATAAATGATCTTCTAGATATCCTACTCACTGAAACTAGTCATGCATTCTTTGGGATTGCTCCAAAACGAATTTATCTATTTGACAATTTTGTCTGACCCTTGTTAATTTAATTTTAATATTGAATATTTCTAAACCATGGTTGAATATGTGGTCTATTACAATACAAATAATTATTAGGGTTTACAGGTTTATTAAAAGCTTTCAATAGTGTTGTTGTCAGCTACTGACACAGTTACGATCAAATAATGAATATGAAAAGAGTGAACAAATGGACTTTAAATTATTATATAAAGTATTATTGTTAATATGAACAATGAAAAAACATTAAGGAAATGATACTTCCCACCCCGAAGAAAAAGTATATAAATTGTTATGCTTTTCTTTTTAGTTACATTGTTTTACCTTTAGTGGTTATCATTTTTGTTTATATCTGCATGCTTTTTTTTTTTCAAGAGTTGTCCATTCAATTTAAACATTTACTATTAATCCCCACCTCCCAGCAGCAGAATGCCAGGGACCCAATGCCCGAGACCCTTGCCATTCAGGAAACCATTATGCCTTCAATGCCTCTAAAACAGCTAATTGCCCTATAGCAGCTGGCATCAGAATTTAGAATGTAAGCTGTTGTGAGAGTGCGTCTTATCTTGTGTCCAGAGCAGCCATCCAATCAGTGTTATCAAATATTGGGTTGTGAACATTTCCCAAACAGTCGTAGGATCCCAGGACAAACAGTGTGCTGACACTAACTAGGTGTAGCTGACTGATCCCAGTGGCTCTTCACCTATGTGCAATGAGCAAAGATTGGCTGCTGAATACCTGGATGTGGTCCTGCATACATTGGCCATCAGACTGGATGTCTGCTTGGGATTGGCTAGTCACTCATTTAAGCTCTTGTCAATTCAAGTCAAAGCCATTTTATTGTAAAATACATGTCTGTGTATTATTATTTTTTTTTACTGTCTTAGAGACCGTTATACTGGAACTACATCTATCATGAGACTACATGTTGCAGCACATACTGGCGGTCATTAAATGGAATGACATACTGTTGCTTATGGCTTGTAGTGTGTGCTGAAACATGTAGATCTACAATAGCTGGTAATACTTTAGGTTAGGTGTGAGGACCGCAAGTCCTAGTGCAACACTTAGCCTGCGAGGTCCAGACATTGCCGCTTTAAATTACCATTCATCTAAGTTGCGCACACGTCACACTCAAGTGCAGGAGAGCTGTCCATTTGTAATCACTGCCTGTCAGCCTGCGGTGCCATCGGACATCTGCATCTTCGGCTTTCAGGCCAGTCTGCTTGTATTCACTTCGTTTTTTTTGCAATCATTTTTTTTGTAGGGATAAAGGATGTCGGAATTGTGGTCATCGGTAATACAATTACCATCAGGTCTAACCACCTCAGTATCACCTATTATCTATACATGCGATCTTGCTGTTACGAATACATATCTTGACCTTGACAAAAACAACATACACGTACTAATTGTACATAAGCAAGACAAAATCAACACACATCAATTTTTGAAGCAACGGTCCACAAATAAATTTTGCAAATGTTTGTGTTGAACACTTTATTAATAATAATTTATGGTAATTTCATGCTGTGCCATCTCCGTCTGTATGACTTGCCAACTGGGCACCATTTTTATTTTAATTTCTTTATTTCTTGTTTTTCAACTTCAAGGCTCATGTTATATTGTCCAAACATTTGTGTGGATTAATCTCTGCTGTACAGCAAGTTTTTTTAATATTAAAACACTGATTTTGTTGGAGGTACCAATATATATAAGATGAATTTTATTGATAATTTACGTTTTTATTCCTGTGAGTGGTTGTGTAGGTTGTGCCCCACTGCACTGCTTTGCCCGGGGGCCTATAATGCTGTCAAGATGGCCCTGGTTCCCTGGGGAGAAGGTGCCTAGGAGTCTAATCCAGAGTACTAGTGTACAATGACCTTGTTGGCCAGATGACAAGTTTGACAGTATTATAGTTGCATATGCTAATTATTTAACCCAGACATCTTGTTCTGTCTTATTGCTGATTAAACACTCCACCTGGCGACATTTACAAATAACTTATCTAACTTAGTAGCATAAATATGCATGGCATACAATAACATACGTTACCAAATGCATCGGAACAAGAAATGACAGTAAAGCTGCGAGATGATGACAGTTCAGCATATGCAGAAAGAGGCAATTGATCGCAAGTGCCTTCTTTTTTCAGTTGTACGAGTCCATAGCTCACACAGCATGATTTCACTAAAGACAAAAAGAGCTGTCTACTTAGCTGAGTCGTCCATTGCTTTAAGTTGTCATGCAAAACGTTTACTTTCATGTCTGGCTTTCCTGTTCACTAAAACCTTCATTATTCACACAAGGCCTGGTGAGAAGGCACTTTCTTTGAATTGGGGTAAAATTTAGAATAAGTGGAACTTTGGCATGAAAGGCTGTGCAATTCTGGCTTGAGAGAAAAGTTCCAATTATTGTAGTGATATGAATCAGTTCATATAACTGATGTTGAAATAGACCCAGTGATTATTGGAAAATACTGTCAATTTGCTTTTATAAAGCACCATTATATAATGCAAGAAAAGTGTAGTGTAAAATAATGTTTTATATAGTATTATACTCACTGAGCATTTTTAGCCAGTCTGAAGACTTAAATAGCTGTATACAAAGTGTTATGTGCGTATTGTCGCTAACCAATAACGATTGTCGAACCTCGATTTGTGTTTCCAACGCACAAAGATTTATTCGCAACAAGTAGAATAATATGCTCAAGCGAAGTAATAATAAATACAGCCGTTACTTATCGCAGGCGCTCTGGATCCAGTGTGCAGTCATTCAATCCTGAAGTCTGGGGACAAGATGTCTGAACACTAGATGTGAAGCTGCTGCTTATATACACAATGAAATACAGTAATACAATAAAGATGGTATAGCTTGCATCTATTGGTCCAGGTCTCAGGAAGGTCCAAGGGGTTGTCAATCATTGGCTAGTTCATCCTAAGGAATCCAAAGGAGGGGGTCACCTCTCCAGGGGCTATGCTTGGCTCTTCCCGCCAAGATTCCTTAGTCTTAAGTAGTTCATAATTCCCTATCATTCATAACTTGTGTATGCACTCTGCGATTCCCTCGCAGAGTGAACCAAACAGTAGGATATGTAAAGAGGTTCATTATGATACCACTCATGATATGATTCCTTCAACCTGTTCCGTGTATTTCACTAATATACATGTAACTCTAATATAACATATAAATACTACTATATTTCGACATAACTGACTATGTGTTGCAACTACCATTAATGTGTACTATTTTATTAGTATGCGTGTCTGTGCGAATGTATGGTAAAAGACCAATAATTGTTGCTGCCACATGTAGTGGATGCGTACGCCCTTTCACGCCGTAGCGTGCTCATGTACGTCGTAGCGTACCGTACGCATCTTTTCAGACAAAGACAACCAAGTTTGCTCGATTTTAATTGAAATGACTTTATCCAATTTGCTGACTTCGACAGCTCCACCCTTTGATAGTGTAATAAACTATCACCCAATCACCCTTTCAAGTTCAGGATTGTACAATACTTCTTCACAGACCATGATCTCGGTATCTGGTACCACCCTTTCAGTCTCTTTCTCAGTGTTACTCCTATGAGACCGTTTTCCACACTTCAACACAGTAGGAACACATTTGACAACTAAACCAATTGCTAAGATGACACCCAGTATAAGGAGAAGGAGCTTACCTACACTAGCAACCATTTCCTGTACCCACTCTCCCAGACCGGAGAACCATTTCACAGGGTTCAACCACGAGAACCAACCCGCCACCTTTTCCCCGACCTCATATAACGAAGAATTGTGACTCTTTCGAAATTCCCATTTCAGCTGCAAAATTTCATCCATCTTCCGGTCTATAACCTCTTTAGGGTCATCCGTATTATTAGTGATGTACGTGCAACATTTGACACCGAACTGGGTGGCCAGTGTCACACAGTACCCACCAGTAATAGAGGTGAGATAATTTAGTACCAGTCTATGTTGCACCAACTCCTTCTTGTACGCTTGTAGCTCCCTTCCAGTATACCTAAAAGTGTCATCATACATCTCGGTGATATTATCTATTAATTTAGCTAGGTCTTGAATATATTTAAAGTTTAATGTTCCCCGAGCGGTCCTGGTGAGGTCTAGAGCAACCATAACTTGAAAACCAGCAGTTTCACTAATCAATTTTGTAGCTATGGGTTCCTCACCAGGAATCATATTTCTCTTGCCACGGTGTTCATACTGTGTGTGTATGTAGGTGTTAGGAACTCCCAAGTCAGTACAGTGAAACTCGGGAACTACTCAGAAGGCCAGGTGTTCGCTGGAGCCCCTAGTGGTGGGGACAGACTGGGCTGCAGGCCGACTGAGGGTCGAGTAGCGTATACTGACTTAAAGGAGTTTCCCAGAAGTGGAGTGATTGGTGAACTGTAGTAAAAGAGGAATCCAAGGTCCAAAGGTCACAGGCACAGAAGCAATATCCAAGGGCAAGCAAAAGGGTCAAACTCACAGGCAGAGAAGCGAAATCCAAATTCCAGGCAAAAGGTCAGGGTCAGAAGAGAAGGGTCAAAGGTCCAATAACAAGCAGGGGTCAAACACGGGTGGTCAAATCTAAGGTAACAGGAACCTAAATGGATAGCACAAGCAGGCAGCAGGACTGAGGACAGAACGCTATAACCGGCAATGAGGCAGCAGACCTCATTGCCTTAAATACATAGTTGGCCCAATCAAAAGTTACATGCACCCCTGCAGACTTAACGAGAACATAGCACCAGACCAATCAGGGCTAATCCCTGATAGGTGCACCCAGATGCAGGCTAATGCCTGTAACTATTCCCCTAATTAGCCCACAGGCTGTGTCCACTTTTGCGCATGCGCCCGGCTTCCAACAGCGCCGGGACGCAGCGTTATGTAACAGGCGTCCGGCCGTTGCCTTGGCAACGGCCGGGTAGTAAGGGGAAGTGACGTCCCGGTCGTCATGGTGACGGCCGGGACACTGGAGCAGGTAGGAAGCGAGCCGCGGCGGCTGTGAGTACCGCCGCGGCTCGTGACAGTAGGGTGGTGAAGTAGTCTTGTGAATACCAACCATTTCTTCATGAGTAATATTGTCACGGGCACTAGGAGTCTTTACCCAGGGATCACCAGGTGATAAGCTTACCAGAGCAGTATAGGTGGTAATATGGTACTCTGGTAGCAGGGTGATCACGGAACAGGAGACAGCAGATGATAGAGATGCTCAGGAAAGTCTAGGACTAGCACCACTGGTAATATATATGTAGTAATACACGAGGAACTGTATGGACAAAGGACACGTGAGGGTAGTCAGTGGTCTGCGGTAGCAAGTTGTACCACTGCTATAGTGAGGAGGAATGTCCAACAGAAACGAGGAGGTGATGAGAGTCAGCGGTCTGCGGTTAGCAAGTTGTACCGCTGTCTGGGTGAAGGAATGGAATCCAAGTGGAGGTATCCGGGGAGTCAGTGGTCTGCGTTAGCAAGTTGTACCACTGCTATGTGAGAGGATACTGGAACAGGTGACACAGA
The DNA here is from genome assembly GCF_038048845.1 of Mixophyes fleayi. Classification (NCBI taxonomy): domain Eukaryota; kingdom Metazoa; phylum Chordata; class Amphibia; order Anura; family Limnodynastidae; genus Mixophyes; species Mixophyes fleayi. The sequence goes on along the minus strand of NC_134402.1, from coordinate 408,812,683 downwards.
AAACAGGGATCAGTGGTCTGCCTCTAGCAAGTTGTACCACTGAATATATATGTGAGGAGGAGCACGGGGAGAGACTGCAATACAGAGGATACACGGGCACCTTGAACTTGATACACAATGACATGCACAATATAGTAATGACTGAACAGCACTGCAATAATAGAAAGTCACAGGAACTATCCGGGCAAAAGATAACACAGTCAATGATGGCAATAGTCTCTGCGGATAGTAAACTCCAGAGGAGAACAACTCAGTCCAGCAAGATATGCAATACACCAGCACAGTCAATGAGAAGTATGCATACCGTGGTTCAGGAGCAGGCTGTCAGACAGGAGTGCAGAGATACCTGAACGGCTGAAGGCCGGCAGGATGCGAAGTCCCAGGAGGGTGAAGCGGTAATCAAGTAGGTGCAGCGCACAGGTAGGTAGACCAGCAGGGGAACAAATACTCAGGAAGCAGTAGTATGTAGAACTGGACTCCTGGAGGACCCTGAAGAGTAGCGATGGTCTAGACGAGATGAAAGCAGTAAGGCACAGATCCGATGCAGACTGGGAGTAGAGACCAGCAGGAACACTTGAGAAGCAGGGAGAGCGGATCAGCTGTTGTAGACACGAGTAGAACTGAGGAGTAGCAGCCAGCAGGACTCTGCAGATACACGGAGGTAGCGGATAGCAACCAGCAGGTGCAGACACGATGAAACACGGGAGAGCAGAGCTGAGCTGGAACAGTTGAGCACGGAGAGCAGCGGATAGGAATCAGCTGTAGCAGTCTCGAGGAACACGGGAGAGATGAGATGAGCTGAAGACTGAAGCGCACGGAGGCAGCAGATAGGAATCAGCCAAACAGTCACGATGAAACACAGGAGGGATGAAGTGGTCTGAGGACTGTAGTGCACGGAGGCAGCAGATAGGAATCAGCTAACAGTCACGATGAAACACAGCAGAGTTGAAGTGGTTTGAAGACTGTAGTGCATGGAGGCAGCGGATAGGAATCAGCTAACAGTCACGATGAAACACAGCAGAGTTGAAGTGGTTTGAAGACTGTAGTGCACGGAGGCAGCGGATAGGAATCAGCTAACAGTCACGATGAAACACAACAGAGTTGAAGTGGATTGAAGACTGTAGTGCACGGAGGCAGCGGATAGGAATCAGCTAACAGTCACGATGAAACTCAGGAGAGTTGAAGTGGTCTGGAAACCACAGGAGTAGAAGTGGTCTGGAAACCACAGGAATCAGCAGCGCTGAATACACGAGGAAACACAGGAACACCTTCAGAGGCTCATGGGGAATGAGACTCCAAGATCAGGCAACGTGGTGTTGACCACAGGTGCTTAATATAGGGAGTGTTGCCTGATCTGCCAATTAAGTTAAAGGAACAGGTACTGAAGGTTTTGAAAGGGCTGCGCATGCGCAGACCCTCAGGATGGCGGACGGCCACGGTTCCTAAACATACGGGAAGAAGCACTCACAGTCTGGTGAGTGACAAATATTCATGATTTCAGGAACCAGTTTAGCTAAGAAACACAAGCCCTTGGAACTCGGAGTCACCCAGGAATAAGCTTTCCTTCCACAAACAAAATACACATCATCAGGGAGAACATAAGGAACAGTATGCCCATGAATTATATCACACAGAGTTTTGATAAAACTACCCATGCCTAGTGTCTCCATTTGTTCTAGACACGTGTCGGCATTAATGACATTTTTACATTTATCTGTAGAGACTTTTCCAATGGATACCTTCTTATGTTTGGTTATACGCCCTAATTTGTGACTTCCATCAACATTCCTGCCTAGTAGTGACCTTGTGAGTCTCCCTCTAAAATGAGTGTGGCGAGCCATTGTCTGATCTGATAGGTCAGCCTCCCAATTCTCCGGGCGCTTTGCATGAGATATATTTAGGCACAGCAAAGATCTGCCTATGGAGTATTGTCGAAGCGTCAGACTAGGGGACCTAGTGTTATTGTACCTCCCGTCTATGGGCCTCCCACCCCTCAATTCGAGTTCTTCAGATATGTTTAGAGGGAATGGCACTAGTCCTATATAATGCTGCCCTTGCGGCACGTGAGAGCACACCCAACACTTGGTTCGGTTTAGCACCTTACCCACCAGGGAGTGATAATCCTCCAAAGGATGCCCGCCTATATTCAGAGTACTGGGGGACTGGCATCGTTGGATGCATCTCTCTTCAACTAGGGAGTCGCAGAACTTGCAGATACAATACTCATCAGACAATAGCCCCTCACACTGCCTCCGAGTTCCTGAGCTAGCAGACCTTTTCATAACCCCCGGACCAAGTTTGATAATGGACTGCTCTGAGTATCCTAATAACTTTTCTTCTGCCTCCATCTCATCCGTATCACTCCCAGAACCTTCCTCCGTCCTCCAACCTCCTTCACAAAAATAGAATGTCCTAGAAAGAGTAAAAACAAGGAAAATCCTGGAACAAAAGAAAAACAAAAACCGCCACTCCATCGCTGGAAAGATAGTTCTGGGGCAACGTCTCTGGTTCAGGTGTCTCGACTGCAGGCTTTAGGTCTCCCGGAACAGACTCACAAGTGACAGATCTATGTCGTCGGTCTTAGTTTTATCTTGCACTTTCTCCGGATTATGGACTCTCCTGCAGTGGGTGGAATGGACCCAAGTGTCTCTCTCTGCAACCTTCAGTGATGTAGTACTGGTCAGCAGCACTTGGTACGGGCCTTCCCAACGGTCTGTTAAACAACCTGAACGTAAGAAATTGCGGATCATAACATAATCTCCAGGATCAACATCATGACAGTTCGTTTCTGGCATACCAGGTGACAGCATTTTTAGTTTTTGTTGTTGTTTTAGCTGTCTACTCATTCTTATAAGATATTGTACAGTCACTTAATTATTACACTTCAAGTCGTCTTGTGGACTCACGATCAAATGAGGCTGTCGTCCGAACAGTATCTTAAAGGGGGACAGATTAAGAGGAGGTCTAGGAGTGGTCCGAATGCTATGGAGGACAAATGGCAAAGCCTCAGGCCATGCCAACCCAGTTTCAGCCATTATCTTACCAAGCTTGTTCTTTATAGTACCGTTTACTCTCTCCACCTTACCACTGGCTTGTGGTCGGTAAGGGGTGTGAAGTCTGCTACTGATTCCCATGAGTTTACACATATTTTGGAAGATATCACCAGTAAAATGGGTACCCCTATCACTTTCAATGATTCTAGGGATACCGAACCTACACACAAAGTCTTGTACAATTTTCTTTGCAGTGAACACAGCAGTATTAGTGGCTGCTGGATATGCTTCTACCCAACCGGAAAACACATCAATACACACTAACACATACTTTAGATTCCTGCACGGTGGTAATTGGATATAGTCAATTTGTATTACCTGAAAAGGTACGTCTGTAGGAGGGATGTGGGATGGCTCAGTTGGAATAGTTTTCCCAACATTTTTCCTCAAACAAGTAAGACATGACATTGCTTTCTTACCAGCCTGAGAGGAAAATCCGGGAGCACACCAGTATGCTCTTACCAGTTTGCACATACCTTCTTTACCCAGGTGAGTCAGACCATGTGCTGCTTCAGCCAGACTTGGATAGTATGTTCGGGGAGCTACAGGCTTACCTTTTCCATCCCTCCAGAGTCCTGAGGACTCTTGACCACATCCCTTCGCCTTCCAGACCGCCTTTTCCTGCAGGGAACACAAATTTTGCATTTCAATTAATTTCTGCATGTCTAATGTCTGAAAAACCATCATAGTCTCGGTCGATACAGTCATAGGTTGCCCTGCTGCCCATTTAGCAGCTTCGTCTGCCCTGTTGTTGCCCAATGACACTGGGTCTTCTTCAAAGGTATGGGGTAACTGTATCGCTGTCAGAAGTCCTTTTATGTGTTGTGAGTGTGCCACTGGCGTACCTGCTGCTGTCGTAAAGTTTCTAAGACGCCAAAGGGCCCCAAAATCGTGCACTACCCCGAAGGTGTACCTAGAGTCAGTATATATATTGGCTGATTTACCCTCTGCCAATTCACACGCTCTCCTTAGTGCTACTAGTTCCGCCACCTGGGCTGAGTGAGGTGGACCAAGGGGTTCAGCTTCTACCACATCCTGATCGTCTACAACAGCGTAACCAGTACATAGCTTTCCCGTCTCTGTCTGTCTATGGCAACTCCCGTCTGTATAAAACGTAAAATCTACATTTTCTAAGGGGGTGTCACGTATGTCGGGCCTTGCAGTAAAGGTCTGATTCAGGTGTTCCATACAGTCATGCGTGTCAGTATTCTTGCCTAACTCATCATCAACCAGGGTCTCCTCACCTCCCACCCTTTGTGTCTCTAGAGACACATATGGAAGGTATGTAGCTGGATTTAAGGTGCTACATCGTTTGATGGTGATGTTTGAGGGTGCCATCAGGGCTAGTTCCCACTTGGTGAACCTAGCTGAGGAAACATGTCTGGTTTGGGCTGAATTTAACAGAGCTGATACAGCATGGGGTGTATAGATAGTTGAATTATGTCCTAATACTACATCCTCGCTCTTGCTTACCAGAAGAGCCGTTGCTGCTACACTTCTGAGACATGTTGGGAGTGATCTTGCCACATTGTCTAATTGTGCACTGTAGTATGCTACCGGTCTGCTAGCGTCACCATGTTTCTGTGCGAGGACACCTGCTGCACAACCATCAGCTTCTGTACAAAATAGCTCAAAAGGCTTTTCATAATCAGGTATTCCCAATGCAGGTGCTCTAGTCAGACTATCTTTAAGATTAAAGAACGCTTGCTCTGACTCTTCTGTGTGTACAACACGTTCTGGTTTTGAGGAAGAGACTAGCTCCTGCAATGGTAATGCCAGAATAGAAAAACCTGGGATCCAGGATCTACAGTATCCACACATCCCCAGGAAAGTACGAATCTGCTTCTGGCTCTGCGGCAGAGTCATGTGTTGTATGGCCTCAATCCTGTTGGTTGTCAGGTGTCTAAGCCCCTTAGTGAGGCAGTGTCCTAAGTATTCGACCTTAGTCTGACATGGCTGTAATTTATCCTTTGCCACCTTGTGCCCTGTTTGTGAAAGATGAAGCAACAACAATTTAGTATCATGTAAACATGACATAAAAGAATCAGAGCACAACAACAAATCGTCCACATATTGAATTAGAACAGACCCATTGTGGGGTTGAAAGGATTGCAAACAGTCATGTAAGGCTTGGGAGAAAATACTGGGGCTGTCAATGAACCCCTGGGGTAGTCTGGTCCATGTGTATTGCACTCCCCTGTAGGAGAATGCAAAAAGGTATTGGCAGTCAGGGTGAAGAGGGACTGAGAAGAAAGCAGAACATAGATAAATGACAGTAAAATGACTGGCAGACGGTGGAATCTGCATGAAGATGACAGCTGGATTCGGCACTACGGGGAATTGGCTCTCAACAACTTTATTAATTCCCCTTAAGTCCTGGACTAATCTATAGCCCCTCCCCCCACTCTTCTTCACAGGGAAAATGAGAATATTTGCTGTACTGGCTGTGCGAATTAAAATCCCTTGTTGTAACAGCCTCTCAATAACAGGATATACCCCTAGTTCCACCTCCGGTTTTAATGGATACTGTGGGATTTTTGGAGCTATCCTACCACTTTTTAGATTGACCATGACAGGGGCTACGTTTGCCATCAGTCCAGTGTCCTGTCCATCTCTGGTCCATAGTGAACCTGGTATTTCTAGCAACATACCGGAAGTTCGCGTACGCACAGCAGGAAATACACATACGCAAAGCAATGCAATACAGTTAAAACGCACAATGACAGTAAAAAGAAACAGTTTTCTCTTTTGTCCCTAGGTTCTAGTTAGCGTGCCCTAGACAATGCAAAACGGACATTCGGTTTCACAACACAGAGTAAAATTTAGGTTTTGAACACAATGCGTTCTTACCCGTATATGACGCGTCTCCACCCTTTGTTGCGGAACCGAAATCCGTTGGTCTTGCGTATCATCGGCAACGAAACCTCCAAAGCTCACGAGCCCCCAAATTGTTATGTGCGTATTGTCGCTAACCAATAACGATTGTCGAACCTCGATTTGTGTTTCCAACACACAAAGATTTATTCGCAACAAGTAGAATAATATGCTCAAGCGAAGTAATAATAAATACAGCCGTTACTTATCGCAGGCGCTCTGGATCCAGTGTGCAGTCATTCAATCCTGAAGTCTGGGGACAAGATGTCTGAACACTAGATGTGAAGCTGCTGCTTATATACACAATGAAATACAGTAATACAATGAAGATGGTATAGCTTGCATCTATTGGTCCAGGTCTCAGGAAGGTCCAAGGGGTTGTCAATCATTGGCTAGTTCATCCTAAGGAATCCAAAGGAGGGGGTCACCTCTCCAGGGGGTATGCTCGGCTCTTCCCGCCAAGATTCCTTAGTCTTAAGTAGTTCATAATTCCCTATCATTCATAACTTGTGTATGCACTCTGCGATTCCCTCGCAGAGTGAACCAAACAGTAGGATATGTAAAGAGGTTCATTATGATACCACTCATGATATGATTCCTTCAACCTGTTCCGTGTATTTCACTAATATACATGTAACTCTAATATAACATATAAATACTACTATATTTCAACATAACTGACTATGTGTTGCAACTACCATTAATGTGTACTATTTTATTAGTATGGGTGTCTGTGCGAATGTATGGTAAAAGACCAATAATTGTTGCTGCGACGTGTAGTGGATGCGTACGCCCTTTCACGCCGTAGCATGCCCATGTACGTCGTAGCGTACCGTATGCATCTTTTCAGACAAAGACAACCAAGTTTGCTTGATTTTAATTGAAATGACTTTATCCAATTTGCTGACTTCGACAAAAGTTACAAGTCTCCTCCTGATTAAATGTCACTGCAGGATTGGTGTTGGCCCAAATGATCAAGCTGGCCAATCACTGATGCGTTTTGTCAGTCCAAACTAGCCACTAGCCACTAGAAAGGCAAGGAAAAGAAAATGTGTATATACAGGGCACTCAATAATCTATAATTTCTCATAAATACAATCTTTATTAATTTTTTATTAAAATGTAGTTATACATTCCTAAAATCTTTAATCTTTCTTATAGTTCATTTTAAGAACAATGGGTTTTGCCTTGTCAAAGCTTATAGCAAAACTCACGTCAGTGGACACCGTGTTCGCTGTTCATGCTATAGTATAAACAAATATCATTCAACATTAGATTCATTGCAAGTCACAAGCAAACTTCTTCAAGAGCAAGTATAAGGCTAGGTACACACTACAGAAAATTTATCCCGATGCAATATAGTTAACGATTTTACCAACGGCTGAAAGTCCCAATGAGCATGCTCATTCATGTGTACACACTATATACATTTTACACAATTTACCTTCAGATCTGTGCTCTTCATCTTTCATAACCAGCCTTTCCACCACAATTTTCAGCTTATCTGAAATTGATCCGATTGATTTAAATTTAATTATTATTAGGTATCAAATTTCCTGGGGAGGTACGGAAGGACAGGTTCAGAACCTATTCTCAGATTGCCAATCATTATAAGTCATGTACATATGATTTTTGATATATCACAATTATATGAAAAGTTAAGACTTGAAACTGCACATAATGCTATGTTAGATTCCTAGGGCCTGATTCATCAAGGCACGCGTACTGAGCGTTTTAAAACGCACGGAATGCAACAATTAGGGAATCTGAAGGTACCTGCGCTGATGAATTTGGGTGTTGGTCTGCTCAGCACTACTATACAAGACATTGCAGGATACAAGTAATACCTATGTGGAATATAAATTCGCCTAAGAACGCAGAGAAAAAAAAAATCAATTAATGTCACCTGTTAATAATATAGGCATTAGTGATAAAACAGTTTGTTTTCTACATTTTGTTTCCCCAGGAAATACATTTATTAGGATGTTCTTAATGTCTACTGATCATAAAATGCATCTTGCAAACACATGTTATAGCATGCATACATGACTGTCATCACTAATAATCAAAACTTAGACTAGCCCTGTAGCTGAAGCAAGAGATACAGCAAAAAATCAAGTACCTTGGAAGAGCTCGGGTTTAGCAGACCCTTATTGTACATTGACAACGGACGAACGCCCCTTCCCCACCCCATTCCCCGCCCTGTTCCCTCCCAGAAATTGTAAGCTGTGGTAAGTGTCCTTTGCGTATGAAGATAAATTGAATGCAGCTCAGTTTAGTTGCGCATGTCCCGCTTCTGGGACAAATTTGCGGACGATATATTCAAAATCGTCAGATACGTGCGTTGATAATACAGGCCATTAGTAGTTTATCAGAGGTCATTTAGAGTATAACATACAGTTTACAGAGTCACAGTATTGATAATACCCAATGATGGGTTCAGCAGTCTGTGGTTATTTTGTAGGATACATGATGAGAAGTTTATTAGACATGAGCAGACACATTGTATTCCCTCTAAGCTGGACAACAGAATTCAGGAAATGCAAAGCCATGGCCAGGGCATGTTCGCTTCAAGTTGTGGGTGTCATCTCTGTGTGGGTTGAGTGTCTTATCTTAGCTACTGGTTCTTATGAAGTGTTAAGCACTTAATATAACTAATAGCAACATGTTTAGAAGGGAAGTGACCTTATGCTGTTTTATTTCAGTAAACATGCTGCATTGCACCAATTTATTTTAGATATAAAACATCACAGCCAAGTCATGAGGAAATACTATATATGTACTCTTTCATAGAAAGGCTGTTTGCATGTACTGTAGCTTCGATGTAGGTTATTCCTAAAAGAATATATCATTGTTACCAGCTATGTCTGGGTTTCCAGGCATACAAGTCAATTAGGAATTCCACCAAAACAAAGATTTATTCTTATATATGAAAACAGTTTATACATTAATAATTTTAGGCACAGTATTCTGTCTTCTAGAAGACAAATTATAACAAGCACTGCAATAGACATAATATTAAGCCAAGCTATTCAGTAGACCCTGCAGACTGAACCACCTGTAGATACTGTGGCAACCAGTCACTTTTCCTCTCTGAAAATGTTCAAATAAAAATACATATTTATTTGTAGCAAAGCTGTCTTGTTCCTTTATGCAGACAGTGCAGCATGTTGCCATGGGAACATAGGATGAAGCAGAGGTAAGCTCCTGTTGTGAGTCTGAGCAAGGGAAGGAAAGAGGTCTGAGAGCAGAGTATGCTGAAAAGACAAAGTGTGCCAGCTGACACCAAGACAGCAGAACTATAAAAGAAGCTGCTGAGTGTAGTATGGCAAAGGAGAGTCTTATAGCTGGATTCCTGCACAGAATCAGCTATCAAGCAGCCTTAGGGAGATTGCACAGCAAAGCAAACCAATGTGCGTAGAGGAAGACTCCTGTTATTAGCGGACTGTGTGTTAGCAGAGAGGGACAGCTAGCAATATAAAGCTTTCCAGTAGTCCATGACCCAAATGTGGCTTAGACCATCATCTTCATCCAGAGGGAAAGAGATAAGTAATAACACACCAAACACTGGGACACTATTATTACTGCATTATGAAAAGAACATTAAACCTCTAATCTCCACAAGTTAGACATTCTAACATTGATCTGTACATATATCTGAGACTGTGCTACCTGCGAGAGATATAGAAACATTCAAAGTATCAGAACTCTAATGCAAGTTACCCGTAAATACACCAAACTTAAGTAGCCCGGGTTACCAACATTCCTACAAGTGCACCAATGTTAACTAGTTAATCTCTCAAACTATTTAATATTGCTAGGACTGTGATTGTGTTAAATGAATATTGATTTATATTTGTTTTATATTTATATAGTTAAGAATTAGGAGCTCTCCTGCTTGTGTGATCTATAATCTGTGCAATTACTGCTACTACTATGTGTAGGATCATTCCTGCAGTTTACTAATACAGCTGGTTGCAATGCAAATAGTTACAAGCTTCATCCAGCTCTCAGTCTAGCAGCCTCAGGCGTTCAATCACCTACCACACTCATGCAGCTAGTCATCCTGCAGTTCTGATTGGTGCTGCTGCCTTTATAAACCTCTTCCTTGCAGCATACCAATGCTGGTGATAGTTCCTGCTTGACCTAGTGTGCCTTTTATCCTGACCTTTTCTGCTATCAGTGTTTGACCCAAGTTATTTATAGGAATTGCTGTATTCTTCTTTCCTGACCCTTGATTTTCTTAAATGGATTTGCTCTTATATCTCTACCTGCCTTTATTCCTGGCTTTATATTCCTGACTTTTTATTTAAAGGATTCCTATGTCTTCTCTACTCCTGATTTCTTCCTGTCTGACTCTGAGTTCTGACAAATACATTCTGGTTGATCACTATCTGCTGCCATGTGCTATCCACTCCATCAGACAAGTGCCACACTAATCTGTATTAACCCTTGCCTGTCTGTCTCATTGTTCTGCTATTTACAGCCTGGTTGCTCACTACCTGCTGCCATGTGCTGTCCACTCCATCAGATAAGTGTCAGACTACTCCACATTAAACCTTGCCTGTCTGGCTCAGAGTTCTACTAATATATCATTTTGCTCATTACCTCCTAATGTGTTCTGCCCTCTCCACTGGTCAGTTGCTAGATCAACAACTGCTACTACCCTAGCCTGGAGGCTACCGAGTATTGTGGAACGTAATAAGTTCCTCAGAAAGGGGGCTGCTAAAGGTGAATATCTCGCGAAGTGGTTCTATTATTTGAGGATCTCACGTTATTCTCCCCGTAACAGTGTATGAGTGAGTTGTGGGATAGTTTGGGCACCAGTAAATGCATATGTGGCAGCCATCTTGTTTGTTCATTACTTTTCACTGTACTGTTGCCTTTGATTATTATCTTACCCGTTGTCCAACTTATCCTGTCCAGGATCTCTTCATATTTAAATTTGCCTTACCCATTTACTTTTTCCAAAATAAACACCCAGTTGCTTGTTCGTAAACACAATATGTGACCCATTATAATTTATTAAACAGAGGGCTAGTGTGGTCAGATACAAGAGGCTTCCCGAATCAACTATCAGTGGATTCAGTCACAGTCCCTATCCCACCATACTTTGTAGAAGTCTTGGGTGGGGGCACTGAAGCGGAGAGACAATATGTCACCAAACTGTTACAGAGTGCTAGGGAAAGGGGTGTTACATATTATATTTACATATGGAGCAGAGTCAAAACCTATTGCACAGGCAGGCGAAGCCACATTTATTATTATCATGTCCAGGGTTCGTGTCACGTTGAGGAAAATAGTTTTCTATGTCCGTATTAAGTGTAGCAGAATTCTATTATGAGCAAACCCAGCGGTCAGGTAATGTTGCCATGTGTAGTTTCCTGTCTCTATATTGATTGCAATAAAACTGTATTACAATGTCCAGTGGTCAAGAGATGTTGGCGGCTGTAGTGTCCTATGTCTATATATAGTTTAATGAAATTGTATGATGATCATGTTCAGTGGCCAGGTCATGCTGGAGCCTGTAGTGTCCTATGTCTGTATTCTGTGTGATAGAATTGTAATATAAGCTATTTCTTATGGCTCCTGGTGATATTTCACCTATCCCAACATTTCTCTACACCAAATCTTCCCATCCACCTTGTATTTCTCTGCACTCTTGGGAGATCTGTTTGTAACAAATCATATCCATTCTTGATTTACTCTTTTCAGAATCTTTCAACCTCCTTGAGGTTACAGAAACCTGGTTTACCCCTTCTCATACTACAATCCCTGTAACTCTCTCCTACAGGTCTCTCTCCATCAGCCATGCTCTCAGACCGAGAACAAGACAAGGTGGAGGATAAGGCTTCTTACTTTCACCAATATGCACCTTCCAAATCATACTCTCAGAACCAATCATCAGTACCAGTGTGTACCATTTAAAGTACACACTGTCCATCTATTCTCTCCTATTCACCTTTGTGTTGTTTCATTTATCACCCCTAGTTCCAGTTTCCAAATTCCTTTTTCTAGTTTGTTGCTCACATATCCTTTAAGATATCTAATCTCATACTAGGTGGTTTCATCATTTCTATTAACAACCACACTGCCACCACAAAGCTTCTTTTTCTTGCTTCATTCCTTTGGTATCTCCCAGTGGACTTCATCTCCTACCCACTGTGACGAACACTTCATTGACCTCATCTTCTCCCACTTCTGCTTCTTCTCAAGTTACTCCAAATTTTCTTTCTTGCTCTTGACCATAACCTCCTTTCCTTCAGCCTTTCCTTACCTCATGATCCCCGCGCACCCAAATCCACATGCACAAAGTGAAACCCTTTCACTTGTCAAGTAAGATCACTTGTCTAATATCCACCCAGTCATCTAGCCCCCAATGCAGTTTTGCTACCTAAACTTGCTTCTCTGGCCATCTACAGCACCTCCTCCTTCCTCACAGCCCATTACTTTGCCACCTACGTGAAAGACAAAATCAACACCATTCAACAGGAATTCTATACAAGACAGACACCTTGAACACCTTCTACTGCACTCCCCAATCCATCCTCACTTTGTTCTCCCCTGTAGCAGAGCACCGCACTAGACTAATTTAATTGTCTTACCCCATAACCTGTCTCTTCAACACTATTCCCTCTCAACTTCTTTGCTCCCTCGGCATACCCACCTCTAGCTCATCTCTTCAACTTATCTCTCTCAATTGACGCATTCGTATCACTCTTCGGACCAATAAAAAATATATATATATATATCTCGACTCTCCAATTACTACCCTATTTCTGCCCTTCTTTTTTCTACTCTCATTCCTTCCTCATCTTTTGGCAATCTGTCCCCCCCCCCCCCCCCAACAACACACATATTCCACTGGAATTTCTCTCACAAGTTGATGAATGACGGCAAAGTCTAAGTTTTACTTCTCCATATTCATCCTCTTGGACCTCTCTGATGTTTTCAGCACTGTTGATCATCCTCTTCTCTTGAACACCATTCAATCCACAGTTCCCACCTGGTTCACTTCCTATTTGTCCAACCCCTCATTCAGTCTCCCTACCTCTGGCACATCCTCCCCTCCATTCCTATTATCTGTTAAGGGCCTACGAGACTGTTGTTGGCCCTCTGATTTTCTTACTGCACACCTCTTTTCTTGGTGAGCTAATTTGCTCACTCGGCCTCTAGTTCCACATCAAGGCTGTAGACACATAAATCCACCTCTCTTCCCCTGACCTCTCTCCTTATTTGTTATATTGTGTGACCAACTGCGTCTCTGCTGTTGCTACATGGATGTCCCAAAACTACCTAAATCTCAACATGTCCAAAACAGAGCTTCTAATCTTCCCTCCTCCCTGAGTCACCAGCTCCTAGCTCACCATCAACAACATTACAATTTCCTCAGTCTGCTAAGCATGTTGCCTTGGTGTGACCCTTGGTTCTGCTCTCTGCTTTACTCCTCACATCCACTCGCTCACACAGTGCTGCCTCCTTCATCTATGAAGTATTTCTGTAATATTCCCGTTTTCTTTCTCAAGATGTAAACAAGACTCTTAGGAGCATATTCAATTCCGATCCCGATCCGCGGGATCGCGCCGTAACGGGCCACAAACCTAATCCGCGGTACCGCAATAACGTGGATTTTCGTTCGCAGCCCTTGGGTTGCATACGAAAATCCGCATTATTGCGGTACCGTATTACCGGAAGTAGTGCGCATTTTCCGCGGTAACGCGCATTACCGCGGATCGGGATCGGAATTGAATATGCCCCTTAGGCAGGGTACACACTACTGTGTTTTCAGCAGATTATCGGGCCAATCAGATGATGAATGACTGATTGGACCAATATCACAGTAGTGTGTACCCTGGAATGATAAACGATTATCAATCCAAAGCACATAAAATCGTTGATCGAGATTTTCAAACTGACTTGAAAATCTCGTTCAACGATGGAAAAATGTTGTATGCACTCCCTAAACTTCCCTTTACAATGCAGCGCCGCTTTAAATTTAAGCGCTGAAGAGGCTGAACACGCCGGAGATGAAGAATCCGGAGATTCATACATTTACCCCCAGGTCTCAAATGATTATTTGTGGATCTGTTTTACGATTTCATTCACGCATTTGTACTTTAAGAAGGAGTAAACACATATGAAAACAAAAACTTTATATGCATTTTAATGCATTTTCCATGCACTTTTGAAGTGTTATGCTTGTAAAATCTATTGTACTGATAGTGTGGATTAATGCAAGAGAAATAGGTGATATTGCATTCTAAAAGTTTAAGTGCACAATTATAGAAAGTAATGGTGGGAACCATTCATAATATTCATAATATTTTCAATGCACTTTTCAGGTGTGTGTACTGTAGTATTAATTACTTCATCCTAGTACCTCTGCTGACCACTTGTGGAGAATTGATGACAAAGCAAGTAATCCACTATTACTATCTTTATTTTATATTTACAAAGCAACAACATTTTATGCTGTACAGTGGGAAACTAATGCAATCATAAAATAATGACAGTACAATATATATAGTTGAAACAAAATAGACGTTTAGTTACACAAAAAGGGGCCAGGGATGAATCTTTAAATATTGGGACTGTCTCAGCAAACCATTTAGCAGAGGTTTATACTTCTACTCATATTCTATGATTGCACTAGGTCATAAAATGAGATTAATATGCTACATGGGAATTTGGAGCTATAGCTCTCCTAGCTCAAATTCCTATCTCCAAAGGCAATGCTAACCTACTACAACAATCAGAGCAGCGGGGTTACCAGCTTGTCCTCTCCTTCTGCACCTGTCTGATGGGGCGCTGAAAAGTACCCAGCCCCCGCCAGCAGTGTTGAGTAGGTGAGGGCGGGTGACACTCCAGCAGGGGAGAGTGACTGCACGAACCAATAGTTTCCTATTGGTCCACTTGGTCACAACCCCTTAGGCTGCTTCTGCCGAAGCTGTGCTCACACACTGGGAGAGAGGGTTCAGTGCTGTCATGCTCACTAGGACTGTGTGCACAGCAGCGGATTGTGCAGAGGGAATCCTCTCTGTGGCCCTGTCTGTCTGTCTGCAACACATAGCAGCCAGTGATATAAGGGGCAACAGTTGCAGGAGACACGCAGCATGCAGTGACGCCCTTCAGACAAAAGCCACTGTGAGCTGCTATATACCTCCAACAGTGCCTATTTTGGTAGGACTGCCCTGATTCGCAGACCCAGGATAATGTTATTTGGAAAAATCATGGAAGGGACTTATTGGGGTCCTGATTTTTGCTTTTTGGAATGTTGACAGATGTGTGTTGTTGCTGCTGTGGTCACTTTCAAAGATGTGGTGCTGATTTAATAAGCGCAAAGAAACTGGCAATATTCTGTTGTTCTTCATTTCCTTACAAGATAACTTAGGCCCATTCTTGGGACCTGGCAGTTTTAGTTATACCCGGAGGCAGATTGCTTTGTAGTGGTTTGTAGAAATAAATGCGTTAATGCAGGACTAAAGAGGTTAGAGAAACTGGAGACAGTTCTTAAGACTCGCTGAAGAAATGAACCCTAGGGGACCCAGGAAAAAACATATTTAGGGCCCAACAAGGTTTTGATTTGGCTCTGTTTAAATATCAGAATAGTTCTGTTTTGTCAGAAAAGCATTCAGAAGTTACACATGCTGTCATATTTCTGTAAATGTCCATCCCACTTCCCATGACATTGACTTTGGTCAAACAATAAATTGCTCTACAATTTTTCCAGTGTCGTTGGATGGCTGCTGGAGGAATTGTGGGTATAAGGACACCCTGTCCCACATGTGGATGCCCTGCCGCAAAATTGTGAAGTACTGGAAAGAGATGCATGGCTTTATCCAGGTTATCGAGCCCCTCCCTGTCCATCGTTCTTCTGCGCACCTTTCCAGGTGTGCCTAAGTACACGCAAAGCCTAATTTGACATATTTCCCATGCCGCTAGCTACAGTCTTGCGGCCAGCTTGAAGACCGCTGAACTTCCCTCCATCATGGAACTTGACAACAAGGTATGACAAACACACTGGCTTGAATACATAACAAGTATCCAACATGAAAAATAAATCTGCAGCTTATGGTCCTCCTGACTGAATACTATGCAGCCCCTCACAAACTTAAATGTTCTAAATGTCCACAATAGTACTCACATTTCCTCCAAATTCCCTACACTACCATTCCCCAAACTCTCCCTCCCTCCCATTAACCTTTACTACCACCCCCTACATCCCCCTCCTCTTCTAAGCAGCATTGATTGCTCTCTACATATTTGGTAATATACCTCTTATATTCAGTTTTTCCCTGGTATTTCAATACTTACTGACTTTGTCCTTTATATTTGGGCAGCACAGTAGCCTAGTGGTTAGCACTTCTGCCTCACAGCACTGGGGTCATGAGTTTGATTCCTGACCATGGCCTTATCTGTGTGGAGTTTGTATGTTATCCCGTGTTTGCGTGGGTTTCCTCCGGGTGCTCCGGTTTCCTCCCACACTCCAAAAATATACTGGTAGGTTAATTGACTGCTATCAAAATTAACCCTAGTGTGTGTGTGTGTGTGTGTGTGTGTGTGTTAGGGAATTTAGACTGTAAGGTCCTATGGGGCAGGGACTGATGTGAATGAGTTCTCTGTACAGCGCTGCGGAATCAGTGGCGCTATATAAATAACTGATGATGATGATGATATATTGTCTATTAGGATAAGCTGAAGACTGCAACACTGTGAATGGTACCGTATCCCCTCCATTTCACTCCTTTTATCTGTTCTATACCCCATCCCATATTATTCTTCTTGAGAAAATAATTTTAAAAAATAAACTCCTTTATTAAAAATCAGATTTTACCTCCACCACCTGTTTACATATCACACTTTTACAAGCAATGGAAAAAAAAATCTAAACAAAGCATTTCCATTATGACAGACTTGCTCCTAGTGTAAATAGCACAACGCCACCCACTTTCAGAGATATTGTCATAACAGCGCTGAGTCATCTGGTGCTCAGATAGCATAAAGTATTCATGCCAACATGTGAAAACAAATTCTAGGGACACTTCACTGTTGGGCAGCTGGATCTGTACATGTCGCTGGTGTAAGACACCTACTCAACAAGACCATACTGTTATGATGAGCACGAAATATAGTGGATTAACTATTTCCAGCCAGGGTTGGCTCTAGCAGGAACAGAGACATGGAATCTCACCACTCCTGGATTTCACCAGATGGTTTGGGCATCGCTGCTGGTAGATTCACAGGTTGCAGCCCTCTGCCTGGCATCCTGGCATGACAAGCTGGTGTGAAGCAGAGAAGAAGAGTGGTCAACAAGTCGGAACTGGTGCACAGTTGGATTGCAAAGTGCCAAAACTTGAGGAAATAACGGGACATCAGGACTAGCCGGGTCAGATCAGTCACAGAAGAATGCAGAGGAACACTGAGCAGTGCACAGAGCAGGGTTTGATAGATTCAAATTATACAGGCTTAGTAACATCAGCTGTCACATGTGACTGCCAGTAGAAACTCCCTACACAGCCGCACATCTACCTCTATTCCAAAGCGGGACAGCGGGAGGAAGAGGAGGAAGCACAGGGCACCAGGACCTGCAGTGAGCAGGTCAGAGGGAGTGTGCCAGACTCTGGTACATGACACAAACATCCCAACATTTCCAATAAAAAGAATCAGGACACATTTGACCATGACACTGATCCACCTTGTACAGATCCTGATATTGTGTTTGGAGGAAGGGTCCAGCATGCATCGTAAATACCTGTATTCAGGGCTGGCGCTGGCCGGAGTTTGCGCATGCACAGTGAATATCCTTTGGACCAACCCAAACCCTTACGCCTATTCGCCACAGATTGGTTGACAAGGCACCCTGAGAACCATTGCAGCCTCCTGCAGTGCTTACCATGTTCCTCCAGCCCTGCTTCTATTTAAACTTATATTATATTTTTATATCTGCTACAGCATCCCGAAAACAATAAATGTATTTTAAATAATAAAATAGCAACTCTTTTACTCGTTTTTTTTTTTCTATATGTTTTTTCAGATTTTTGCTGTGTATGTTTCCTTTCTGAAAAGCCCCACCCCTTTAAGCACCTGCTGTGAACCTATAAATTGATTGAACACATGAATGTATAGGGACTCTCATTGTTTAGAGTTAGGCCCACCCTATTAGCAAGAGCGCCTTGATATAATGGGGGGCTTATCATATCTGTAAATTTATGTAACTGAGACTTCAGCATTTTATGCACAAGTAGAATAGCAGCTCTTTTACTGGTTCATAGCAGTGTGCTGGGTTTTTTCTGTGTATGTTTCTTTTCTGGGTAGCCCCACCCTTTTAAGCACCTGCTGTGAACCTATAAATTGATTGAACACATGAATGTATGACCCAATATAGGGACTCTCATTGAGTTAGGCCCACCCTATTAGCAAGAGCACCTTGATGGGGCGGGTGGCTTATCATATCTGTAAATGTATGTAACTTAGACTTCTGCATTTTATGCACAAGTAGAATAGCAGCTCTTTTGTGCTGGGGTTTTTTCTGTGTATGTTTTCTTTCTATATTTTCTTTCTGGATAACGTCACACTTTCAAGCACCTTCTTTGAACCCAGAAAGTGATTGAGCGACTTCCATTTCCGCTATGGAAATGGTACTTAATAAAATGATCAGTATAACAAACCAGCAATATTTTCAAAACTTTTAAACTTTGGAATGTCCCTTCCAAGCCAACACCCACTAAATGTCTGCTTCGCTTAAGACTCATTTAAATATTTTGTCCAACCACAGAAAAACTACAAAACCTGGGAGTGTAAATCTGGGAATTGACTATTTTGTCCCTCTTTTTGAATCAGTATGACCCCGGCTTGTTAGACTCCGAGTTGCCTCCTGATTCTGCCTGACTCCATTCCTGTGCACCGAACCGGCTTGTCTGACTCCGCATCTTCCGCTCCACTCCGCTGCACTACATCTTGGGGCGAACCTGAGGACCGCGACCTGCGACTACTGGCAGCAAAGCCCACCCCGCCTTGCGGCGGTTCTTGGTGAACACCGGGGAGATCGTTAGACTCCGCGCCTCAGGTAAGCCAGCGCTAATCAAGATTAGTAGTAGCAGAATCCAGTATCTGTTACAGTTTGCTCTGACCATGGATTCCGCAGCAAAAGACCTGTTGGAGCACTTAGTGGGAAGGATGGATAAGCAAGAGGCTAACCAAGAGCAACTTTTAAAATTCCTCAATAGTTTATCCACCCGGTTGGATGTTGTCCAGAACACCTTAGTGGCTAGCGGACCACCTGCAACGGCAGTGGCTGCCCCAGAATCCCAGCCCGTAGCGGCAGCTTCTTCCTCGCAGTTACAGATACCTAACCCACCTAAGTTCGATGGGGATCCCAAATATTGCAGAGGATTTTTAAATCAATGCTCCATACAATTCAAGCTATTACCCGGGAACTTCCCTTCCGAATGGAGACATCTACTAGAAGGGGCACAATTTCCAATCACCATATATACCGATCACAAGAATTTGCTTTACTTACGTACTGCCCGATGTCTAAACCCTCGGCAAGCAAGGTGGTCCTTATTCTTCTCACACTTTGATTTCAACTTCACCTTTCACTCGGGATCCAAGAATACGAAGGCAGACGCCTTATCTCGCTCTTTTGATCCAGCTGATATGGAACCTTTGGAGGACAATAAATTCATTGTAGACCCCTGTCGAGTATTGGGAACTACACGCCTGAACAAGGGTTGCCCTCCGGGCAAAACATTCATCCTGCCACGTCTGCGCACTCAACTCCTTAGCTGGGCTCATCACTCTCTCTTCTCTGGGCATGCCGGCATCCGCAAGACCTGGGACTTGTTGTCCCGAAGTTACTGGTGGCCTTCTTTACGGGAGAATGTGAAGAAATTTGTTTCTGCTTGTTCCAAATGTGTTCAACACAAGACCTCTAGGAAAAGACCTTATGGATGTTTGCTCCCATTACCCATTCCTGAATACCCGTGGTCACAGATTTCAATGGACTTTATCACAGACCTTCCACCTTCCAAATCCTGTACTGTGGTGCTAGTGGTCATAGATCGCTTCTCTTTATTGCTCTTAAAGGCCTCCCATCTTCCTCTTCTACTTAGCCGATATTTTTATTAAAGAAATATTTCGCCTCCATGGCTGTCCTCAACATATTGTTTCCGATTGTGGATCACAGTTCATATCAAAATTTTGGAGGTCCTTCTGCAGTAAGTCCGGAATTAAGCTTGATTTTTCCTCCGCATATCATCCCCAGTCCAATGGGTCTACAGAGAGAACCAACAAAGAATTAGAAATATTCTTAAGAATATTTATCTCAAGTAATCAAGATAACTTGGTGGATCTTCTCCCTTGGGCCGAGTTCGCCCATAACAATCATTTTCATGAGGCCATCTCTAACTCCCCCTTTTTTGTTCTTTATGGCTACCATCCTAAACTACCCACCTTCTCTCAAATTACTCCTTCCGAAGTTCCGGCAGTGGACTCATTGTTTCGTAACTTTTCTTCTATTTGGGAACAAACCAAGAGGAATTTAAAGAGTGCAATCAGTTGTTCCAAGAAATCTTATGATAAGAGGAGGAGAGTAAGCCCAAGCCTTTCTATCGGTGACAGGGTATGGCTATCCACCCAAAACATGCGTTTAAAGGTTCCCAGTAAGAAATTTGCTCCCAAGTTCATTGGCCCGTTTGCTATTTCTGAGGTCATCAATCTGGTAGCTTTCAGATTGAGTCTGCCTCCTTCCCTACGCATTCCAAATGTCTTTCATGTCTCCTTGTTAAAACCAATGGTAACCAACAAATTCTCCTCTCCATCAAGAGTTCCTCCTCCTATTGTGGACCAGGATCAAGTGGAATATGAGATTAAGACTATTCTGGATTCTCGCAAAGTTCAAGGTTCCATACAGTTCTTGGTGGATTGGAAGGGTAATGGCCCTGAGGAGCGCTCCTGGGTAAAAGCCACTGATCTGCACGCTCCCCGTCTACGCAAACTGTCCCATAAAAAATTTCCCCTAAAACCCTGTTAGGTGTCCGGAGTCAACCCTTAAGGGAGGGGGTACTGTCACAAACTTACTTGCTTCCTGCTGTCTCTGTGTACAGCAGCATTTCCTGGTTTGGGTGGTCACATGATCGTGGCTGGGAGGCGGCTCTTACTATCCACAGACTATATTAAGCTCACCTGAACACTGCAGCCTTGTCAGAGCAACAAGTTCACTTACCTGTTCCTGGCTCCTGTGCTTCGTGGATTTCTGTGTCTTCCAGTCTCCTGTGTCTTCCTGTGTGCTGATCTCTGCCTGTTAGACTATCCTGGCTCTCCAACCCGTGTGTACTGACCCGGCTTGCTGACCATCCCTCTGTTCTTGTGACCCGTGTACCGACCCCGGCTTGTTTGACTCCGAGATGCCTCCTGATTCTGCCTGACTCCATTCCTGTGCACCGAACCGGCTTGTATGACTCCGCATCTTCCGCTCCACTCCGCTGCACTACATCTTGGGGCGATCCTGCAGACCGCTACCTGCGACTCCTGGCAGCGAAGCCTACCCCGCCTTGCGGCGGTTCTTGGTGAACGCCGGGGAGATCGTTAGACTCCGCGCCTCAGGTAAGCCAGCGCTAATCAAGATTAGTAGTAGTAGAATCCAGTATCTGTTACACATGCCAACATAAACCAAGGGAGACATTTGTCTGGTTTGGAATTTCTGACTTCCAGCATTTTGACTGACTTAACTTAACTTAATTAATCAGTGCAAAAGGCAGGTTTGATATTCGCTTATAAACTGAGCCGAGGTTAATTCAGTCAACAAGTGAACAGGGGACATCATGAGCCAGAGAAAAGTTTCCATTACGAAATGGGTAAGTCTGATAATCTTCTCTATCAGCTTTCAAGTGTTCACAAAGCTACGAAATCTATAATAATGTCTGCTCTTTAGACTACTGCATGTTACAGAATCTCTGCCAATCTGATTCATTTTACCAGGACACCACTAATTCCATAAGTGTTATTATAGACCCTTCCACTCGGGGTCACTCGTACATAATGCTCTGCGCCTGAACTTCCCTCTTAATTCACTTTTGCAATTACCTGGGCTAAATTAATTAGTTGAGAAGTGTTTTTAAAAAAAATATATTAATTAATTAAGGCATCTGCAATAGTAAATTAAGAGGGTATTGTGGGAGCGAGCATTTTGTACAGAGTGGAAGGGTGATGTAGAAGTGTGTGCATTTAATAATTGATAATAAAAACAAATGTTTTGTTTTTATACATCAATCACTTGATTTATGCCAGGTTAGTTAAATGGGGAAATAAGTGTGGAAGCAGGAGTATAGCAATCTATCCTGGACCACACATGTACATTCTTGGCCAAAACATTTGAGAATGACACAAATATTATTTTTCACAAAGTCTGCTGCCTCAGGTTTTATGATGACAATTTGTATATACTCCAGAATATTATGAAGAGTGATCAGATGAATTGCAATTCATTTCAAAGTCCCTCTTTGCCATGACAATGAACTTTATCCCAAAAACAACATTTCCACTGCATTTCAGCCCTGCCACAAAAGGATCAGCTGACATCAGGTCAGTGATTCTCTTGTTAACACAGGTGAGAGAGTGTTGATGAGGACAAGGCTGGAGATCACTCTGTCATGCTGATTGAGTCAGAATAATAGACTGGAAGCTTTAAAAGGAAAGTGGTGCTTGAAATCATTGTTCTTCTTCTGTTAACCAAGGTTATCTTCAAGGAAACTTGCGCAGTCATCATTGCTTTGCCAAAAAAATGGCTTCACAGGCAAGCAAATTGCTGCTAGTAGGATTGCACCTGAATCAACTATTTATTGGATCATCAAGAATTTCAAGGAGAGAGGTTCAATAGTTGTGAAGAAGGCTTCAGGGCGTCAAAAAACGTCCAGCAAGCACCAGGACCATCTCCTACAGTGCAGAGCTTGCTCTGGAATAGCAGCAGGCAGGTGTGAGTGCATCTGCACGCACAGTGAATCGAAGACTTTTGGAGAATGGCCTGGTGTCAAGAAAGCCAGCAAAGAAGCCTGTTCTCTCCAGGAAAAACATCAGGGACAGACTGATATTCTGCAAATGGTACAGGGATTGGACTGCTGAGGACTGGGGTAAAGTCATTTTCTCTGATCAATCCTCAGATTGTTTGGGGCATCTGGAAAAACGGTTGTTCGGAGAAGGAAAGGTGAGCACTACCATCAGTCCTGTGTCATGCCAACAGTAAAGCAGCCTGAGACCATTCATGTGTGGGGTTGCCTCTCAGAAAAGGGAGTCACAATTTTGCCTAAGAAAACAGCCATGAATAAAGAATGGTACTAAAACATACTCCAGAAGCAACTTCTTTCAACTATCCAAGAACAGTTTGGTGATGAACAATGCCTCTTCCAGCATGATGGAGCACCTTGCCATAAAGCAAAAGTGATAACTAAGTGGCTCAGGGATCAAAACATCAAAATTTTGGGTCCATGGCCAGGAAACTCCCCAGACCTTAATCCCATTGAGAACTTGTGGTCAATCGTCAAGAGGCGGGTGGAGAAACAAAAACCCACAAGTTCTGACAAACTCCAAGCATTGATTAGGCAAGAATGGGCAGCCATCAGTCAGTATGTGGCACAAAAGTTAATTGACAGAATGCCAGGTCGAATTGCAGAGGTCTTTAAAAAGAAGGGTCAACACTGCAAATATGGACTCTTTGCATAAACTTAATGTAATTGCCAATAAAAGCCTTTGACACTTATGAAATGCTTGTAATTTTACTTCAGTATACCATAGCAACATCTGACATAAAGGTCTAAAAGCACTGATGCAGCAAACTTTGTGAAAACCAATACTTGTGCCATTCTCAAAACTTTTGGCCATGACTGTAAGTATGGCTTTAGCTCAGACTTGCCAACTCTCCCGCATTTTGCGGGAGACTCCCGCATTTTGCGAGAGTCTCCCGGGCTCCCGGGCGAGTGTGGCAATCCCCCGCATCTGGATAATTCTGCCCACTTCCTAGTGAAGTGGGCAGAATTAAGTCCCAAACGCCGCGATTCCCGGTGAATCGCGGCGTTTGGCCCCGCCCCCCGCTGTCAAATGACGCATTTTGCGTCATCACGTCATGGGGGCAGGTCCAAAATGACGTCACTTGGAGCCCCCCCCCCCCCCCCCCCCCCCGTCACGCCCCGTCACGCCCACCTCCTCTGCAGGCTCCCGGATTTCACCAACAGAAAGTTGGTAAGTATGCTTTAGCTGTATAATAAACTGTGTTTTTTTTATTATAGGGGTGCATGAATGTGTTCAGACTCTCCAGTCTGGTGCTGTATACTGTGTTGTATGAAAGTAATCACATTGAAGGGTCTGTTTGTGAAAGCAGGAAACATTTTATTTTTATTATGATTTCGTGTGTCCCTCTATGGCCATATTAATGTTATGATATGAAAAGTATTTTTATTTTTTGTACCATTATTTATCAACTCAGAAGAAAGTGAAGTGGGATAAAACCTCTAAAACTACAGCACATATTTCTGGCTGCTAAAAGTGCATTTTATTCATTGTCCGTGTAGTTAGAGATTGGAGACAGCAGGTGGCAGTACAGTGATTGTAATGCGCTCAGCCCGGAGGAAGTCTCTCTCTCTCTCCCTCCTCTATGTTTCAGTATTTCCGGGCACTGGTTGGCAGCACGTGTAGAAGGTCAGTGGATGTCCTCAGTACTGGAAGTAATGGGGAGTTGTACAGACTTGGGTCACATGTGGTTCCGCAGCTGTTGTGGGAACGTAGCTGGTACTGCGTGCTGGGACTTGTAGTTCCATTGCAGCTGGCTATTGTGTAATCCTTAAACCTGAGTAAGAAATTGTTTTCCTGATGTAACGTTTTATTAGCGCTCTAAAGTCCCTGCAGGGACAAATCCTGCACCTCAATGTCAGGTAAATACATTTGTCACATGACATATTTTGCTTTTGGCACCGATTGTGAATATGAGATGTTAAATGGATTATGTTACAATAATGTTTATAACTCTCATTATGGGGGCTGGTAACATTACAGGAGTAACATGCATGGGGTCATTTCTAAATGATAACAGATAACTGATATCATTGCATTGGTTGGAGGCCTGAGAAGGTGGAGCAGTCTCCTATACTGCTTCTTACTGGTAATATCCTCCTATAGTAACACTGCATGTGCTTGTTGCCTTCCCTGCTCTGTTAGGAAATGATCTGGCATTTTGCAGTAACAATTCTATGGTGATCTGAATTTTCTCATGCGATTGTTTTATTTTTTTTAATGAAATACTTTTTGGGCTCGGGGTGTGGGTGAAAACTGGAATGCCAGAACACTGGAATGATTTGGCTCCCTGCAGCGCTCTGCTGCTTGCTGTCTTGAGTGCAACTTGTTTTGTTTTCTCTCCCTATATAGTGCATTCTGTTCTGCTACACAGATATGTTATCATAATTATAACACATAATATATTCGTATATATTTCTGTATATCATAGCTATATATAATGGTTATCTGTTCTACCTGACTGAATGTATGTCTCAGTGGTGTGCTGAGTGCATTTGCCATCCATTCTGGATACCGGAATGGAGCTCTCAGTATCTTAGACAATTATTCCAGGTGTCGGAATGGATGTCTGAGTATCTTAGCGATCCATTCTGGGTTTCAGAATAAGGTTTTGTTTATATTAATCACCCGTTCCGGGTGCCAGAATGGATGGGTAAGGTATTCGGAGCCCCATTCCTACATACATTCAGGCAGCTAGAACAGATAACTAGAAGATATAGCTATGATATACAGAAATATACTGTGTGTGTGTGTGTGTGTGTGTATATATATATATATATATATATATATATATATATATATAGTGTGTATTATACATACACACGCACACACACAATATATGTGGAATAGTTGTTCCACATGTTACAGAGAACATGGCTAAGTGGTTAGCACTTCTGCCTCACAGCGCTGGGGTCATGAATTCAATTCCCGACCATGGCCTTATCTGTGTGGAATTTGTATATTCTCCCCGTGTTTGCGTGGGTTTCCTCCCACACTCCAAAAACATACTAGTAGGTTAATTGGCTGCTATCAAAATTGACCCTAGTCTGTCTGTGTGTGTATGTATGTATGTATGAATGATAGGGAATTTAGACTGTAAGCTCCAATGGGGCAGGGACTGATGTGAATATAAATTATGTAAATAAATGATGATATCTGTGTAGCAGAACAGAATGCACTATATAGGAAGAGAAAACACAACAAGCTGCACTCAAGACAGCAAGCAGCAGAGGGTGCTGCAGGGAGCCAAATCATTCCGGTATTCTGGCAATTCCAGTTTTCACCCACACCCTGAAATACAGAAGACTCCTAACAAATTAGTCTTTGTTTTGCAGCTTATTTATTTATTTGGTGCTTTATACAAAATGATGGTGAGGTATTGTTTCTGATTAGGTTTAATTCATGTAGGCAGCTTGGTAACAGCACCAGAAGTGGATTGCTGACAGGTAGAGTGTACAGGGAAGATGGGTGGAAAATGTGTCCTGACTGCTGGTCATTGACTGGGTTTGATGACAGTTTATTAAGCAGCAGTTGTCAAGTTCTGTTTTTAAACCCAATGTTTTAACTAGTATGACTAGAAAAAACTACTTGAGCCAATTTTTTTATTTTTTTTTTATCCCAAGTTCTACCTGGCAAATGTCATGTTATTACCATATTCCCCAGTTTGGGCAGAGGTCGGGAACTTTTCCTTTATTTTCTGCTTTATAAGCGTGGCTCTCGGCTGAGCACTATGCTTTTACGTGAATTAATAAGCAAAATATGTTTATAAATGCTAGTAGTGCGGAAAACAAAGTGGAAATATAGGGATTATTAGAGCACAAGTTTTTATACTTAATTACGTTCAGGATCTATTAGTGTAAAAATCTACTTGTTTCCATGAAAATGTTTTACCGATTTGTTCTTTGCACCATAGATTGGAACAGTAATGCGAGATATGATGGCAAGACACAGCAACCTCCAGAAACAAGTTCTGAGTCTGTATAAACAGTTTTTAATAGCTGGGAAAGACAAACCTGGATTTCTGCCCCAAATCCAACATGAATTCAGAAAGAATGCAAAGATACCAAGGACTAACATCATGATCATTGAATACCTCCTGCGGCGTGGAAAGAGGCAGCTGGAGCAGCTAAAAGATGTACATACAATACAGCTTGGAACTTTCATCAAAACCTCTTCAGACAAGGAGAAACCTCCCAAATCTACATAAATGGGACAGATGACTTGTGTTGGAATACCTAGTATACAAATGGAAATATTTGGTGGGTTTTCATTGTTCATTGATATATATCCCATATCTTAAAATTGATTTTGCTTGTAGAATTATGTAGTTTATTTTGGAACAATGATGACAACACAACAGGTAGTAGTATGTATGGGTTGGAGGCCTGAGAAGGTGGAGCAGTCTCCTATACTGCTTCTTACTGGTAATTTCCTCCTATAGTAACACTGCATGTGCTTGTTGTCTTCCTACTTATGTTGGGAAATGATCTGGCATTTTGCATTAACATAAACACCAAATTTGAGTTTCCAAATGTGTTTTATGCCTGTCTTAGGCATTCTGTAATATATTGTTTTAAGTTTGTGACCTAGCGAGATAATGTGAGGTGTGGCTGTACAGTAACTATACGGAGACCATGCTGTAATACTCTTAATGAACTTAAAACCTAGCTTTCTATTATATGGTGCTGTGGCTGTGTTTGTAAGCCATGTTCTTATAAGTATGACCAATGTGTAATGTTGCATTATTACAGTGTAGGATAATGGCTTTTCACTGTAGATGTCTACTTATGCAACAACTTTTTTTATTATATTTAATTATACCATATACACAGATGTCCAGATAATGAATTGGTATGTTAGATTACAATTCCTAAAAACATTAATTTGTGGGAAAAACTGTTATTAGAACACAGAACTGTGTTTTGGCCCAGAAATTGCATGTAACAAGGCAAATACTGTTTAATGAATAACTCTTTAGCCCTTGGCCTATAATGTAAAGGGTACATGGTTCCTAATTTGCACTGAGGTCCAGCGAGTAGAATGGCATACTTAACTCAGATACTGAATTTAGGTTATGCAACTGTGACTAATATTTGTGTTTCTTTAGGACACTGGTTGAGTGATTGGAAAAGGATCAGCTTCAAAAACAAATTCTCAATGAGCTGGGAAACACCAGTTTTTGTTCAAGTTCTCCATCTACCATGAGCTCAGAACAAATGAGATAGAGGACAGATACCATGCACAACGAATATCTCCTGCCAGAAACAGCCAACAGATGTAGATACAAAATGCCTTGGGACTTTCATCTGAACAAGACTCCTTTTTGTATAACTGTATTAACATTATTTGGATTGACCCAAAATAAAAATGTAAATATTCTGTATTTAGTTTTAATGTCAGTTCAGAACCAGTAAATGTGCTGAAGAGTGTAAATAATTTAGGATATTTAATAATATATAATAAACAATTATGTAATAAATGCTTCTTTGAAAAAGTCCTAATTTCGGATGAAACGCGTTGGTTATTATTTTTGAACCTTACCAGCCACCGTACACTTGCGGGCCAGTTCATCACTTCCGCGTGTCAAATGCGACAGCACGAGTTATCAAGCCAGCACTGATACTCTCTAAAGCAGATTGAAGCTTCATCTCTACACCTAGAGCTAGATTTACTAAGCTGCGGGTTTGAAAAAGTGGATGTTGCCTATAGCAACCAATCAGATTCTAGCTGTCATTTTGTAGATAGTACTAAATAAATGAAAGCTGAGATCTGATTGGTTGCTATAGGCAACATCCCCACTTTTTCAAACCCGCAGCTTAGTAAATCTAGCCCCTGGACTGTATGTATTGCCACATCCTGAGGATTCATACCACGAATAGGGATTACTAGGGTAAGATTTATATATTTTTTTCTCTATTTTTATCCTCTTCCCTCGCGGAGTTCCGACAGGGTCTTTTCACTTCCACCTGAAAAGAGCTATAAACATGTCTCGTTGTCTGTTAGTCCTTTAATTATCATTGCGCCCTTCTACTATTTTATAATATTTTAACTATAGGAGCTGCATATTTTGATGAGCGCTCACCCACTTTTCTGAAATAATTATGTAAAACAATGTGTCCAATATCCTAAAGGGAAATTTAAAAAGTAAGGTAAAATACAGTCTTGCATAAACAAAAACATGAAACCTCTGAGCCAGAGTAGCCCCCAGGAATTATCATACAAAACCCTGTAATGTGTCTTAAATTTACAGGCACACTCCCCTTACAATAGGACTATAAAGCTGGTACACCACTACCGGTTGTCTAGTACTAATGAACATAAACACCCAGATGTACAAATGGCTCAACTCTTCATTGTCATCAGATGCAGTTAAACTTTGCTGAACATTTTTTTGGTGTTAGGGTGTATGTAACAAATTGATTGCTCAAGTATGCAGCCTCTAATCTTATGTGATGACAACTACCTATGATTTAAAAAACAAACCAAAAACATTTTTAAGTTGTTGGGAGCTTGTGGATGTTTTTGCATTGACAAACATCTGAAACTTCAGTCACACATGGGTAAAAAAATCACTTTCTTCTAGTCTCAAGGACCTGAACTCCAAACATGATTGGGTCATTCCATAGCAAATCAACACAATTTTAGAAAACAATTCTACCTTACATTCTCTAATTTCAATTAAATTTGGTATAATAAATACTGCCATGGATGTAAAGAAAACACCCAAATCTTAGGCTGACATCTGCACTGGTATTGAAGTTACATGCCTGTAAAGCTGCACTTTTTTAATGAAAAACTTGCTTATAACGTTTTTATTTTTTTTTATTGCAGTGCACCTGCTTGAGCTAAAGCTGGGCACGGTTTCATTTTAAACCTCTTTTTATATAATATATAACCGCATTGTTTAAATAAAAATGTAAACTTGATTTTTTTCAAAAAGCCATATTTTTACATTTTTGAAAAAAAATCT
This sequence comes from Mixophyes fleayi, assembly GCF_038048845.1. Classification (NCBI taxonomy): domain Eukaryota; kingdom Metazoa; phylum Chordata; class Amphibia; order Anura; family Limnodynastidae; genus Mixophyes; species Mixophyes fleayi. The sequence goes on along the minus strand of NC_134402.1, from coordinate 408,782,725 downwards.
CAAATTGTTCATACTCTTGTTAATAAATCCACAAAGTCTTATTGTGGGATTATTTGCTACACTAACTTTGTTTTGATTAAGTCATGAAAATTGTATTTATTCAGGCACTACGCGTCTGAGAAAATCAGCAAAACAATATTTTTCCCAGCTCACTTCATTAGAGGAATGCAAGATCCTCTTCAGGCGTGTTTGGTGATGAGATTTTACACTCAGCGCCTGCTCCCACTTCTGTACAGGCTTGTAAACTTAAGTGGAAAAATACTCTACGTGGAAAGACTCTGCAGTCATGTTGAATAGGCCGGCCTTTTATAGGGACAGGATATGGTTGGGGGCTTTAATTAGTGAAGAAAATCCAATTGGTCACTAATATAAGTCCATCCAACCCTTACCTGACCCTGGACCATTTGTGTCACATTTGAAAGAGCAGAGTTTAATTACAGTGGATTATCAGACTGAGAGAATGTGCTGGGAGCAGGGAGGAACAGTAACTTGGAGGAGGGGTGCTGGGAGGGAGAGATCCAACAGACTGGGAGCAACACTACTCACAAGAAGAAGCCTCAGTCACCCAGCCAGGCAGATTAGAGAAGACAGCCCATGAGGCTGCTGCTGATCTCCACAGGTCAGATGAGAATGTGATGGGCTCCTCTAATCAGAGCTCAGCACATGCTCCTCTCACCCCTCAGCAGAGTCTCATGGGAATTATTTTCCCGGCAGCTCAGTCTGAGCCTGCTGTGGTGTTTAAATTGGTTTAGAGAAGAATAAAAATGGAGGAAAGTGACAGGTACCTTATTGTTTCAACCCATTTAAAGAGGCTACTCATACTTCTAATAAGGGGTTGAGAACGGTTTCAGAATAGATGTGTAAATTATTTTCTGAAATGCCAAACATTGCAAAAGTTTTTGCCAGCTGCAGTAAACAACTTGGGACTCTTTGAAAAGAGCAATAGGGTCACTGTTCAGTTGCTCAAGATAATGCAGTATCAGCTCCCACTTGCTGACATCAGAGGGTATGTAACTGTCTATGGTAACTTGCATTTATTCTAGAGAAAGATGAAAACATTGATGAAGTGAAAATGACATTCCTCCATCATCACCTTTATCATACCCAGGGAAGCTGGATGTTTTATGGATCACTATGGTAGATTATCTGTGTAAGGTAAATCCATTAACCCCAACAGGTGGGATGTACACCCTTTCTGAAATGGGAATACTAGAAACAAATGAAGCCTTTAGCCAGTTCCAACCCATTAAGTAGCAGCACCAAATGTTATGTAGTAAGCTTTCTTCTAATATGTAAAAGACAAATATTTGTGATAATTTTAAGTATGTAATGTGTCATTGTACATAATATACATCAAAGGGATTGTTTAAGGAGATAAATTAAAAGTAATAAACAGGCCTAGATAGTCTCCATTTTCATTATTTTAACAAACAGTTCAAAGTGAAAGTTCATGTAGCAGATGATGCCATCATGATCCCAAAATAAAAAAAAAAAACTTTAGGGATTTATTAACAAGGAGATTTTTTTCAAAAATTTAAAAAATATGGGTTTTTGAGAAAATCAAAAATTTGATTTGAATATTTTATTGAAACATACTGCCGTTATATATCGTATGAAATCCCATAATAAGAGGTTTAAAATGAGACCATGCTCAACTCTCTAGCTCAATCAGGTGAACAATTTTAATAAATGTTAAAAGCAAATTTCCGTTAAAGTGCAATTTTAAAAGGCATATAACGTCAAAACCAGTGCACATATCAGTGTAAGATTTGGGGGTTTTCTTTACATCCATGACAGAATTTATTATACCAAATTTCATTACAATCTGAAACAGTCAGTGTGAAACAGGGCTGATTTGATGTGGAGTGACCCGATTACAAACTGTCGCTATATACCCTGGGGGTAAACAGAAAAGAAATCACTATAGATCAACAATTGTAGCTGAGTAAATGAGTACAATCAACACTTTGTGCAATAAGTTAATTTAATGGCACGCCCCGGTATAAGCCAATAGGAGAAGATTGTCCTTTTGAATTAAAAAACAACAACCCCCACATCTGTATTTACTGTAAACAGGAGACACACTGGTTCCAACACATATGTCCTGCTTCTTCCATTGAGTAAAAATTATGGATCCCACGGAGTTGGTGCTTCTGGTGCATTCTACCTCTGTGGGTGGAGGGGTGACAGATAGATGTGGTTGTGGAACCATGTTTTCCATATCTCCCTGCTGGAGCACAGGTGTATTCATACTGACGGACACACTGTAAAATATCCACAGGTGGTACGAACTGTCTCATGGAAAACTTGCACTGTTAGGGCTTCCTCAGGACTGGATTTGAGAAACACATTAATAACCCATTGGGTATAGATGCTCTTAATTGTGCAAGTTACGTACATCTCGTCAATGTGTAATTATCATTTATGTAACTGGTTTAGTCACTCTAAAATAAGCACAATAACGTATCTCAAGTTATTCTGAAATTACAAAAAGCAAACAGCCAACAAATCATGGCGAAAGCTGCAATTGTCAAGTGAAACTACACTTTCCTACAAGCTGCTGGATTGTGCTTTCATTCCGGTAGCACAGTGATTAGCATTGCTGACTTGTTGGACTGGGGCCATTGGTTCCATTTATAACCAGGATTGTGTGTGGAGCGTGAATGTTTGTGAGGATTTCCAACGGGTGCTCGGGTTCCACGCACAGTCCCAACAACATACAGATAGGTCTATTGGCATCTGCTGAAATTGACCAATGTTTGTGTGGTTGAGAATTTAGACTGTAAGCTCCTCTATGGCAGCAACTGATGTGAATGATAAAACATTCTCTATAAAGCACCAACATGTTGATTCTGCATAAAGGATAATCATTCCAAAAACTCATTTACAGTTTCATAAAATATATATTTTAATGGATATTACATCTGCACTTTCAACACATACTTTATACTGTAGATTTCTTCACGGAAGAAACACAGATCACTATGAAACACCATTTACTAAGGCAACAATGTGGTACTGAGCCTTGGCCTTTCATTAAGGAATGATCAGTTTAAAAAAATATCTGATTTTCAACTGTAATCATAAGAGCGACATCACTGACCTACAAGAAACATTGTAACCATGTATTATTCCCTCAGTTGAGGCAATATGAATAGTCCGGGGGAAGAGGAACATTGATAGTTTATGTGTCTCTTTAAATCAGTGTGTTATTTAGGCGATATTAGTCATGTGTGGATTTTTAAACAAATGGATACTTTCACTAATGCTTTTAGCGACTTTTACACTTCTCAAATCATTGCCTAGCTCTTAACTATAAGCAGTCTGGATTAATTATACCTGCAGGAATTCCTGTTTGCAAAGGAAAGAAAGAGACTTATCTTGGTCTAAACTATAACCCAAACTAGGTGGTGCCAAGCCCATAACTCAACGGAAGCTGCCGTGTTTAGGGGAAAACACTCCACATACATAGATTTCTCACGTTCCTCCTGTGGTAACTCACAGTAAATTGTAATTTACTGCTAAATGTATTCTCAGTCGATCTGATAGCATCTAGGAAGTAGTACACTGTACATCCAATAAACCCACCCCTGGTGTAGGCTTATGTCTGCTAGACAAACGTCCAGTACATGGATAATCTGCCCCTGGGTTAGAACATTCATTAGTAGCAGTGAGCCCTGTTAATGTCTATACACTTTTAAAGTGACCAAAATAAGTCAGGTACAGTTCATACTTAATCCACTGGGTTACTGTGTTACGGTGCTCTTAACCCAGCCAGTGGATTTCTTTGCATCCGATTTTTTGGTATCCTGGAAGTTTTCAGCATATCTCTCTCTGGCCTTCTCCCAGTTCTTTTTGTTCTGAGTCTGACTCTGAATGTCTTCAATGGAAGCAGAACTGCGCGCCCCCAGGCCGGCCTTCTTCTTGTGGAGCTGAAGCTGGATCTGGTAAATCAGAGGACATTCTATTAGCAGGAGTTGCTGGACTGTTCCGCACACATATAAGTAAAGATGGACTATTATGCTGAGCAAAAAAAAAAAAAATCTGCGCAAGCTTTTTCACCCCATTAAGTCTGTTTATATTGTATGCAAAGGGACATTCAAATAGTATACATCATAACTCACATTAGGCATATTATAGCAATCTTATTTTCAATCCAAAAGTACACTTTCAAAAGTTAAGTCTTCAAAGAGGTTTGAATATTATTTCTGCTGCCAAACGATCTATCCACATTGTGTGCAAAGAATATCCGCCACAGCTAAGAAACTGGTCAGACATTGGCATTTTCCAATGATGTAATTGTATGGACAGCAATTTATCCCAGCATAGCCTTCAGGTGATCAATGTTCTCTTGCAGGAGGGAGAGCGATTATACATTAGAGCCCAGAATGCCTCTATTTTGTTACATCAAGCACTTGCATACATGATTTAAAAATGTCGCATTTATTATGAGCGTGCTTGGAGGTTCCATTGTTGGAAGCGGAACAGAAAGTTTCATATTACTTAGCCTTTTTGTTGTAATCACTATTGTGTGCTATGGTTATGAAATTACACCATTTTATCATCATATACATATTTAAAGGCCAACTGATCTGGAATGCTTGGGACTTGGGGTTTTCCAGATAAGAGGACTTTCCATAACTTAAATTATTATATAGAAATCAGCATACGACGCAGGGTTTTACAATTGGGATACACTAAAATTACACTGAAAACTTCCCCCTTACTGCTCCTGGCACTCCCGCTCGCATTAAAGATGATGGTCACATATAATAACCCATCATTAACCACTGGTTAGAAGCACTTTGCGAGGCAGCATCTAGCCATAATGACGTAAGAAATTCTGAGATCTGTCCCCCACATTGTGTTGCTGCAGAGTGCCTATTTAAAGTAGAATGAAGTAGGAGGTATTTTTGCCCTGATTCAGCAAGGAGAATTGGAGAGCCACAGCAATCAAAATAATACTTTCTAAATGCTCAGTGAATTATTAAACATGTAAAGAAGCAATTATAAAGTATTCCACAAGTTGTCCATTGACCTGAACTGCACAAGAAATCGCTACAACCCCCCTTCTGCGCCAGAAACCACCATAACCCTCTGTTGTCTCTTGACAAAGGGGTGTGTTATATTTACAAAAGAATAGACAAGACAAAAAAACAAAAAAAAAAAAAAAGATTCAAACTGACAAAAATGCATTCCAAAGGCGGCAGAGGAAATGATTACAGACGCACAATCTAGGGAAGGATACAAGAGGAAAAGAAAATTAATGAGAACTCGGTGTACTCCATTGTACAGACGTGGAAGAAGTATGAAACCACAAGCACACTGGCTGATTGGGGGGGATTGGCATGATCTAGCCAGACAAGAAGTTTACTTATTAGAAAAGCTGCAGAAGTGAGTGGCACTGATGAAACAAAGTAAGTGCAAAGGAATCTTCAAAGTATTCCGCAAAATGGGCCTTTCAGGAAGAAGCATTGGCTGAAAATAACCCATATACTTCCCATCCAATGAGTTTCCAAAACACCAGCTAAAGGATACTGTAAAGATCTGATATGAATGGCACGAATCAAACACTGCAACACCAACCACACAGTAAAGAACGGATACAGTATTATGTTATGGGGGTTTTTCAGGTTGCAGTCACTGGCAATCTGTTCGTAATTACTGGGAAGATGAATGGAGCATATTACAAACAAATCCTGCTGCTATCTGTCAAACTGGGTTGGAAGTTTATCTTTTAACAGGACAAGGATTCAAAGCAAAAGCACAACACTGGAATGGATCACAATGAAGAAAATAGAGGTCTCCTACTGAAAATCTGTGGCAAGGCCTCAAACTTGCTGTCCATCGCTGCTCTCCAAACTAACCTGCCAGGGGTGACTCAGCTAAGTATTGACCAAGGGGATGATAGTTCAGTTGTGTTTTTTTCATTGCTTTACGGTTTACTATTTAGGGTAGGGGAACACAAACCTCACAAATACAAAATTGTATTTTACCAAATAAAAGTTACAGCACTTATAACTGAGAAAAAGGGATGGAGTTGAATACTTATTCAAGACACTGTATATCATATATGTACATTTGTGGGAAAGATTTATGAAAGGTGGGACTAAGGAAAAAGGACTATAAGGAGAAATGTTTGTACCAGTGACTCACAAGGAGTAGTTTGGGGTCTAATCAATGCTCCAAATTTTCAAATTGTAAACAGAGTTCTGGCGTCTCTGCAGAATCAAGTAATGCCAAAAACAATGCTGAATCTATTTACACAATTTCTTTTTTTTTTCTCTTTTTACTGGTAGGTACTCAGATGCCTCCCATTGTACATCCACTTACCAGAAGGGGAAGGACTTTGATACAGCACAACATAGCAATTAATCTTCCGGATAGACGTTTGGACAAAGCAGAACTTTCTATTCTTATTGAAGGCAATCCTTTATCCTTAACCACCAAACGTGACCGTTTTCCCACCCTACTAGATTGTTTTACTTCTAGTGAGAAATGTACATTTAAATGAATTACAAACATTTCCCGCCAACACAGGCACTTAAGATTAAGATAAAAAAAATAAAAGGAGGCTTTGATCCAGGTACATTTTGACATATAGCTCTTTTGTGGAAAAGGATATTTAAAAGGACTCTACTTGCATTCCAATGCAAACCATATTGGCCAAATATATCTATGGGTGAGTTTAAATAGTTGGCATCCTGGTAAAGTCATCCGACCTGGCGATAAAGGAGGTGCAATTGCAATCTATAGGAATAAGATACTCCGTGATATCTGTCCTAAGTTTATCCAAGGGAAGGTTGACTAAGAAATATTGAGCTTTGCTTACGAGTATGTTGCAGAACTCAACAGAAAAGGGCTGGATCCTGTTGGCTACATAGAAGCAAAATAATTTGACGACAAAATTCCTCTGCTCAATTATTTCAGTGTTTATTCGGTAACTAGCTTCTGTTTATTTGGATTCAGTCTTGAAACGGTTTGTCCACATGATGTCAACACACTTAAGGGACACATGTTTTTTATTATTATAACAGAACTTGATGATTTACAGAAGATAGGGTGAAGATTATTAGGTGGCACTGTGCTCAAAATATCAAATCCACCCTAACTGGTAAAGCTGCAAAAACCTAACAAGATTTCCCTCCTGGATTACAAATGTATAGAAAAAGACAATTAGCTGCGCTCATACCAGGTCACCATCAGTATTCCTTAATTCTGAGTTTTCAGGTGATGGTATGCTAAGAATCCTACTCACTGTTTTTTTTGGTAGGATTCTTAGCATACCATCACCTGAATACCACAAGTATTCCTTAATTCTGGATTATCTGGTATGAGCACAGCCAATTGTCTTTTTCTATACAGAGGATTGGGTGCTGCCAACGATTTATGTATCCACCCTTGACATGCAGTTTTGAAAATAGTTAGCTTTTAAAATACCGTGGAAGTAGGTCTTAATACCCAGACCTTACAGGTTAAAGGAATATGTAAGTGTGATAACATCTACTTGTTTCTGTAAAAAATTATGTAGCATTGTGCTTAATTAGTGTATGATCATCTGTGTAGAAAACAGGATAGACATCAATATGTTTCTAATTTGTAATTAAAGTTTCTTTTTTCCTCTTTTCATTACTTGAAGCTATGTATACCAGTGAATCTGGTTGAAAAACACTACACAGTGCATAACCAGTTTCTAAATAATTGTGACTCTGGTCATTCTCACTTTATATAAGACTGTGGGTTTTGATTTCTTAAACAATATTTAACGTTAAAATTACCGTAATAAATACAAGTGTATACTTCTTCAGCTGCACAAAGTGCAAAATAACATTTTCTAAAATGATATATAAAATTCACTTTGATCCTATAAGTAAAAGTTACTAGAGAACTGTAGCAGAATACCATGTAATGAAGAATAAAGGGCACAATGACAACAGCTGGGTACTTTATACTAACACATCCATTCTGTTACTCTAAGCGGTGTCGTGTTCCATTCACCAATACAATAGAAAAAGACAAATTACTAGTGCTTCTGTCCTACAAGTTTTAGTAGGCCTGAACAAAAGCTGTGACTGTACAATACGATTTATTGTCAGCCGCCTGTTTCTACTCACGCTTCATATATGAACCAGACCTCACAACATACCGGATCTCTCATGCCATCACCAGATTTGCCGAGTCCCTCTCCCTTCTTCCATCCCATCTTCTCTAGCATTTTTCTTCCCTTGTTACCGTCATTAATTTCACTGTGCAAAGGGAAAATAACCGTTACACTTGGGTTACTGACTATGTGTAATGGATATTTTAGATACAGTCATGCAGCAGTTCCCTTTAATTATATTCGGCTACACATGGTAGTTTGATATATAATAAATAGGGCAGTGAAATTAGGTTAGGATGTGTAGATCGTCCTGGGCCTCGTTGCCATCAATGTCACTATCAAGGCATGGATAAACAAATCATTAAACCGGGGTACAAGGCGCCCGCAACGTACACGTGTACAGACGCTGGAGCATCCTCTTTCTGGAAGGTGCCTTCACTTCCCACCACCTGGCGACGTCGGCCTGCTCTGTCTTTGTACTTTGAATTCTTCAATACTTTGTTGTCTTCATAATCAGCTCCCTAAAACAATTAATTACAGTCAATCAAACAATTGGATACAAAAGTATCGAACACAGAGCAAAAAGGATTCTAAAATAACAGTCATGTCAGTGGGAACAAAACAAACTTGGATAACAAGGAACATGTTCAATACTGTACTCCACAAAGGCAGAGACGGTTGGACCTCTAAAATCCTGTTTTATATCCATTATGCCAGAAGTAGCAGTTAGACCTGTGTTTCTAGGGGTGTTTGATAAGGGTCAGAGCACCTATTGTATTCATACTTCATTTCCTGTCTCTCTGGGTGTTTCCAGCTTTAAAGTGGTTGGGGCTTGGGCAACAAGCAGCCAGAGGAGGTTAATGGCAATTCAGAACATTTCAGCTCTTTAACCCGCGCTATTTATTTATCATAGGAAAACATGCTGTTGCTGTTAGAAGAATGACATTCCCACCTCTTACCTGCAAGCCATATTTCACACGGATCTGCTTGAGTCCCTGTCTTCTTAATAATTCTTTCCCCTCTTTGCTTAGGATTGGACCAGCTGATGATACAAAGAAACATAACAGACACATTGTAAATATAGTAGCAATGCTCAGCTCTCATAATACATTTTTACGTCTAGTATTTCTTACCCTATATTCAGCACAGGTATTACTTGCAACATGTAATTAACTTTACATCTCTAGTACACGGATAAGCACACAGCTTAGCGCTGAACCGTATACAGCAGAGAGCGATTAATCCTGTACTCAGGAAAGACAACTTTTATACCTCTCAACTAGAATGAACTGTTATTGGGTATTAAAAAAGCGGTTTTGAAATACAATACATTTATACACCAGGGGGTATATTTACTAAACTGCAGGTTTCAAAAAGTGGAGATGTTGCATATAGCAACCAATCAGATTCTAGCTGTCATTTTGTAGAATGTACTAACTAAATGATAGCTAGAATCTGATTGGATGCTTTAGGCAACATTTCCACTTTTTCAAACCCGCAGTAAATATACCCCTAGGAGGCACACCCTCTTCTTTAAACAGATTTCTGAGCCATAAAGATTGTGTATTAAAGGGCAGATGGTTCTATTGCACGACAGTGGGGCTTTATGTGAAGTGTTGGGGTGTTAGGAATTTCACCTGGCCTTCCCAAATACTATTGGTGACACATATATTTTTTATTACTACTAATGGATAACCTGTGCACTGTACAATCCAAAATCCTGGTCTTAACTTACATACCCTTTAACTATACTGCACCTCCTTACTCTATTAAATAATGCTCACCCCAACCGTAGCCTCTGCTCATAGCCTCCTTCTCGCTCACACCCCCAGGATGTCACTCATGCTGCACCTATCCTTGGGAACTCCTCCAGAAGCTTCAAGTGCTCCCCAAAAACTCATTCCCTCATTCAAAAGTATACCGTGACCCAGTAATAACTAGCCTCATAAATGTGCCTTTAAGATTTTTAATTGTTATAATTTCCTGTATGAGTGTACAGGTTGCTCGATTGCCACTGTATAAATTAACAATTATAAATGTACAATTTTACATAACCAACCTGGCTCCAGTATGGTCGGTAAAGTGTTCACTTCGGGAGCAGGCTGTAGCCCTGATGATTATATATTATAGCTCCATATCTGGAGACAAGCCATGGCTAGCTTCACACAAAGTACAAGGTCTTACCAGATCCCTCTTTCTTATCTAGAGACAGATGTGCTCTGACTTGCCCGGGTTCACAACCAAAACAGGTTTCACTGCCGGGATGCACATGAAACGAAAGGACGGTTTCCCCAAACTTGACCTCATCCCCATGATGCAGAACGCACGGCTCAGAGAGGGCTTTAGGCTGTAACAGAACACTGAGCTTGTTAATTACCTTGTACAGCAACAAGACTTTATACAGGAAATACAAAATAAAATAAATATAATTTTCATGCCATCAATCCAAATTAAAAGTTGGTTATACATTTCTTGGTCAACTGCACAACATTCCAGCCTCCATAATGTTTTAAATGCAGCTTTATATTACACCTGGCGACAAATATGGCACATCCATTGCATATAACCCAGATACAGAAGAATTAAAAAAGTTGATTTGTAATAGAATACATTTTTCTATAACATCTGATGTTTCAGAAACGGGGAGTAGCTGGCAAATATTAGCTGATCAGCAGCCTATTAAAAATATATTTTAAAAGGAAAAAAAAAAAAAATGCAGGTGGGCAAGTGACCCAGCCCAAGATAGCAGGTGTAAGAAAATTCTACAACTTTGCTTTATTGAGAGGTCTTAAAAATCTAATGAATAGAAATATGGTCAATTTTCTGCCTAAAATTTGGTTTGACATTAGCTGCACATTTTTTTCCACCTATTTAGAAGCACTGAAGGCGCATCTATTCACTTGTGTGTGAAATTACACTTGGATAATTAGCAATCGTTATGGTATGACAATTAAGTAGTAAATTACCGCCAACTTACCTGCAGAATCTGGTTGCCATTAATGACGGTGCCATTCTGGCTGCCTTGATCAACAAGTACATAGCTTTGCAATTCATGGTCAAAGTAAACTTCAGCATGAAACTAAAAGACAGAAGAAGAGGACATTAGGCAATAACAAACAAAATATTAATTTTCTGCCCATTCTATATTCTCTTCCAGAGTGATGGGGGAAATTAAATGCCAAGCTCTTATTATATGAACCAGGGCACTTACTGCAGAATTGAAGTGTCAGGGCTTTAATTATCCAAAACAGGTATGGATGATATCCAAAACAAAATAATTAAGTACATTAAAGCCCTGCTAAAGCCAGGGGCCACTTCTCCCTTCTCATCCTCCTTGATCTCTCTGCAGCCTTTAACACCGTTGACCACCCCCTCCTTCTCCACACCCTCCCGTACCTTGCTGACCGATCCTTCTCAGTCACCACCTCTGGGTCTCTCTCTCCCCCCCCGTCCACCCTTCCAGTCGGGGTCCCTCAGGGCTCTGTTCTGGGACCCCTACTCTTCTCTCTATACACCTCTTCCCTGGGTGAACTCATCAGCTCCTACGGCCTCAACTACCACCTTTACGCTGACGACAATCAACTTTACCTGTCCTGATCTCTCTCCCTCCCTCCTCACTAGGGTATCCGCCTGCCTCTCTGCCATCTCCTCCTGGATGTCCTCTCGATTCCTCAAACTTAACCTCGCCAAAACTGAACTCAGTCTTTCCTCCCCCTCATACCTCACACTCTTCTGACCTCTCTATCATTGTGGACAGCTCCTCCATCTCCCCTGTCCCCCAACTTCGCTGGCTCGATGTCATCCTTGACTCCTCTCTCCCCTTTGGACCCCACATTCTCTCTCTTGCTAAACCGCCTTCAGCTGCGTAACATCGCTCGCAGGCCCTTCCTCTCCAAAGATGCCACCAAATGTCTTATTCACTCTCTGATCATATCCCGCTTGGACTACTGCAACCTCCTCCTTACTGGCCTCCCCCACTCATCTCGCTCCCCTTCGATCTGTACTTAACGCTGCCGCTAGGCTTATCTTGCTTTCTCGCCGCTCCTCTTCTGTCTCCCCCCTCTACCAATCCCTTCACTGGCTTCCCTTCCCCTACAGAATCCTGTTCAAGCTCCTCACACTCACATACAAGGCCCTCGCCAACTCCACTGCACCCTACATCTCCACCCTCCTCTCTATTCACGCTCCATCCCTCTCCGATCTGCTAATGACCGTCGCCTCTCTTCCACCCTGATAACCTCCTCCCACGCGCATATCCAAGACTTCGCCCACGCAGCCCTCCTCCACTGGAACAAGCTCCCTCCCTCCATCAGAACTTCTCCTAATCTGTCCAGTTTCAAACGGGCTTTAAAAACCCACCTTTTTCTTCAAGCCTTCCAGTCTCCCACTTAATTGCCTACCTTTTCTTCTGCCTCTTCCCCTTCATTCCCCCTCCCCTTCCCCTATCCTCCATTCCTCCCTCTCTCCCCCGTGTCTCTCTGTCTACCCCACCCCTTAGATTGTACGCTCCTTTGAGCAGGGTCATATCTCCTCCTGTCTCCACCACTTCTAACACTGCTATCCAGCTACCTAGCCCTCCCCCTCGAGGACCCTCTTCCCCACCCCGTCCCCTCTCGCTCCCTCCTCTCCCCTCTGGAGGTCTCCCTGTCATCCGTGCCCTCCCTCTTGGGCTCCGTCGTAAGCGGATCTTGCCCTCTCCCCTCCCTCTCTAGCTGTGCTTTGAGCTTACTGAGCTACTGTGCTTATTGTTTACTGTACTGTGCTGTCTCACCTCGTATTGTAATTTGTTTGTCCCTGTGCGGCGCTACGGACACCTAGTGGCGCCCTATAAATAAAAATTCATAATAATAATAATAATAATTAAAAATTATTTTCTTTGTACACTGCATATTCAACTATGCATCTTTTTGCATCTCTCATTTCCCCTCTATTAACTATACAGTAACTATGGGTGATTGAAGCAGCAGCATGACGTCATGGAAGGCAGTTCTAACTGAATGCTGCTGCAGCAAGTTCTGCATATTAGGGTCACCTCTCTGGAGGTCAGGTTTCATAAGGGCTCCTGCAGGAGCAGAGGGGAAGAGGGTCTGGGAGACAGTATTAGGGTGGTGATCGGTTTACTGTTAAAAGTGATTTATCCATCAACATGAAATATTCCTATTTAAAGTATATACATATAGGAATAGGTCAGATTATTCGACTGGTATAGTGACAAGGAACTCTCTACTCAACTCCAACCAGCTTAAGAAATTCTTCCATCCAAATAATGTGCTTTTGTTTTTCACAGCTTTACCCTTGGTAAAATGAAACATGAAAACATCTGTCACTGCTCAGCTCCTAGAGGCCCAACGTGTCAGTTATTTATATATGCATACCCCCCTTTCTCCAATGTCAGGGGTTTTGGCCAAGTGTAAACAGATGGGAAGAGAATATTAGTCCTCAGGAGGATGAAGACTGGACTGATCTGTATTCTCAGAAAATTAGTTTATTGGGCTTGTTTTTCCATTTAAAATAGTCCTACAAATCAACTCTTTTTGGGCTAAAGCAGGCCTGTCCAACCTGCGGCCCTCCAGATGTTGTGAAACTACAAGTCCCAGCATGCCCTTCCAGCTATCAACAGGTTGTCTACTGGCAAAGCATGCTGGGGCTTGTAGTTTCACAACACCTGGAGGGCCGCAGGTTGGACAGGCCTGGGCTAAAGTTTGTAACTTTGATTTGGAGGCAACCTCTTCCCCCATACTGAAATGTCCCAGGGTTCAAATGACTAGATTGGTTAAGCAGGTGGCCATCACAAAAAAAAATGAAAGGGTCTTATTTTCCCTTCTTTTTACTACTACAAAAAAAAACAATTGCACTTAAAGGGAAAGCTCCTCGTTCCCCGACAACTGCATCGTGGAAGCCTCTTAATTTCATAATGTACAACCATAAAGCAGGGGTGGAGAAAGTCCGGCCGTTAAGAATTAAGGTGCTGGTGACCAGCTGCTAGGCCTTGCATCCATTCCCTTACAATGACTTATTTATCATTGTTCGATATGGGACACAGATGTTCATTGCAGACACAAATCTGCAGTGAAAATAACCTCCCTTCCGACACAGGTCACCTTCCCTTTCTGAGCACAGCGCCACCTGCCTGCACCAGCAGGGACTAACAGACACTAGATACAAACACACACAAACAAGCTGCAATAAGGAGCACATTGTAAGAGAAGACCAATTTTATTATCTCTCACTGACCAGAAAAAGGAGAATGTGATGAGGATTATGAATTTATTTTATGTACAAAATGTATGACATCCATTTAGACCTTACATAGAAAGTAAATACATATTCATATAATTTTTGACTATACAATTTATTCCCAATCTGGAAGTCATTTACATTGACAGTGCACTGGATGCGGGGTTAAACATGGAGGGAGGAGTTACACTCATAAAGCATAAAAATACACAGAAAGGCAACAAAACAGAAACCCAAGAACACGACACACTGACAGCAACCCACAGTAATTCGCTGTATAATGTACTCACCTTACTGACGCTGAGCTCCGCAATACGAATTGTATGCCCCATGTCCTTTTCCCTAAATAAGAAAATAAACTCTTCATTTCCTGCATATATCTCTCCAATATACTGTCTAATGTATACAGTAACTGTACCTACCTCCCGATGGTGGCACTTTTTACAGCTGTTATTATAAAGAGCGACCCTTTCTGTAGCACCGGTGAGCGAACTACTATTACCCGAATACAAGGAGGCCAGATCCGCTCTGTGTCTGCGCAGGAAGTCAATGAGAACATCATTATCAATCTCTTCTACAGCATTTAAAACACAGAAAATATTTGCAACTTGCTTAACTTATAAATCGAAAATACACATCATTTTTAGGCAAATTCCTGACCAATCTGAAATGCAATATAAAAAATGAGCACTTATGGATGCAGTAAGATTAGATCAGTTATTGGGATTTACAATTTAAAATGTGCTCCTTGCCCAGACAATATTCTGTGTCCCAAACCAATATGAATGAGAATGCAGCCTAATAAATTCACTGAATCATGAAAGTGTGGCTCTCTGTGTTTACATGTGCTAATACTCCACTCTAAACAACTCTGGACCCCATATTCAGTCAATAAGGTTTCAGTTTACTTTAACACAGCTTTTACTGGTCTCCCAACCATATGTAGAAAATATGTTAGATTAAAAACCTAGAAACTAAATACAGAGATCTTGGATTATGTGTTTTAGGACACAAACAGTACAGCCATTTCTCATGCAAGAAAACGACACTCCTGCCTCTTGGTGAAATCTAGATGCAACGGAGATCACCTTCAATGTCAGAGTTGTGAGGAGAAGCATTGTCTGCACTGGACATGTCTTCATCACTGGACGTCTTCTCAGAGTCAGTGAGCTCTCCCTCCTCTGGTTCACTGTCATCTAAAGAGGAGGAGCTGTCTCTGGTACTGAAGTCTACACAATGACTGCTCAGCCTGGCCTTCTTGTGTTCACTGGCAAACTCTTCCCTTTCATATGGACACTCTGTGTCATGAGCTGCACTATAGGAAGATGATGTTCTCATCTCCTCGGAAGCCTTGGGAAAAATTGGGACAACACTCAGGCGATAGAAATACAGAAATAATGGTCTCATTAAACTAACTTTTTACAAGAAAGTTGAGCTTTCCCAGAACATTACATGACCACTAAAGGCCTAAAAAATACAAAATGTTTTGGTAGCTGTTTAGAACGGATGATGATGGGGCAATAATGTGTCGGTCTCTGTACAATACAGGCTTCCTCTCTACAAACAAGCAGTGCAGTAAGCCTGTGATACTCTACAAATCAAATAATGCAAAGGTTTTAATTCATGTTTGTTACAAAATGACTTTTCATATTGTAAAAACATGCATTTAATTGTTGTGGCCCATTAAGATAAGATATTGTTTTAAGGAGAACATCTTTCACAACAGAATACATATGAAAAGTTATGATGGCTATACACTATGTTTTATATAGACTTTATAGTAAATAGTTTGAAAATGTGGAATCAATTCTGCAAGTAAAAAAAGTTTTGATAGCACATAATATGGTCCAAATCCCACCGTGAGAAAAAACAACTGGTCTTGGGATGTGCGCGATTTTGACTTTTTTTTTTTTTTTTTTAAAAAAGACCAAGCTATAAATATCTAGCAAGAAATCTAGAACAGGAAAATGACAGGTGAAATGTGCAATTTAGGGGCCAATTTATTTTTACAACATTTATTACACGGTCGCTGTGATAGATTTTAGAGACGTATCGCAGTATCTCATCTGCAATCCTAGCCTGAATGATTCCTACAAGAATTGATGCGGTTTTGAAGGCAAAGGGTGTTCACACCAAATATTGATTTGATTGAGATATCTCTTCTGTTCATTCACTTTGCATTTTGTTAATTGATAAAAGTAAATCATTAACACTTCTATTTTTGAAAGCATTCTTACTTTGCAGCAATGTTTCCACACCTGCCTAGTACTGTACATTTTACTTTCACTTCTGCATGAATCTCAGCCAAACCCCTCACTCCTCAGTGTGACATTTGCCATCTCTTGTAGACAGGCAGTGACCTCTACACTTCTTGTTTACGGTTTGCTCTGCAATTGTCCCATATTGTAGAGTTGTGTAACATATTGATTCTAAATATGTATTGGATACTAATAGATACAAACCATCTGCCGCAGGTTTTCCATCTCTGGGAGCCCTCTATGTACACTGTGACGATGATGTCGTATATCTAATGACTGATTATTTTCTGTTGAATTCATGTATGACAATGTACATTGTATGTAACCTTGTAATGCAATATCAACGTGTGCTTTGCTAGATGACATGAGTATGAACTTATGCAAGTGTCATTAATCTGTTGAAAATAGCCAGGCCAGGGAGAGATAGGATCTTTGCTGGTTCTGCTTGCCTAGATGGTTTACAACTTTGGGGCTTCAAACTCCAAAGGTGGGAAATCAGGTCCGGTGAACAATCCTATCTCAGGACATCCCTAACTCACTTCGAAAGCCCTGTGACATTTGGGAGATCAATCTGTCCTTATTGACAGCTAAACTCCAAAGATGGGAGGTGAGAGCTAGGTGGAAAACGGTTTAAAATCTTCTGATTTAGACATTACTGTGTGCATTCTCATGAGGGGGATCTATCAAGACTGAAATGTCCTATTTTCATCAATTGTGTTCCCTCACACACCAGGGGCTAGATTTACTAAAGGGTGGTTTGCTCAAACCGCCACTTTTTGGCTATTTTTTCGGCGGTTTTGAAACCGCCAGATTTATTAAAGCCCAAACAGCCATTAAAACGGCCAGAAATTACATTTTTCAAAACCACCACTTTACAAACCACCATCTCAATTTTAACAATGATGAACATACAAAACAGCTGGATTTACTAAGCTGGGGCTTTCAAAAACGCCACAAAACAACCATCCAAACAGACAAAATGAAAGAGGTGGTTGTGAATGGCGAGATTACTCAAACTGCTGCTGTTTGAGCTATTTTGCCATTCAGAACATAAGAGAAAGCAACAATGACATTTTAATTATTTGGAAAATCATTATTTATTGATTAAGTAACAAAATTTAATAATAACTTATGGGGGATTTTTTTTATTTCTTTTAGGGGACACTATTATAGCATTATATTTTGTGGGATGTGTGAATATATAATATTATTAACTGATTGTTAATGGTGGATATAATTATATATGTTGCACAATTTGTCATTACATATTATCCGAATAATATAATAATTAAATCAATTTATCCCCTTATTATAATGATTTTTTTCCTCCCTTATAAATACAATATTTAATTCATTTTGCCCATTAATCAATAAATAATGATTGCCAAAATAATTTAAAATATCAATGGTGCTTCTCTTATGTTCTGAATGGCAAAATAGCTGAAACAGCATGTTTGAGCTATCAAGCTATTCAGAGGCACATATTAAAACTGTCCTGTCCTTTCTTTTGGATGGCGGTTTTGATAGCGGTTTCATCCAAACCGCCGGCGGTTTAGCTTTCTCAAATCGCCAGATATCACCAGTCATTTTAAATTGAAGCCTCAAACCGCCCTAGAGTAAATGCAGGGGTTTGGACCACTAAACCGCCGGCGACGGGTGGCGGTTTCAAACCACCACCAAACTCTATTCTTAGTAACTCTAGCCCTAGGTCTTAAATAGTAAGTTGCAATTCTGATTTTATTTCCCATTTTATTTTCTAAAACTTATTTGTGCAAATTTATTATATGTCTTATTAACTTTTTTTGTAATTAAGCCTTGGAAACATTTTTCAAATTATATAAAATTTAATCTAGCGCGTTCTCAGTGATTCTTTGTAAACTTACGAAGCCCAGGGAGGCTCATGCTACATGTGTACGTGATTAATGTTTCACACTTAAATAAGTGGTGAACGCAAGGACACCATAATAAATCCTTAACGGGGGCGGAAAAGGTGTATTCATTCATTGCTAACTGACTAAAGTGACGCCAGTCATGGCCAGCTGTTCAAATTGTTGTATCTGGGACAGGCTGGATGTTCGTGACATACACCCACATCACAAACCCAATAGCCACCTTAGAACTGAGCAGCAAACAGCATATGTAGGTGCTAGATACACTCCTGCTAGAGAGTGTATCTAACAAATAATTATAAGTAGGATAGGAGATAAATTTGATTTAACCACAAATAAAAAAGGTTATAAAATCTCTCTTACACACTTGAGTAACAATCATATTTTAGTTTTTGTGTCACTAGAACAAAACAAAAAACAAACAAAAAAAACCAACAACTAAACTACACCTCCTGTATCTCTGGCCACAAAGAAGAATTTTCCAATACATAACAATTTGAATGTCATAGTGTGCCTATCATTACGTGTATAGACGGTCTGTGTGCTTAAAGCAGAAGAGTTAATTGCACAAATTGATCATTTCTACATAGGAATACAAATGACAAAGGAACAATTTAACTCTACCTTTGTAAGATGATGTGTATCCATAAGGAGCAATCCTCAAGCTAGCCATGTTTTCTGTCAAGTTTTGTACCTAAAGACAGGATGAAGGGTCAACATTGCTGAGCTGGATTATAAAATGGGCACATAGGCAGCCCGGGACTTCGGGGGGACCCAGACCGTCCCCATTCAAACTCAGTGGGGACTTGGATAAAATAGTGAATTGAGCTTGTGGTGAAGGGGTTACCATATATTCCAATTAATTTAGTTAGATGTTCTCACTGTGTACATAAACATCAAATAGGGGCTTGTTGAGTGTTCTATTCAGACTTGCAACTTAAAATTGGTATTAAATGTGTATCTTACCCTGCAATAAGCAAAAGACAAAGCTGGAGCATAGTTGAATTAATGCCCAACAGTCTGTACTGATCTCTGAACCACCAAGTCATCAAAAGCCTGCTGGATTGCTTCTGTCATTCAAACAATTCTGTTGTACATGTTATTTTATATATGCACTATTTCAAGTTTTTATAAACATCTGCAGAAACGTTGATAAAGCGCATCATGTAGAAGGGTTTAAGCAAAAAAAGAGCCAATGGTCACCAAAATCATTCCTCTTATGTGAGGAAACATGTATGCATCCAAGACAATAGCTTTTAAGTAGGCAGTGATCTCTTATCATCCACAGAAGGCGGTCTAGGCAGAAACATAAAAAGGAGAATCAGAGGTTCTCTACAACTCTTAGTTATTTTAATACTGGGAGAGCTCAACTTTCCTTACACAAAAACATATTAATTAAATCAAGGCCAGATATTGTCCCACAAGCACACACGCACAAAGAAGGTCAGACACAGTCACACAGAGAAACACCATGGTCAGGCACAGTCACACAGAGAAACACCATGGTCAGACACTGTCACACACACAGTCACACAGAGAAACACCATGGTCAGACACTGTCACACGCACAGTCACACAGAGAAACACCTTGGTCAGACACTGTCATGCGCACAGTCACACAGAGAAACACCATGGTCAGACACTGTCATGCGCAGTCACACAGAGAAACACCTTGGTCAGACACTGTCACACGCACAGTCACACAGAGAAACACCTTGGTCAGACACTGTCATGCGCACAGTCACACAGAGAAACACCATGGTCAGACACTGTCATGCGCAGTCACACAGAGAAACACCTTGGTCAGACACTGTCACACGCAGTCACACAGAGAAACACCTTGGTCAGACACTGTCACACGCACAGTCACACAGAGAAACACCATGGTCAGACACTGTCACGCGCACAGTCACACAGAGAAACACCATGGTCAGACACTGTCACGCGCACAGTCACACAGAGAAACACTATGGTCAGACACTGTCACACGCACAGTCACACAGAGAAACACCTTGGTCAGACACTGTCACGCGCAGTGACACAGAAACACCTTGGTCAGACACTGTCACACGCACAGTCACACAGAGAAACACCTTGGTCAGACACTGTCACGCGCACAGTCACACAGAGAAACACCTTGGTCAGACACTGTCACGCGCAGTGACACAGAGAAACACCTTGGTCAGACACTGTCACGTGCAGTCACACAGAGAAACACCATGGTCAGACACTGTCATGCGCACAGTCACACAGAGAAACACCATGGTCAGACACTGTCACACGCACAGTCACACCATGGTCAGACACTGTCACACGCACAGTCACACCATGGTCAGACACTGTCACACGCACAGTCACACAGAGAAACACCATGGTCAGACACTGTCACACGCACAGTCACACCATGGTCAGACACTGTCACACGCACAGTCACACAGCTGGTTACTGACTTTGCCATCCTCCTGTGCGCCATTCGGCTGCCGTTTCTTTTTCTTTTTCCCCCGTTTCTCCTTGGTTGGCCGAGCGTGTGGGTCCAAGGAGTGGAGGTCCACTCGCGAGTGAAACTGGTATCGACCACTCTCCACATCACAATAATAATATATACCCATTGAGGGATCATAATATAGTTGGGATTCCTTATTGTGAAAGAAAAAAAAAAAATTAGAATTTTTTTTTTTTTTTTTAAAAAAAGTGAACTTATTTATTAACCACTTTAAAAACACGTCAATTTTCACATTTTGGCAACATGCCATTTTTATTTCTAGGTTTACAGAAGTGATTTTAATATTGGGATTTTCATAACAGAGAGGAGCTTCCTTTTCGGTGAAATAAATAGTTTATTTTATGGACAATATAAAGTGGATAAACTAGCAAAAATAGGAAAAAAGAAAAAAGAAACCCCTTTTCCATGATCGTTATACTTACTTTTACATGTTTATTGTTACCATAAATATTTACACCAATATATAAATCAGCTACTTATCTCAAGTACATGGATATCAAACATGTGTAATTTACACAAGCTTTACATGTGGTCTGACAGCATTAGATGCTCCAAAGACAAAGTTCTACATTATAGGTTTAATTTTCTTTTTTAACCACACACTGATGGGTACAATGCACGCCCATGCACAAATTCTTAAAGGTGAAAGTAGATTAGGATAGGGCCATGATTCAGAAGATAAAGTTGGGATGCTTGTTCGATTTTTTTTAAATCGTGGGACTATCTTAATTCTGTGTGATATTCACATTTTTTTTTTTTTTTTTAAATGAGCATGTGACATTTGTACAAAATTCGTGATGTAAAAAGACAATGGGTGGTCAAGATTAATGTGTTCTACTAAATTACAATTAGTAGGCAACATGTAAATAAGTATTTTTAATTAACGCTGTAACATAAAATTTCTAATTATAATTGTTTATTTAAACCCTCCATCGGTTGGTGAGAAAGAAAAAATATTTCACCTTTTGCATTTTGTGCATGAGAATCGGAGTTCCATAGCTTGGATAGAGGGACACTCAGCGTGACTCCAGCATACGTGAGCACTGACTGACCCACAGTGCCAATGAAGGAACGCTCAAAGGGAATTTGATAGGCTTCGTATTACAAATACAGATGATGAAAGTTTACAAGTTGATGTACTAGTTGAAAACACATACCGAATCGTAGTAAAACCCAGTACTGTGGTCATAATACATCCCGGAGCTTTCATCATAGGCAAATCCGGTCTGAGACAAAGCCGCTTCTGCTGTTGCTCTCAAGCTTTCAGCAAGTGAGGTTCCTCCCTCTTCCTTATAATGTAAATTAAAATTTAACATGAGTTTATCTCACTATGAAATCAAAAGATAGATATGTTATCCTCACAAGCCCATTCAATGCCACATAATATACTGACCAAAACATACAGAAGAGTATTAAATAAATAAGATATCATTGTTGTAAATTTCCATTTTTGACATTTTATGAAAGTACAGTTCCAGGTGTCATACCAGAGAGGACGGAGCATCATTTGTTCCTTGCTCCTCTTCCTCACGTTGACTGTTACAGTCTTTTGTGAGCTCTGGTGGATCCGTCACAGGCTCTGCCGTCACCTCAGCTGGAACACTGCCGTTGCTTTCTTGCACCTCACATGAACTTGTGTGGTTGTAATTGTTAGAGGAATAATAATAGGAGTAGTAATCTGGAAGGGGACATTAACAAGCAAGGAGGTGAACTATTTATAATGTTTGATGGCGTTTTAAATGACATCTGTCTTCTATATTTTCACATTTTGCAGACTGTAAGACACACCCAAATATTAGATGTGAAAAGTCAAACACGCAGGTAAGACACACATCTTATGACTGGCACTTATTACCAGAAATAAATCACTGGAACACTACGTACATATTGACCATGTCTGTACTGGTCTTCACCATGTGCCCATGTCTCTCTCTCGGATTGTCTTACGCTCTTATTTTGTGCCTCCTGCTTTACTTCACTCTTCCCCCTTTTTGTGCTTCCACTTTACACTTCTCTCTTATGTTTTTAGGATTTCGTAGTGTCTCTCTCCCGCTTTTTGCCTCCCCTGATTTGTTCTTCTCTCTAAACCCCATTTAGTATAGTGTGAATAATTGATAATGTCGTGACCTTGTGTCTAAAAGTGTCATTTCTTGCAACTCTGTATACTGGCTACCTACCCTTGTCTCTCCATTGATTGGTCTGTCTGTAGCATCTAGACAAAGGGAGGAAAAAAAATAAAAAGTAGCAGCACTGCTGCTATAGCCAACAATGCAGCCGCTTGTTAATCTTTCAGACCATAAGATGCAAAAAGGTACTTATGTGTGTATTAAAAGGGGAACACAACAACTTTAACTTAAAATGTATTTTGTTGGCTCTAGGATTAGTGGTGACAGACTAGCAAACATGTGGCAGATAGCTCTCTAGTGGTCAAATTTAATAACAGACCACAGCATTTCACTATTAGTCAGTAAAGACTACTTATGGGACCCACTCAATAGAATGGCTTGCCGAACTATTGTCATGATGTTTTCTCTTGTAGGTCATGTGTTGGACACAGCAAACTCTGTGAGGTAGACTTGTAAATATTTAGTAGGTCTAAACAGGAGCATAATGGAAACACATTTTGTTCCACAAATATTTATCATTAAGTTTTGGATGTTCAGACAACATGAAAGTGTTTGAGAATTACTGCTCTATTAAAGAAGCAAAAAAACAAGATCCACCCAAAACAAAGCAATATATTTGTGATTAGAACAGACAGCAAAACACCAAGATATCCTTATGGTAACTCCCATTCAGCGGATGAAAAGTTTGCAGCAGTGATATTAGTTTATATTATAGATTTACCAAGACACAAATAATTGACTCCCACATGGAATTATTTTCAGGATTTTGTGTTTATTTTGCCTTAACAATATGAGAGCTTGTCTGTAGTAAAGAAGACAAATGTTCTTACCCGACCAAGCCGAGTAATCGTCTGTCTGCACTTCTTGGTCAATTGTTTCCGTCTTACTGCGCTCATGGATTTCTTGCCTTAATTCTTCTACCTGGGAAAGACAGAAAAGATTTTTTTTATTTTTTTTTTTTATTTTTTTTTTTATATAACAAAAGTTGCACACACTGTACAATCTGTCCAGAATTCACTCAATGATTGTCGCCTCTACTAAAGTTTTAAATGATCCTGATGAAGCAAAACGTATGTACTTTTGCATAAATGTAAAGTAAAAAAAAAAAAACCACACACACCCACAAGGGACTTATAAATAGGACAACTGTTAATGGCTGACCAAAACAAAAAAAATAAGCAGCAAGCTTTAAGGAAGCCGACGTCGCTTCAAGGCAACACCCTGGGTGAATGTGGAAATAAAGTGGCAATAAAGTCATAATTCGATTTTTTTTAGACCGCTTTATAACCAGACAAACACTAAGAGGCTTCAGTAACTCACAAATAATTGCACTTTGATATTTTGGGTTAAGTTTAAATTTAACAAAAAATACTGCACACACTGAATAAGGTGCAATTCTAAATCCAATAATTAGTTATATCAAAGCTACATTACCAGTTATGAAACATTTTTTCCCTGAGGTGGCCCCTCCACATAGCCCAGACACTGTTACATGCTTCTGTAGAACTGGGAAAAAAGGAATATCACTGTGTTTAAGTGAAGGCAGAGGGTGTGTGAGAGCAGCAGGACCAATCAGAAGTTGCAATCTTTTATTTACAGCGTGTGATAGGTCCCGTTCCCCCCCCCCCCCCCCCTGCTCATAACTCCCTCCCCCACCGGTTTTCCGGCCACCTAGGAAACTATGTTCTTGGGTGGTAACGCAGCTTTTTTTTTTTTTTTTTAAATAAAAATCATCATTTCAAGAAAGTGCTGTACAAATTTCTCTGTTCACTGCAACATGTTCATCTCTGGTTTTATATTTTCACATATACAGATGTTAACAAAACTTACATTCTTAAAGTACTTTAATAGAGCAGGATATGTCTCTCTTCTAGTTTGCAGGAGTAATAATAGTTATGGGAGTAATAAATAGTAGCCGCTCGTTCAGGATCAAGCAGAAAACATATGGCTCCTACAGGTTCCACCAGCTTGACCCTATATTAATTAAATCAGACAGCAATGGTTATGGATGCAGTGTCAGATTTGCAGATCTGTTTTACAAAAGAATTTTGATATATGTGGAATCGCCATAATTAACACCATGGATAGGATTGTGTGGAAGAGAATATACTGGTAACTACAATGCTGCCCATGGTGTTGAGGTTTAATGTCTTTTGCACTTTATTAGAGAAGGGGTATAATACAAGCCACCAATCTGGTTAGCTGCGCTGATTGACAAGTATCAGAAGTTTCTGAAAACCAATCCCTAGAAATCTTGTATGCCAGCAGACAGACTGTCTGCTAGGCAGATAAGTGGTGCATATATATATATATATATATATATATATATATATATATATATATATATATATATATATATATATATATATATATATATATATATATATATACTAGCCCAAGATTTGATGAGGGCAAGTGGGAACTTACCCAAGTTCTTGAATGTCTTTGGGCCCCCCACAAACTTCTTAACTTCCCAGAAGAAACTAAGGGGCAGGTTCAATTACTGTCGATTTGCATACAGGGAGCTGGGAACGGATAGAATATCACTAGGCAATGCTTTTAAGTTCCCGAAAAGCATATGCTGGCCATTGCCAATTGATGGCCTTTCTGTGCCATCACAAAATGTGTATGTAGGAGACTAATGTCCTACTGCCCTTAAGATCACATTGTTCCTAGTTGTCCTGTCTCAATGACCAGAGAATGCAATATGCCAATTCAGTTTCAGTGTAAGGTGAGAAGATGGGAGACAAATAGATGATAAATTAATATTCCTCCTTTCATTAAAGTTCAAGTACTCCAGCACTTGAGTGACACTAGAGAGCTAAAAACAACTAGGATTTAGGATGGACCCGCAAGTTCAGTCCTATAGTATTGTATAACATGTGAATCAGTGAGACATGTCTAAACAAATGATGCTGGGGGTGAGCACTGTATGTACTTTTGTGCATGCTACAGGGTCTGTCTCAATGTTTTGTTAAATGGCTTAGGGTTACTTTAAGGTGACCGCGGCCCCTTTTCTGAGAGCAGCCACGGATGTATGAACCGTAATTGTATTTGTATGTGTGGTACTTGTTAACCTGAAAAATGCCAAGAAATCATCAGCAGTTTTCAAACCTCTTACTGCATGGCTGATGTGATCATTTACAGACATTAGTCAGACAGCAGAAGGTTTGGAATTTGAAGTGGAAGAAGCAGTACTGTGCTGGTGAGACACAGCGGCACTTGTATAATTAATAAGTACCATATTTTTTTATTGGAAATAGTTTTACAAAGTACCTAGTTTTATGATGTATTGGTGGCATTTCTGACAACTTAAATAATTTAATATGTTAATTTTTCTTTTATGGGGGTTTATTTTAATGTGCATTGTTGAATATAAGGGTAGTTTCTTTTAATTTACATGAACTGATTCTATATAGAAAGATATTGTTGATACTCGCATTGTTAATTGCCAATATTTTCTAAAAATGCTTATTCATTGTAAAATACAAAGTAATATAGTGAGCAAAATTAGTACATTTAAGACTGCAGATTGTAATGTGCCCAGTTTAAATATTTTTCTAATAACTTGATTTTGAGATCTGTTGTTTTTGAGGCACCTCGTTGCCAGTGTTACTTTCGGTTTTACAGATTCCTCGAAATACTGTACATGCTCCTGATCATTAATGACATTAATTACTATCAAAAGCAGCAACAGCTATTAAAATATCTGTACTTCAGTTTTTCATTGTTGCTGGTTAGTTTTGAAATAAAATCACATTTAGGGTTTGGAAAGTTAGCCATAATCAAACCTAAATCCCCATCCCAAGCAAAACCCCAAACGAGACTTGTACTTGAAATTGGAGAAAAAAAAACTCAAGCCTAACTTGAATTCCAAAATGCAGGTATAAATCATATTATCTGTGTATTTAAAATGGATTGGGTGGCCTTTTCCCTTACATGAAGCCCTGATGTTTGCTCACACAGTGTTTTCCCAGGGCTCTTCTGATTCTCTAATAGAGAAACAGCAAATCACTAAAGCGCACCATCTTTAAATGTCAGAAGAGAGAGGAAGTTGAGCAGAGAGAACAATCACAAGATATAGGGGCACATTTAACAATCATCGGCAAAAATGAAAAATAGTTATCAATCCTTATCACATGGATAAGGATTGAACGATTTTTCAAATTTATGAAAAACGTATCACAGAAACAGCAGTTCCGAAAAACTGCTGTTTCTGTGATAAAAAAAATAATCATACTCACCCCGCCTCTTCGGACGCGCTGTCTCAGGATCTCCTCCAGGTGTTCTTCGCTCCTCTTCATCCTTCAATTGTGCATGTGCATTTCGAAGAACTGCACATGCGCACAAAGAACCCCACTCTGTCTCTGCAACTATCGTTGCAGAGAGAGAGAGAGTGGTGAGCGACAGGGAGGGATCATGTGATCCCACCATACATGCGTTGTCCAGCTCTGCTCTTCGGAGCAGAGCTGACAGCTTTAGATTTTTTCAATTCTGATAATGTACGAGAAGCTGGCGTACATTAACATGACAAGTTTCCCAAAAAAATGTTTTTGGAACTTGTTAGATTGCGGCCAGGCGCAGTCACAATGCTGTTGAATGGTGACTGCTCGCAAAAACAAAGAGGAGTGCAAAGCAGCAGATATCCACGATATCAGCTGCGATGCACCTTTCATAAATATGCGGAGGACACAGAGGGACCTTAATTTCACGGTAAGTGCACGATAGTGCTTTCTTAAATATGCCCCATACTCTCTTGAATTTGTGATTGGTACTCCCACCTCTCAAGTTGCCCCTCACTGCCTTAGGGGTCCATATATTAAAACACTGCGGTGACAATCATTATGCATAGCTGTATATCCAGTGATGCACAATGAAGCACGGCTGCTATGGTATTCACCCTGCCGAGGCTACTCTGTGAGTACCCCCTCCAGCACAAACTGTTTGTACAATTTACCAGCAGTCAGTGAATGGAGGATTATGCTCATGCATATATATATATATATATATATATATATATATATATGGCCATCTACTACTTATAGGTATAATGACAGGACCAGTGACTCACCTGCTTCTGCAGCTCCTGGTTGCTGGTCTGAGCGGTGCGGTGCAGTCTCTGGCTGAGGCTCAGCTGTTTCTTCATACGGCGCAGCTCCCCCTGACAGCACCTCAGCTTCTCCTCCAGGGCCTGCACCCGGCGGCACAGCGCCGTGTCCACTGATGGGGACTCCGGGCTGCCTGCTGCATGCTCACCCGCCGGCGAGCACTGATCGTCATCTGTACCGGGGGACAGAGGAGCCTCTACAGCCAGCTCCTCGTCCTCCTCCTCCGGGGATACCTCTCCAGAAACCTGCGCTTCTCCACTCCCGGCCATAACACTCCGCGGCCCCGGATCACAGACACCAGCCAAGCTACACCATCTCCGACAACTTCTCAGCCAGACGCCGACGAATGACGTCACGCGAGGCGCACAATTAACACGTCACGCAGTGTGGAGCGAACGGTCATAAAGTTCTAAATTATTCCAAGTAAAACAGTCGTTGCTGAAGCTGTAAGAAGCGGATAGGGACATAGCAGCGATATATCATTTCCGACGACCTGGCCGCCTGTCGGTCATTGCAAGCCCCGCCCAGATGTCACTGACAATCCCTATAACCCCGTGGGAAGCGT
Organism: Mixophyes fleayi; assembly: GCF_038048845.1. Classification (NCBI taxonomy): domain Eukaryota; kingdom Metazoa; phylum Chordata; class Amphibia; order Anura; family Limnodynastidae; genus Mixophyes; species Mixophyes fleayi. The sequence continues at coordinate 408,753,938 of NC_134402.1, read as the reverse complement.
GACGCGCGCTCGCCTCTTTCATCTACCAGGAACTGCGGCCGCCATTTTGTAGAAGACAGACTGCAGACGCGTACACTTTTCACAGTAAGTTATCGCCGACGGTTATTTTTTAACTCCGAGAAATCTTACTCTGCAAGTCGTAGACATCACTTAGAACATCGGGTCTCAGTATTGAGGTTTGCCTTTGGTTTAGGTGAGGCCACCACCCCAGTAATATAGGCATACACAGACTTAAGGGACACAGAATGGGGGGGTGACGCAGAGAGCTGGAGGATGAAGACACGAGATGAACATTTCATTAAACAGATTTGTAATGTTGGCTTTGTTTATTATATTGTTTCTTTTGCAAACATTTATTAGAGCAATGTGCTAAATCAATAAAAGGTGCCAGATCTACATGTACTGGTTGCATATTAGTGTACCTGTCGTCGTATAATCTGGTTTTACTAACCTTTGCACTAAACTATAGCAACCAGACGTTTGATTTCATTGTCTAACTTGCTCTAGACGTATTTTCTACAAAAATTATTAAACCTCATTAAATGTAATTTTTTTTATGTCTGTAAGGCTTTTTATTTTTCAAGACCCAGCAGGCTAGAAGATTGCCAGTGCATAGATAAGATATTATCTTTAGTATGCAGTAACAGGGAAAGCCCTGATCTTGATGGTGCTATTACACCTCTGTCAAACCCCTGCGCATTCATTTAAGTGGTTGTCAACTTAGTGACAGCTCCCACTCAGTTTTTGTGACTGACCCTCCTTGTTTCTTGATCAGAGTTTCTGGGCAGTGCTTTTTAACCTTACGAAGAGTTAAATGTTTCAGTGCTGGAGAATTGAAGTAGATTCAGAGGGCCATTTAGAGTCAGGCTTGCAGCTGTGTGTGAAACATAATTTCATACTGAAATGTATCTCTCCATTGCACTTCGCTAGGCTTAGCGATGTGGTATAGGGGAGGTAGTGTTAAGGCATGCGTAGGCATAGTGCAGTAAGGGTGTGTTAACACTCGTTAATCACTATGCTGATTGGGAAGTAGTCGCAGATACACCTCTAAGGCGGATGTTTTGTGGCTGATTTCTTCCTGGTGAAAGATCCCCTTTGATTATTGTACCATTCCAAGTCACCTGTATCTTTAGATATGTGTGGCTTGGAGTACAAAGTAAAACTATGGTATGTAATTTGCACTTACATTGTAAGTGTAATTTGCATCCAATGCTACATGACTCCCTCAATATTTGGATAAGAGGTGTATGTGGTGAATTAATCATCTGATTTAGGGAAGATAAAACATGTTCTTTAACATGCTGAATTCACTGAATACCCCTTTAATGTGTTTGAATCACCCACACAATCCAGTTTTCAGAAGCTCAAAGCCTTTGTCTCTTCATCCTATGGTGTTTTTAGCAACTCTTATTAGACAATGGTGAGGAAGGTAATAATGAGAAACTAAAGAGAGTATGTTGTCCCAATGTGGTCTTCCCATTTAGTAACCAACCCTACTACATGAGCCTCTCTTACAGGCTTTATCATTAGGGTATTTAATTGCACTTCGTTATGAACTGTTTTTCTACCCACATTCCTGCTTATAAATGATAAAAAGTACTATAAATGAATTAGTGGGCTGTGTGTTTGGTTCTGTTGCAGTTAGATGTACTACTGGTTGCACAACATTTTCCCAGAATGACAAATGCTGACATGAAAACTGAATGATATGGAGGGTGTAAAGAGCTAGGAAAATTTCAGTGAGGGTTACATTAGTTGTGAATAAAGTTGCACATCTTTTATCGCTGTTTTTGGAAATTTTGCAACTTTTTAATAAAGTTGCCACCATTTCACTGAAAAATAAGAAGGATTGGAACTTCTAGTCCAGCAAACTACTATATTTAAACAATACAAAACCACCAACACAGCTTCAAACTGTGAGGCCACAAATCGGGAGAGAATTGGCTGCATCTGGACCGCTTAAGTGATGACCACCCTCTTAAGTGACCATTTAAAAAGCTGCATCATATACGATATATATCTAATATATAAATGCTTAGTGGCGTCTGTGTGTGAAAAAAAAAAACCAAGTTGCAGCGCCACCTGCTGGGCAGAGTTGTACACCGACCTACTAAATTCTTAGTGTGTGTGTGGGGAAAAAAATTCAAAAAGGGCTGAAATTTGGTAGGGCTCAAACTCATTTTTGTGAGGTAATTTTACCTCATGAACACACATGTGTAGAGGCGTGCGTTAGTGTGTGTGTGTGTGTGTGTGTGTGGAAAAAACTATTTTCTCAGAAAGGGCTCATCCAATTGACCTGAAATTTGGTATACTGACATTATTTGACAAAAAAAATAGAATAGTCAAGTCAGTTAACTTCCATCATCCCCCCTCTCCCCCGTGGGAGAGGTAGTAAAGGCAAAATTTACGAGTTGAGGGGTCAAACTCATTTTCGTGAGGTAATTTTACCTCATGAACACACATTAAAAAGGGCGCTTGCGTCGGGAAGTAACAATGTTCCCCTGAGGAGGCCTGGGCTAGGCCCAAATGCATGACAAGAACCTTTTTAAGACCTTAAGTATCTTGATTTGACTAGAATGCATGAGTATCATGCACGGGTTAACTTGTGTGTGTGTATATATATATATATAATTTTAGTGGATTTTTTTATGTTCTCCCTGTGTTTGCGTGGGTTTCCTCGGGTGCTCCGGTTTCCTCCCACACTCCAAAAACATACTAGTAGGTTAATTGGCTGCTATCAAATTGACCCTAGTCTCTCTCTCTCTCTGTGTGTGAGTTAGGGAATTTAGACTGTAAGCCCCAATGGGGCAGGGACTGATGTGAGTGTGTTCTCTGTACAGCGCTGCGGAATTAGTGGTACTATATAAATAAATGGTGATGATGATAAATATATATTCACCATTCTGCAGTTCAACAGCTTGGAAAGTGATGCAAATGTATTTCCTCCAACTGCAATAGAATAGTATGACAAAATATACATAATGCAACAGAATACTGGCATTTTGCTTGAATATATATATATATATATATCTTATAAGGTAGCTTAAGTGTCATATGACACTGCAGATACAGGTCTTGGATCTCTTATAAGGAAACATATCCAAAATGCTATTTTAAAGTGATTTTTATTTTATTTTTTACATGGTGAATGGGATGCACACAGGAAACCTGCAGGAGAAATGCACCAAGTGTAGGAATCCCTAATTCTTATGGCCAACGATGGTCATAATAATGAAAAACATTAGGAGCCAGTCAGTCAAATCTCGGAGTCTCCAGAATATTTTAAAGAGCCTGGGAATATGTGCGAAACGCATGTTTTTATTGTTTACAATGGAAGCAAAAAATAAAAGTTTGACGAAGAACACAATAGAGAAAATAGTTTAAAAATAAAGTACTTGTATGAATGAGTCTTTTTAATGTTTGTTTAGCTTTTTTTTTCTGCATTCTTGGAAACTTTTACGTAGAAGCATTTTGGCTAGTTCAACAGACCCCACTATGTGTGCAACTCTGCAGACCTTTACTGCATAACTCTTCAGTTGATGGGTTTCTCAGGTTCCGTCTTCTCTTGGATTCCACTGGCTATCTTGGTTTATGGTGCTAAATTGTACATTGCAATGCTTTGTGCTATTACAGTGTAGGAGCTGTCAGCCAAGAAGCTCGCGGTCGCCCGTGTTCTATGCACTGCAGTCAGCTTTGGAATGGACTAAAGTACCGTATTTCTATGACACACTTCTCTTGCACACACTGGGTGTAATGATGAAAATAATATTAAGGCACTTAAGATTGCGTGCAGCCCACCTTCAAATACATTGTACTCATTCCAGAGCATTTTAACTACCTTTTTTGCTTGCCGAAAGAAAATATTTTATGCATTTGTACAAAAAATTTTGGAAGACACCTAACCGCAATGTTACTTTTTTTCCCCCAAACAGACTTTGGAGTTAATTAGAGAGGATGACGGTCTGTGCTGCATATGGCTGTAAGAATCGTTTGTCCAAGGGATGTGGCAAACATTTTTTCAGGTAACTGGTACAGTAGGTATTACTTGCTTCATCTTTATTAGTAAAGGATGTTATTATTATATTCTGTGACATTAAATATGGTAATCAAAAGTGCATAAGTTCGATTGTTATCTACATAGTTCTAAAGGTTCACTCATGCTTCCTCATATGCTTTATCTATGGAGTTTTAAAGAAATTTTCTATAAAAATTCATACAGAAAGGCCTTCAGTACATCTTGTGACCGTGCCTATTATAAACGGCTTATTTGAAATGCCACAATCTATCTTGTTGTCTTTCCAGACAAGACCTCTTGCTATATGTGTATGTTAAACATTCCAATACACCTCCGTCTGCACCTCTCCATTTTTCCACTGTAGGTAGATGTACTGTGCTTTGTTACCAGACTTTTTTTTAAAAAAAAATATTTTTATGGTGAATGAGGTTAAAGGGGACACGAAGGACTCAAGGACCTCGCATCCTTACTGTGTCTTAATTAACTTCCACACAAATGTCTTTGCCGAAAGATAGTACATAAAAACAGACTGTATATTTACAGCTACTTTCCTGCATACAATATAAATAAGAGCAAAAGTTAGGTAGGTATACCATTAATTGAGCGTGCTACATTCTTATAGCCAGCAGGTGGCACCGTTGCAATTAATATAGTTTTACCTTCATCATCATCATCATCACCATTTATTTATATATCGCCACTGATTCCGCAGCGCTGTACAGAGAACTCATTCACATCAATCCCTGCTCCATTGGAGCTTACAGTCTAAATTCCTTAACATACACACACAGACAGACACACACACTAGGGTCAATTTTGATAGGAGCCAATTAACCTACCAGTATGTTTTTGGAGTGTGGGAGGAAACTGGAGCACCCGGAGAAAACCCACGCAAACACGAGGAGAACATACAAACTTCACACAGATAAGGCCATGGTCGGGAATTGAACTCATGACCCCAGCGCTGTGAGGCAGAAGCGCTAACCACTTAGCCACCGTGCTGCCCACCGTGCTGTTACCTTGATAATAACTTTGAATGATAGACCACACAGCAATGGGTGTACTAATGTTTTAATCCGTTATTTATGCCAATAACATGTTTAATCACTGTTTTGAAGGGGAAAACACTTAAAAAAAATTAAATTAATATTTCTGTTACATATAAATGGAATAGTATTCATTGATACCCTTTGAAAGAAATAACTAATTTGGACTTAAAACACCATTAACAGGTAGGGTGGAACAAACCATTGTACCTATGAACCCCCTTTACCAGATCCCCTGTTTTTTCTGGGGCTCTTTTATCTCACAACTCTGTTTGAAAGCTTGGATCTGTGTGCTGCTTTAGAGGGGGGTGGGTTGATGGCAGCTTTTTGATTGGTGTTCCCGCTGACACCCATCAAAAGCAGCTATTTTAAAGTGTTGAACTATAAACTTTAGGAGACCCCTGAAAAACTGTTTCAGCATACAGTTCCTGAGGCACAGATGTGGACAGCAGAGGGAGATTTTTCACCCCACCTGGGAATGCTACTTTAAAATCGTAAAGAAAATCCCCACCACACTGCTATCAACCAGTAAAAAAGCAAAAAAAAACTTAAAGTGGCTTCTATATCTAAAATGCAGAAGTCTCTGTTATGTACATTTGCAAATATATGATAAGTTGCCCACAGAAGCACCGTGAAGTGGCATGTGTATATATATGTGTATAACGAAGACTTCTGCATTTTATTTACAAATAGAAGACAGTGTTATTTGGTCTGTTTTACTGGTCGACAGTAGTGTGCTAGGGATTTCTGAATTTGTTCTTTAGATATACCCTCCCTTTCTAGAGCCTGCTCCTGCTTAGAAATTGATTAAGCACTTGAATCTTATGTTGCACGACTTAAAATAGAGGCCACAAGTTGGACAAATGAAGCTTCATGAAAAAGCAACTTCTTAGCTGTTATAGATGTCATTTATGGTTCTGATATTGCTAACTACAGTATATTTGTATTTTGTATGTAATCATAAGGTTTTTTTTTCTTATCTGTTGCAGATTTCCCATGAAAAACCCAGAGTATCTTGCCAAATGGCTTGCGGTCATTCGGCGTGACCAGTGGAAGCCGTCCATATACAGCCGGCTTTGCAGTGACCATTTCACAGAAGAGGATTATATGTTGCGCCCTGGGGCCTCATACCCTTATCTGCGCCTGGATGCCGTGCCTTCCTTTATTGACGGTGTCCGTATTAGAAAGGAACCTGTGAAGAAACCTCCAAAAAAGAAAGACGATGCCGCAGCTTCATCAGACCTGCATCGCAAAGCTCAGTCTACAGCCGAGGCCCCGGCCGTGGAAGCAGGCATGTCTTTTGAGCACTCTTATTCTGCGGTTTCTGATAAAGAGAATGTCCGTATTCCTAAGGTGGATCCCATCCTGGTCAACTTGAGAAGGAAAAAGAACACCTTGCAGAAACAAGTGCTGAGACAGAAGACCAGGATTACGAACATGAAGAAGATGATCATGCAGTTAAGAAGTAGCATGCTTGGAAGTGATCCTGTACAGCTGGTGTCAAAGCACTTCAATGGTTTAACCTTAGAACTGTTCCGACACCAGGTGCAGAACAACAAGAAAACCAAAGGAATCCAGTTCTCTAAGGAGATCAAAGGTTTTGCTGTAACTCTCTATTCCTATTCCCCGGTGGCTTATGAACTTTGCAGAACCGTTCTGTGCTTACCAGATCTATGCACATTGAGAGAATGGATGCCATCAATAGTGGAGATGTCTCGAGTTGAATTACTCATGTAAACAGAAACAATCAGTTGATCGCCATCTGTGATGAAGCTTAATACACCTATATGAGTCGGGACAATATTTTCAGTAATAAAATGAGTACAGGTTAGAGAACAGATTTTTTATTTTTTTTGCTTTGTTTTGTTTGAGGTATTTTGTTAAATGACAATTTTATTCCCAAACTTCCTTGCAACATTGCTACCTTGTAGTGCGTGCAATGTGTAAGAAATGAAGACTATGGGCTATGCATGGGTAAAGTCTTTAATTATTTTACCACTCTTCATTTAGAGTTAGGAGAACATCCAGCAAAACTGTGCTGCTCGGTTGGAGGTGTCAACTCTAAATAAGGTTGCCCAGTATGCCACATACAAAAACCAACAGTATTGTCCCTGCATGCAAAAAAAATAAATTGCATTTATACTCCCTTTGTTTGTCCGAGTGCTAATATGCATCTTTTGCCTGGATTTGTTCCCAACGCTAAATGTTATTGCCAATGGCTCCCATCTAGTTGAATGTGGTGTTGCAGTTTGCATGTCCTTGCCATAAGCTAGGTAAGGTTTGAATTCATTTCCTGCTGAAAGGGAGACTGGGCATAAGGATTGATTCATTGTGTTGATTGCCTGCAGCAGCTACCGTGCACTACAAAACACAGCTTTCAGGAATGTCTGTTCTTCTAGTTGTTGAAGGGTTGTAACGTTTTACAATTACATAGTTGTCTTCTGTTGCAGGGCAAGAAATATTGTTCTCTGTGAAATCCAGTGGGTCAGTACACACAGGTTTTATGGAAATAAGAGAAAAATATTGCACAGTGGTCCATATTCCATCAGTCACAATCCTTATTCTTTAGTGTGTGTGTGTGTGTGTGTGTGTGTGTGTGTGTGTGTGTTTTATCAGGTCATAGTTAAACTCCCTGGGTATTTGCTGTCCAATGTTTGCTAAGAAACCCCACTTGTTGTCTATTTAGATAAATACAATCTTTGTTTGAAGCTTGTATTGATGATTTTCAAAGATCTGTGTGACGGATACACAAAAGTTACGGGCAAACTGATATACTTCATGGTGCGTGAGCCACCTTTAATAGGGCTGTCCATTAATCCTTAATTTTAAGAATGTAAATGCAGCCCCAGTATGACCGGCATCACTAATCACTCATTCGAACATGCCTTCCTCAGGTCCCTTAATTCTATGCCACACAGACCACCTGATTTGTACAAAATGCAGCCACAAGCCCTCATGTACCCCAAACCGCTCTCGCATGTCACTCAGACCTGCTCACATGCCTCCATGTACTGGCAATCCCCATAAGCCCCCACTCATTGTCACTCTGCATATGTCCAGAAATCGGTTCACTCTCCACATGCCTCCACTCAGTCTACAAATACTTATTTTGACAAGAGACAGAGGAACGAGGGAGTGCACATGGTGCAGAATACACTGCACTCTCTCCCGTGATTGGATGTGATGCATGACCTCCCTGCATTGTACACAGGTGGCCCAATGATGCGTCAGTGCCTGCTCCCATTCACGTTTTATTCTTTGTTTTATAGCAAAGTCATTTCAGGAGGGGCTGGTTGTGGACTGCAGGAGAAGGCTCATCGGGCCACTAGAGGCCCTTGGGCAACATATTGCCCACCACTGCTTTAAAGGAAAATGTACCATATTTCTTGAAATAGCTTAAGCTTACTTTTTGTAATTAATAATACGTCAACAAAACAAGTAGGCATTCATTATTCTTCATAGAAATAGAACTTTATCTGCGTTTATTGATACAAGTCGGTGGTGTCCTTTGCAAGGCTATAATCACATACACTACAAGGCCAACGCTGATGTTTCTTCCAGAGTCAGGAACTCAGTAGTGAGTGTTGCAATCAATGACAGATGATCTTTACACCATACAGCACTCGGTGATCCTATTCTGTGGCCTGTGGTTTTGTGGCTTAGTTTATGGTGCTCCCAAACATTATCACGTAATTGACAGGGCCATGTGTAATTTTGGAGATTGTATGGCTATAGGCTTGATTTCACCTGTTAGCAGTGGGTGTGGCTATAATGACCAAACGACTAATTAGTAGTGGTGTCCACATACTTTTTGCCATGTGGTGTGTTGTTCATAAATTCATATGGTAAAAATGGCCAGCTTGTCATTCATAAGGAATGCTTATGTAGCATTATTTAATGGCGAGACAACATGCAGCCATTTGTACATACAAGAATTGTCTTACAAGACACATTTGTAACAACTTTGCCAGCTCTGGCCAACACATCAGATTTTAGCTGATATTAACTGCGCTGTGTAGAAAATGAAAGCGTATATCTTGCTTTGTTGTGATGTTGCTATGAGAAACATCACTGTTTTCAATTACCGTAAAATATATTATTGTTTATATATTCATAAATATAATTTGAATATTTAGAAGAGTGAGCCACAGATCCATATCCTTGTATAGATGCCATATTCCGGCACATTTTGGACATGCTACATTAATTAAAACAAATACTTGATGGGAATTAAGGTTTACTTGTTTGTTTTTGTTCTGAACTACTATACAAATACTAGAAATTGTATACTCTCACTGTATAAAACCAGAGTGTTAAAAATAGAAGCTTATATATAATATAATACAAGCTTATGTCTGTTCATTGTGACCCCCCCCCCTTGTGTTACATTATTATCTCTGTATAGCTTTGCTAAGTGTTAAGTAAGCATTAACTCTGTGATCTAATAAACATGAAAAAAACAAATTGGTGTATGTTGATGATAGGCTGCCATACATGTATTTAAAATGTTATATTAGACTTCTGTATAAATGTTTAATGCAATGCAAGTATCAATATAGGTATTGAAGCAATTAGCCATATTAATTACCTTTTGAGGGTATACAACATTGTTTCTATGGCTTACGTCGAGTTAAAGAAGTGTGTGATAACAATGTACACCATAACCTTTGTCTATCTCTGAAAAAACGGCACCTTAGATTTGTTATTTCTTATTACTGTTAAAAATGTGTTTGCTTTCATATTTACTGTATTCTGGTAACTATGAAACCCTTTGTCTGAACACTTCCATGGATAATCACAGCACAATGGGCAGAGGGTCTGTAACTCAAGAACCATTCTCTCCTGCAATGTGGATGAGTTGGGTCTAACCCTCTACGGCCGCTCATCTTTCTGCTACTGTGCTTTCTAATCTTTTGGGAACATGTTTTTCGGTTTCTGTAAAATGTCATTGCAATGTAAAAGCAGCAGATGGCGATGTTTTATTAAAGCTGTGTAACATTATGAATTGGTTTGACATAACCTCATCATAGTAAGGTAGGTTATATTTGGTGGTGAAGGGCGCTCTGTGTTTAATGTATTGTTTGTGTATCTTCTCACATAGGTGCAAATGGATTATTTCTTTTCATGTCAGACTGGCTGGTTTATTGAAAATGTTACTAATTTGCATGTGTCCATGTAAAGCAGGCCTGTCCAACCTGCGGCCCTCCAGATGTTGTGAAACTACAAGTCCCAACATGCCCTTCCAGCTATCAACTGGTTGTCTACTGGCAAAGCATGCTGGGGCTTGTAGTTTCACAACACCTGGAGGGCCGCAGGTTGGACAGGCCTGATGTAAAGTAAAGCTGTCTGAGATAATGAACCAAATCCATAGCTCCAGGAATGAAGATCAAACTACTGAAGATGCAGTAAAAGGATCCTTCATACAGGGTCTGACAATGCAGAATAATAAAGCCTGTAAGATCCCAGTAATGTCTGACTTCTCAAAACTAAGTGGAATACTCACAGTATGCTTAGCATTTTGATTAAAATTACTTTGACCAAATTCTGTATTTATGCATTGTTGGCAGTAGCCATTAGTATAAACTTAACGATTAACCGAGCCTTCCACATTTTTTTTTAAGAGAGTGAACAGATCTGCATGAATCTTGCCACATTGCCTAAGCTTGGTAGAATTAAAAGAATAAAGTGTTTTGTTTTTAAACAACTGCCTTTTTTGTTTGTTTTTAAATAAATAATCTTTATTAGACCAAGGGGTATATTTACTAAACTGCGGGTTTGAAAAAGTGGAGATGTTGCTTATAGCAACCAATCAGATTCTAGCTGTCATTTTGTAGAATGTACTAAATAAATGATAACTGGAATCTTCACTTTTTCAAACCTGCAGTTTAGTAAATATACCCCCAAGTATTTAATAGCCCTCGTTCTATGTGCAGTCTATCAAAGTCATATACAATTCAGTCTTTATCAGAAGTAATGTGAAAACCTGTTAGAAAAGAAATAAAAAAAAAACCTTACCTTTTTTAAGACTTGAAGTTTGTCAATGAGAGGTGGTTTGTATATAGTCTTCTCTGAGCTTCGATTGGTTGGAATAGTTAGCCAATCAAATAGCAGTGTTAAAATTCAAATATCTATTTTCCACACCTAGTATCTGATTAGTTGAATGCACCAACCTATCGGATACATGAAAACTGGTGCGGAAAATATTTGATTGTTTCACTTTGAATCTATTAAGTTTGCATCAGGACTGTCCCGATAAAGAAGAGGGTGGAAATACAATTTTAAAGAAGAGTAAAAAAAATGTATAAATATGATGGGGTAGAAAGTAGATTTATATTGTGTAGTTAACTGTATTGGGACAGTTGGCACAACTGGGGAGGGGGTTACACTGGCTGTTCCAGCCACCACTACATCGGTGTTGAGGATGGCTGTAATTTAATAGGAGTAGCCCACGTATTTTAGTCGGCTCCACCCCCTTCTTTAATGAAGCAATCGCCCTAGCACAGAGTAATCCAAAATCATAGTAGCCAACCTAAGTTGACTAGTGCAAGGCGCTGCTTTGTTGTGAGCATGGAGTTCTGTATACCCTGTGCCTCCTACAGAGGTGGCATTGTTACCACCTTCTGGTGTTTACCACTAATTTCTCTAGCCACAACCCCACAAGGGTAGTTTGGAAGAATTCCTGCTATTTTCAGACCTTGGGCTGGTTTTAATTAGTAGAGGTGGTCCACCCTCTTTGTTTGGCTCCATTCTACTGAAAGCAGTCCACCCAGCACCTATTATCCCTAAGCCTGATAAATCTGATTGAGGAATCCCTCAACCCGTGTTGCCTGTAAATCGTGATGGCCAGCCAATGTTGGATTTGGCAATGGCTGCTATGTATTCTGGTTTGGATCCTGGTCTGTCTACTGACCTTCCATTTATTTACTCATCACATGTCTGTGCCCTGGCTGGCTTCTCTCTCTCTACACTATGCCTCTCAGTCACATTCCTACGTATCAGTTGTCCTGTTTAAGTTAGTTATTTTTTTCCTTTGATTTCTTAACCCATCTGTTATTGACTAATAGTTTATAAAGGAAAAAACAATTCCTACCCTTGGTAGCTGTTTTCACACCTCTGGAAAGACCACATCCCCTTTTGAACTTTGAAAATGAGGATTTAACATCAAGAGGTGGAAGGAAGAGGCAGTTAGGAACATTTAAAGAAGAACTCTAGCTAATTCTTTTGTTTAATTGCTTTTTTTTTTAATACCAACTGTCAGAACTTCAGGATTCCATGCAGTCCCTGAGAAAGTCACCTCTGTTTCCACCATAACTGTTATTTCCTCAATGTTTCAACCTTGAGAGTTGTTGGAGAAAGTGAACTCTCAGCTGTTCTTTGGCTTTATTAATACATGTACACTAAGCAGTAGAAATCAATGTTCACCAAAGAATCAAACCGTGGACTACAGACCAACTTGCAGAGGAAGGGTGGAGTTTCTTGAGATTTTTGGAGGTCATGAACATTGGAACCACAGGTTCAGCCAGTAGGGGTAGAGAGTAAAAGTAATATAGACTGTGGTTCTTTAATTTTCTAATTCAAGAACAGGTCACGGAAGGTCAGTGAGTTCTTCCTAGTCTGCTGTTTCTTTTATGTTTTTAGATGTTTTTTTGCCTTTAGCAATCCTACAAACTATATTACCATTAAAATGGAGTGACCGATTTATCCTATGTATATCAAATTCTTACCTAGGCCATCTAATAATATGTAATGTGTTTTTCTTCCAAAATACTGTTTTTAGCACACTTACCTTACGTTGTTGCAGATCTTACTTTGGCTGATAATACTCGCTGGGACTAGTAGTTTCACAAGAAGAGCCACAAGTTATCTGGCTTATTAACATGTAATTATCTATCTGCCCTAGCACCACCTCATGGAAAGTTAGATAAAATAATACTGAAATAGAAGTAAAATAAATCTGTACATGGAATTTATTGCTATTATTGGTAACATGCAGGAGAAAATGTGTAAACAGATGTGACAACTGAATAAGACCTCGGGTACACCATGGTGAGGAGAATCTAATGTTCTCCCACAATCAATTAGTGAGGCATCTGGGATACAATTGGAGAAAATCATGTCAACAATATTACAAGATTAAATGTGCTGCCCCTCATGTTCATCACAGCAGGAAGCCTGTGATTATTCATTCCGTAGTGTTCTATTAAACCTTGCCCTGTAATGCCTAAATGAACGACTAGTAAAGAAAATAAATACAACTGGGAAAATACAGTACTGTATTTAGTATATTGATTTTCATTTGTATGCCCAAGGTGAGAGATTATATGTATATATATCTATAATGTAAATGCTTAGTGGCGTGTGTTAGTCTGTCTGTGTGTGTGTGTGTAAAAAATAAAACCAAGCTGCAGCGCCACCTGCTGGGCAGAGTTATACACTGACCTACTAAATTCTTAGTGTGTGTGGAAAAAAAAAATCAGAAAGGGCTGAAATTTGGTATACTAAGATGTTTTTAATTTAATTTGTTAATTGTTAAAAGTGTTTATAAAGATTTTTAAAAAATATATACCGTATATACTCGTGTATAAGCCGAGTTTTTCAGCACATTTTTAGTGCTGAAAAAAGCCCCCCTCGGCTTATACTCGAGTCCCACTTACCTGGTCTCCGTTTTCCAGTCTCCCCCGCTCATCTGCAGGCATCTGCAGCCTCTGTGGATCACTGTCAGCCACCATTTTATTGTAGCCCGTTTTTGTGTGTTCATTGCACATGGAACAATAAAGTTAAATGAAAAGGAGCTTGTCAGTCAAAGCTAAAGACCGGGACATTTCCATCTAGCCCCGCTGGTCAGAGACACATGTGAGTACCCTGACTTGTCCACTGCAATTATTTGCAGCAGTTTTATAAAGTCCAATATTTTCATTTTTTGTCACCTATTAATAAGTGTCTGAAGATTCTTTTGCATAACTGTGAAATCATTGAAAAGTCTAAAAACATCCCAAACTTCAAGTATAATAAGGGTTAAATCACACAAAGCAAATTGTATTGTTCTGTTAAAATGTTTCTTCCAGCAAACAAAATCAAACTTATCTTTATCTGAGCTATTATATCAAATTCTATTTAGTGTATGTGCAGCATCTTTTGCATTACTAAAGCCTAAATTACTGTACTGTTCTGAACACTTAGGAGTAACTGCTCATCACCTTCTAAAGGCGAATAAACTTAACTGGCACATGTATTTAGTATCCACAGACTGTCTCATTGATTTATATATTAATGATCTGAGTTGTCTTTAGTGAATGTTATTTATATCTGTGTTCACCTATTAGGCTTGATACCAAGTGCAGAGGATTTAGTTTAACCATTTGTGTACAATTTATTAGGATATGGGTATATATTATGTACTTATATAATTTTATTGATGTTTAATAACACATTTTGATATATTCATTTACAACCTCACGTTTGTATTATTGGGAGCCCAGTGTTAACGATATCCAGCACTGTTTTTATTTTTGAAACTTACCAGTAGCTGCTGCATTTCCCACCCTAGGCTTATACTCGAGTCAATAAGTTTTCCCAGTTTTTTGTGGTAAAATTAAGTGCCTCGGCTTATATTCGGGTCGACTTATACTCGAGTATATACGGTATATATTTCTTGAAGGAGAAGTGACAGTTGGGAGTGGTTGGTGGTTGCCGGGGGTGACAGTGGGGAGTGGTTGGTGGTTGCCGGGGGTGACAGAGTGAGAGGAGTGTGATACTCAGGACCGCTGAGAGAGATCCCTGTGTCTGGATAGACATCTGGATAGATGTGGCGATGAAAATGAAGGATGAGGTGATGGAGAAGAATGATGAGGTGGTGACATGTGGACAAAAGCATGTTAAAAAAGGGCGCTTACGTCGGGAAGTAACGCTCTTCCCCTGAGGAGGCCTGGGCTAGGCCCAAATGCATGACAAGAACCTTTTTAACACCTTAAGTAGCTTGATTTGACTAGAATGCATGAGTATCATGCACGGGTTAACTTGTGTATGTATATGTATGTGTGTGTATATATATATATATATATATATATATATATATATATATACACAGAAAAGAAATAACTTGCTACATGCCAAACCAAGTAAGCATTATTTCCTACACTGATGTACATCCTTCTGCCTATGGTGACTTTTCTTGGGGACAAGCACATTTTCCAATATGTATATTATGCTTAAAAAATGACTTATGTTGGAAAACATATAACATGTAGAATATTTTATCTTAAAACAAATCTGCCAAGAGAATTCAACAAGGTAACTTTAAACTATGCGATTAAAAGCAAATACGAATATAAGAGTCTACAGTCATGGCAAAAGTTTTGAGAATGATACAAGTATTGGTTTTCACAAAGTTTGCTGCTTCAGTGTTTTTCAACCTTTCTGTCAGATGTTGCCATGGTATACTGAAGTATAATTACAAGCATTTCATCAGTGTCAAAGGCTTTTAATGACAATTACATTAAGTTTATGCAAAGAATCAATATTTAGTTTTAACCCTTCTTTTAGAAGACCTCTGCAATTCGCCCTGGCATGCTGTCAATCAACTTCTGGGTCACATACTGACTGATGGCCGCCCATTCTTGCCTAATCAATGCTTGGAGTTTGTCAGAATTTGTGGGTTTTTGTTTCTCCACCCGCCTCTTGAGCATTGACCACACGTTCTCAATGGGATTAAGGTCTGGGGAGTTTCCTGGTCATGAACCCAAATTTTCGATGTTTTGATCCCTGAGCCACTTAGTTATCACTTTTGTCTTATGGTGCTCCATCATGCTGGAAAAGGTATTGTTTATCACCAAACTGTTCTTGTATGGTTGGGAGAAGTGGCGGATGTTTTGGTACCATTCTTTATTCATGGCTCTGTTCTTAGGCAAAATTGTGAGTGACTGAGAAGCACCCCACACATGAATGGTCTCAGGATGCCTTACTGTTGGTATGACACAGGACTGATGGTAGCGCTCACCTTTCCTTCTCCTGACAAGTGTTTTTCCAGATGCCCCAAACAATCTGAAAGGGGAATCATCAGAGAAAATGACTTTACCCCAGTGCTCGGCAGTCCAATCCCTGTACCTTTTACAGAATATCAGTCTGTCCCTGATGTTTTTTCTGGAAAGAAGGGGCTTCTTTGCTGGCTTTCTTGACACCAGGCCATCCTCAAAAAGTCTTTGCCACAATTTGCATGCAGATGCACTTACCCTGCCTGCTGCCATTCCTGAATAAGCTCTGCACTGGGGGTGCTCCAATCCCGCAACTGAATAAACTTTAGGATATGGTCCTGATGCTTGCTGGACGTTCTTGGGTGAACTGAAGCCTTTTTCACACCTCTCTCCTTGAAGTTGTTGATGATCTGATAAATGGTTGATTTAGGTGCAATCTTACTAGCAGCAATATCCTTGCCTATGAAACCTTTCTTGTGCAAAGCAATGATGTGTTTCCATGCAGGTAACCATGGTTAACAGATGAAGAACAATGATTTTAAGCACCACCCTCCTTTTAAAGCTTCCAGTCTGTTATTTTAACTCAGCATGACAGAGTGATCTCCAGCCTTGTCCTCATCAACACTCTCACCTGTGTTAACGAGCGAACCATTGACCTGATGTCAGCTGGTCCTTTTGTGGCAGGGCTGAATTGCAGTGGAAAATTTGTTTTTGGGATAAAGTTCATTGTCATGGCAAATAGGGACTTTGAAATTAATTAGAATTCATCTGATCACTCTAAATGGCATTCTGGATTATATTCAAATTGCCATCATAAAAACTGAGGCAGCAGACTATATGAAAAATAATATTTGTGTCATTCTCAAAACTTTTGGCCATGACTATATACTAAGGCAAGTATGGAGAAAGCGGCACATTTATATTTGCCTCCTCTTGGTCATACTGCACTGCTGTCCGCCATGGCATGTGCCAGGAGGAGAATTCAGGCAGAGCTAGGGCACATGGACATGGTAAAGAGATTAAATCAATATGCAACAAGTGTTCTGCTCTCTAATCCTCCAGGCATACTTGTACCCAATTCTTTTAGTGAATATTTATAAAAGAAACTTAGTGGCGATGTAATGTCATGTACTTGTAAATGTAATCATATAGGGCAAACAATTTATAATCTCATGCAAATTTGCACCTTATTTTGGCTAAATGAGGCCCTATATCTGGTGTGCATAATTAAGAGACATGGAGCTTACTATCTTAATCTGGTGCTAACTAAGGCCAGGCTTTTCCCCAAAGTCTCCAAAAACTGCACATGGAGGTCCTGAGTCATTAAGGAAAGTAAGGCAAATAAAGGAGTAAATGTTCTCTGGGACAAACGATGTTACAATGCAAGGGGTGCAAATTAGTTTAGTAGGTTGCACAAAAGTTACATTCTGACTGTTTTTTTTCATGTAGCACACAAATACTGAATAGCTTTATTTGTACACTGACATTTATAGTTGATCTAGGACATGCCCTACCCCAATGATAAATCTGTCTCCACATTTTACATTTACCTCCCCCTCCAATGCAACATGGTTTTGCCCAGGTGCAAAGTTACTCCTTTTTTAGGCTTTGCTCTCCTTAATGACTCAGGCTCGGAGAATACTACTAAATTATCTCCTTGGGCGGTATGTTTATTGGTAAAGCACAGAAAACAGTGTTTCGGGGGAGATCCCCATTCTTCCTCATTGTTTTGCCAATAAAGATTCCCCCAAGATGGGGAGTCACTGGCACTCTTCGTGTGCAACTTTTAAAACTACACCAACATAAAAGCATAAGGACTATGGGCCTGATTCATTAAGGAAAGTTAAGCAAAAAAATTGAGTAAGTTTTCTTACTCAAGTTTTCTGAACAAAACCATGTTGCAATACAAATTTGCACGTAAGGAAAATACTGGCTGTTTTTTCATGTAGGACACAAATACTTGATAGCTTATTTGTACACTGAAATTTAAAGTTGATCTAGGACATGCCCTACTCCAAAATATAAAACTGCCATCATTTTTTAAATCTACCTCCCCCCACCAATGCAACATGGTTTTGCCTCACTTAATTTTCCTTAACTTTCCTTCATGAATAAGGCCCAAGATCATTAAGTAAACTAACAATGCTATTACTAAAATGTGTTACATGATCAATTTTGTGTATGTAGTACTTGTGGTGCTTCAGGCTTTACAGCTACAGGTTTGGACTGGCTCCATTATTCAAAGTCTGGCTCTAGGTTGGCTCCAGAGCCAAGACACACACTTCATTTCCAGGCTGCTGCATCACCACACTGGTGCTCCAGATACTTTTCACAAAGCTCCAGCTGCAAAGCTTTAAATAAATTGAATATGTTTAGGTTTAATGTCAATTTTAAAGCTGCACTGCTATGTAGAGGTGATGCCTCCCCGCAGCCAGGAAAGCTGCTTCATCCAGGTCCTGTGGTTATTCTCACAACTATAACCGAAATCTCACAACGATGACGGATGACTTTTGGCAAGCATCAAAAATCAGCCCGGGACAGCTCATCTGATAGGAGGCTGTCCCAGCGATGGCTTCACTTAAATTAAAACTCGTGTTGTCTTTCTCACCTCTCCAGTCACTATCGCAAAGGGGTGAGGGATCCAAGCTTGCAGTTTAAATTCAGCTGATATTACAAATACCTCGATTTTCCAGAAAAACATAGAATGAATAAAAATTTAAAAAATGTACCTACCACATACTTGCCAACTCTCCCAGAATGTCCAGGAGACTCCCGAAATCCGGAGAGGTCTCCCAGACTCCCGGGAGAGCAGGCATGTATCCCGCATACTGCTATTTGATGGCCAACATGGTGCGATTTGCGGTGAATCGCGTCATTTTGGCCCCGTCCCCACCCGACAAAATGACGGTTTTGTCGCCGGGGTGGGGCTAAAATGGCGCGATTGACTGCGCCCCGCCCCCTCCCGCCCTCCAATCATGCCTCCTGCCCGGGATCTCCTGGAATTCACTGTTCAAAGGTTGGCAAGTATGACCTATCATTTGCCAAGTAACTTTACTGATTTGATTTCCTATTGATCCTCATATAATATAATTGTTAGGTTATTTATATTAAAACGGACTTCACTAAATGTCATTTACAAAATAGCAACAATACACAATGCATATGCTGTTTTGTGACCTCATGTGCCTGTTTTGCATAAATGCATCTGTCTTATTAAGAAGCTTTTGGATCTGTGCAACAAGAAGGGAGTATATGTAGTCAGAGACTGTGTTACTTTAGAAATAAATGTTGTGGCTCCTTATAATAAGTATTTTGAAGGTGAAAAATGACTGTGTATAGTCCCATGCAGATACTGAGTGTTGACAGGTACTATTACTGTTTACATGTTCCAGGAAGGATTTCATATCACTCTAAATAAATAACTGACTGTGTTTCAGGCTCTGTAACATTATAACACAGTCAACGCGAATGAATGAATAAAACAACGGATCCGTTTCTTGCAAGAAGTCCCTTATGTACTCCTCTGAGCTGTCTGTCAGTATGAATGTGTTTACTGACTGGTTAAATTAATTGCAATCAGTCGCTTCCTGCACCTCAGTACTGGCAGTTTGGTCCACTCTTCTTGTGTAAGCTGCACCAGTTCTCCCAGTAAGGAAGATTTCTTTTCCCAACTGCTGTTTTCACTCCACAGGTGGTCTATGGGACTTCGATCTGGACCCATTGCTGGCGACGTCAGAACAGTGCAATGTCTTGTGTTGAACCATTCCTGTGTGCTTTATATATATATTTGAAATGCATAATTTAACCACATGCTTCTTCTCATTATTAAGTAACTACTAGTCAGTAGCTGATAGGGGTCTTCACATATATATTGGGTCTCTTCTATTTTGTTATTTGTTATACTATGTCATTAAGGCCATAAAAGTCAGGGGCTCATTTGGCATATCCATTGTAGTGTGTTTGTGACGTGCTTTTTTTTGTTTTTTTTTCTGCTTTTCCAATCTTCAAAGCTCTAAATTATTAGTCTCAGCATTTTACCTCACCCAGAATGTCCATCATACAGAGTGGTTCAGAACGCTGCACAAGCCATGCACAATTACTTCAATCATGTGCACCCGTGGCAACTGAAGAAGTGCTTGTTCTGAGGTTAGACAATAACTAAGGGCCTGATTCATTAAGGAAAGTTAAGTAAAAAATTGAGTAAGTAGTCTCATGGACAAAACCATGTTACAATGCAAGGGGTGCAAATTAGTTTTCTATTCTGCACCTAAGTTAAATTCAGGGTATATACGGGAAATAATTTCCAAACATCACAGTAGGTACTTAGCCGTTCCTCCAGCCTGCAGAGTAAGATATATTGAACATCCGTCCATCGATTGGTCCGCTGAGTAAATTAATCCCGAGGTTTAGTGAAGCACCATTTCACATCCTAAAAAGTGCTAGAAGCTACAGGTGACTGTGGCTTGGTGCAATTAATAGTACCTTGAAATGAACGATTGGTATGCCTCTAATGAAACGGCTTATCATGAGCCAAGAAATGCGTAAGCCTATTAGTAACTTTCTTGGTTTGAATTGGTGCTTCACTAAACCCCGGAATTAATTTTCTCAGCAGCAGCTCCAGGTGCTCCAAGCTACTTTTTACCGGAAAATACCATAATACAGTAGTTAGCTCTTACGCAAACGGCGTAAGAGCATTGCGGCTAGGACCTCCTACTAGGTAGGAGGTGTTTGCGGGGCCTCAAGTTTTTTTTTTTACGAACTTCAATCAAGCCTAAAGAGTCGGGATGTTACAAATATGTGCCCCTTCTGGGCGAAGAGTTCCTGTTGGAAAAGATTCCCTTATGGAGGTATAAATGGCTGGGACTGGGGCAAGCCGGCAAGATGGATTTACAAATACTTAAGGACAGGACCAAGCCATCAAGAAAGAAGACATCATTGGTAAGTATTTGGGTTTTATTATTTTTAATAAATACTTGTGGTTTAAAAGAGGGTGGTTAGTGTCTTTATTGTGGGGTTTATTATTTTTAATAAATATGTGTGGTTTGTATGAGGGTGTTGTGGCTTTGTAAACTTTTTTCTTTGTGGAACTACAGGGCCCAGCAAGCCAGGGATGTCAGGGCATGTTGGCACTTGTGGTTCTCCAAGTGCCAACATGCCCTGGCTGCCATGGGTATGCTGGTGCTTGTAGTTATACAAGCACCAGCATGGCCACACTGTTTTTGGCAACCTGGCTGGCTGGGACTTGTAGTTCCACAAACAAAATTGGTGTCAGTTTGTTTTTTTTACTACTTTACGCCGTATTACCCTACTACCCACAGCCCAGGGGTAGTAGGAAGAGCCCTAGTGCTATCAGCACTGGGCTGGTTCTTTCTAGGGGGGGGCCCGCTTGTTTTTTTCAGTGGACCCCACTCCCTAGGGAATCCAGCCCAGCGCTGAACAGTTCAGGGTTGGTTAGTCATTATGGCAGGGGGACCCCTGCCGCGCGTCCCCCTGCTATAGTGCCGCCAACCCTGGCTGGTTTGCCTAGTGCTGGTAAAGTGAAAATCGGGGGAACCCCACGCAAAATTTTTCCCCGATTTTCACGGGACCAGCACTAGTCAGGCAGCACTAGGGTTAAGCATAAATAGCGGGGGGACCCCACGCTTTTTATTTTTTAAAACTTTTATCTGTTCTTTAACATTTTAACACTGCCAGGGCAGTGTAACAGTGATGTGTTGATACAACACGCTGCTATCAAGCAGCGTGTTGTATCTGGCGTGTTTAGAAGCAAACTCTCCTGAGTTTGCTAACTCGCAGCTTCATACATTGTAGACTTGTATAGCTGCAGTGGCAAACAGTGGTGAGTTTGATCTCTGGCGATTTTGCAAGTAGCGATTTTGACAGAAGCAGAACTCTGGCGATTTTGTATGAAAACTCAGCTTCATACATCGGCGAGTTTCAACTCTCCTGAGAAAATCGCTGGAGTTGCAAACTCGCAGCTTGATACATTTACCCCTTAGACTGTAAGCTCCATTGGGGCAGGGACTGATCTGAATGACAAATATTTTCTATGCAGAGCTACAGAATTGGTGGCGGTATATAAATAAATGATGATGTATAGTTGGTCGAATCAGATGCATAAGAAGCTATTTGGATGCCTCCACCCTTAATTACTTAAGTAAGGATTTAAATCCTTCAATTTTTGGTATTTTGAGGCAAGATATCGTGATTGGACTGTGATGTAAAAGCAGCCCTGCTTTGTGGTTTTTGGTTGTATCTTTTGACTTGTGTCTCCACTAGCCCAGCACAATAGAAGAGGCCGAGTGCAGATGACCCAGCTCGAAACTCTTAAAGTCAGGGTTGGAATCTGCCAGGGACTAAGAATTTTTACAAAAGTTTGGGAACCCCACCAGCGCACTTACACTCACTAAATTTACCAGATTTCTAGTTTTACCAGGCAGAGACATATGAATACTGTACCTTCTGCATTGAGAAGGCTTGCATTGGATTGTTATTAAAGTATTCTGTTCAATAATAGTCAGTTGCAGACTTTGTATATATTCTAAACATGACATTACATGCCAAACCATTTCCTTTTACATACTGGAGTAAAAGTACATGCAAATCTCAATAATCCTCTCCTGTTCGTGATGTGTAAATACGTGTTTAGCCAGAAATCGCATAGAATTGTGGATAATTTGCATATAACTTTGCATTGTTGAAATGTCATCTCTTGTTTTATTATTTTATAGATCTATTATTCTTTAGATTTAAATAGGAAATATATCTTGTGCATTTAGGTATGTATTTATAGGCTTACCTACAGTAGATACAGTGTTTGTTTGGAAAGCACAATGGGTGTCAAATGGGTTTTCACAATACTTTAAGACTTGTTCACAACTACATGCTTTTAGGGCTTCATTTACAATTAGGAACAAATTTGCACCTGGGCAAACCATGTTCTGATGCAAGTGGGAGGTAGGGGGTGAAGGCATTTTTATGTTTTTTTTGCATGCAGGGAAAATAATGTCTGTTTTTATATTTAACTGCCAGTAATTGTAAGAACAATTCAAGCGCTGTTTTTATCTTCCATAGATCTTAAAGTGCAAAAATAATAATAAACACAAAAAATGCTTATATTCAATCCAAATTGTTCATGAGACTTTGAAATCTTCCACCCAATGTTTCCAGATATAAAATAACAGCAGGAAAAAAGATAAATAAACCCCACAAAATAGTGCGATATTGTTGATACATTTTATATTGCTAATTGTTCTTTGTGAATAGTGCAATATTGATTTTTCGAATGAATAAGTGGTTCTTAGGTGTGCCCAAGGAAATCTCTTCTTGTTATCAACCTGTGCCCATCTCTTAGTGAAGTCTCCCTTCACATGTGTCATCCCCTAGGAAGAAAGCATGAAATGTCTCCACTTGCTTTATGCAAATACCATATGAATGCTTTGGAGTGAAATATAATATTCTGGTTTGTGCAGTTTGAAAACCACCACACATCACCTGCAGTTTCTGCAGCGTGAACACCTCGGGCCTGATTCATTAAGGATCTTAAATGAAGAGGATTCTTATTTCAGTCTCCTGGACAAAACCATGTTACATTGCAAGGGGTGCAAATGAGTGTTCTGTTTTGCACATAAGTTAAATACTGACTGTTTTTTCATGTAGCACACAAATACTTGATAGCTTATTTGTACACTGAAATTTAAAGTTGATATTTGTGTGCTACATGAAAAAACAGTCAGTATTTAACTTATGTGCAAAACAGAACACTCATTTGCACCCCTTGCAATGTAACATGGTTTTGTCCAGGAGACTGAAATAAGAATCCTCTTCATTTAAGATCCTTAATGAATGAGGTTCCTCTCTACCAGTATCTTTCTCCACTGCTCTCCAGCTGGACTGGAGAATACAGACAAACCTGGATGGATTATTCCCACAAACCAGTTTATCCCTAGGAAATTCTTCAGTGAGACCTCACCATTGACACTTGTAGAATTTTCAGATAAGCTTTCAGTTTACTGAACTTAGTGTACAGGTTTTTTAAACGTTTTTACAAATACGCATGTCTCTAAATACTGCACCAAGTAGAAACTCAGATTAATCTGCTAATGGTTGCAGATTGCTACAAGAACACATCCAGGATTATTAACAGGGGCTGGCTGGCAGACTTTAGCCCAGGGGCATGCACACAGCACTGGCCCATAAGTAGTGGCCTATCCTTAAAGGGTGGTTTTCGGTACAATATATATTCATCAATATAAAAAGACGCTATTTTAGTGTTGCTTAACCCAGAGATAATTTTTTATTATAAATGATATTTCTTAAATAATGAAAACAAATAATGCAAAAAAACAAACCTCATTTTATATTGCATTTTACTCTATATGTTTATTCTCTCTACAACACTTCTTTTTTTTTTACATTTACCTAGCAGATTATAATGGGGTATAAATCATATAGCAATAGATTATATAATAATGTTCTGTCACAGTACTGAAAAAAGGGGCTGATTTATCAAACTGCAAAAAAGCCCTTTTGCTTTAAAAACCTGATGTTTTTGCCAGCACAAGGGCTTGTTTTTACTTCACGCTATATACTAATAGTGTTATTATTTGTTTTAGGGTTAACCTAAAACAAATAATATGAGGGGTGCTACTGGGAGGAGGAACAGAGCACTAGGTGTCAATCTGACACCATGGCCCAGAGCTGGATTAAGACTACTTTAGACAGTGGGGCCCCTATGATGTAACATGGTTATCATTTTAGACAAATACACAGGCACTACTATGTGCACTACAGTTAGGTGCACGCAGCTCTTCCTTCACAAGCAGTACGTAGTGAAGCGGGACATACCTCCCAACTGTCCATGTAGTCAGACCAAATCCTGACTAGGAGAGACAGTCACACAAATTCAGGATTGTTCCAACAGATTTAGGACAGTTGGCAGACTGTCCTGCTCTCTCCTACCTGTTCTTGTCACTTTCACCACTTGTGCCTGCTGGTGTTTTTAGATCGTATATCGTAAAGTGACACTAGTCTACAGTCATTTCTTCTAAAGCATCTAACCTGAACCAGCTGAATTACTCCTTGTTGCATCTCTACTGATTTTTGTGTAATAAGTTTAATCTGTATAATTGCACTAAAAGTATTGTTGTCTCCTAAAGTATCTATCCAAAGAAATCCATTTCACTGAAGCACAGTGCCGAAATTTAAAGTGGGATATATTTATTCAGTGACATATGTGTTGTGTTGATTTATGATTGCATATTGTTGAACTAAGATTCCTAAAATGTTTTTCATTTTGTGACAAGTTCAATAACATTGCATGTTGATGATATTGTGGTATTACTTCCCAACCGCTACTTATCTGCTTCTGTGGTAAAGTCTTATTCCACAAGCAAAGAAAATAAACCGATGAGTTAATGCAGTTTTAGCCCTATGTTCCTTGTTTTATTCCAAAACTACCGGGGGGGACCTTCGTCTCTCTACCCTAAGAGGATAGAGAGTCTCGGGGGAGACAGAGGAGAGGGGAGAGACAGAGGGAAGGGGAGAGACAGAGACAGAGACTCACAGGCTGATGACAGAGCCGGATTTACACCTCATGGGGCCCTAGGCAAGATATCGGATTCCCCCCTTCACACACGCAGTGGCCCCTCACACACACACATAATACACGCACGCAGTGGCCCCTCACACACACACATAATACACGCACGCAGTGGCCCCTCACACACACACACACACACACACACACACACATACATAATACACGCACGCAGTGGCCCCTCACACACACACACATAATACACGCACGCAGTGGCCCCTCACACACACACACATAATACACGCACGCAGTGGCCCCTCACACACACACATATAATACACGCACGCAGTGGCCCCACACACACATAATACATGCACGCAGTGGCCCCTCACACACACATAATACACGCACGCAGTGGCCCCTCACACACACATAATACACACAGACAGTGGCCACACACACACAGACAGTGGCCACACACAGACAGTGGCCACACACACACACAGTGGCCACACACACACACACACACACACACACACACACACAGACAGTGGCCACACACACACTATACTACCCTACCCCTCCCCCAACTTACCTTTTTCCATCTAGGAGCTGTGGACTGGAGTCTTCATCCCCTTCACACATGGGACGGCACCTGTCATGTGGTGCACGTCCCATGTGACACAGAGCAGGCCATACAGAGGAGGGAGGGAGGAGACCAGCCACCAAATTAACCCCCCCCCACCCCGCACGAGTCGCTGAGGGGGGCGGGGGGTTGCAGCGAGTCGGGGGAGGGGCAGCATTTTTTTTATTTTATTTTAAAATTGCTCCTGCCCCCCCCCCCCAGCTGGGCCCCCGAGAGCCGCTAGGCCCTAGGCAGTTGCCTAGGTTGCCTAGCGGTAAATCCGGCCCTGGCTGATGGGAAGACAGAGGGAAGGGGGGCAGGCAAGCTCACAGGCTGAGGTGGAGACAGAAGGGAGGACAGGAGAAACTCACATGCTGAGGGTATTAGAGTATTACTTACCTACATCGCTGAAGGACGGGCAGCTCTATAATGGAGGAGAAGCTGGTGGGTTGTCCAGGGAGTGGAGCATCATCATGCAGCTTTCCAGGCTGAAGAAGATGGTGGGCGGGTTTGAGTAGCTGGTGGGCTACCCAAGGGTGAGGAGCACTTTTCCAAGATTGCTCCTTAACCCCCGAACACCCAAAGTTGGAGGGTGGGCAGTCCAGCCTCAGGAAAGAGCTTCTTGTTCCGTACTGCACAGTCAATCCTTAGTGCACTTTAAGTCTATGATAGTATGACGGGTGGAGCACATCTGTAGCATGGACACCCCCCTTCCCCCTACCCCCACTGCTCATGCTACAGTCTTGGCTCTGTGGCAGCCCCAGATGTACACCTGGGGCTTGCTTGGTATGATAAGTGATACCCCCTCGGCCTTGCGTCATTGGCGGACCCACGACTGCACCGTCCTCGTTGCTGTTAATATATTTCAAAAATAGCTTATTGCTAAACCAGGAATAACCCCAAAATTAGATTTATTTAAACTCCTTGCTTCCTGTAGCTGTTCATGTAAGAGAGCGGTCTTAAATATACAACATTATTATTATTAATTCAGCTGTAACAGGGATTATTTACTAACTAACTAACTAAAGTACAAAAGTGCAAATGTGCTGTAATACACAGCAACCAATCAAGCAATTAGTTTAGATCAATCTAGTGTATGTCAGACAATGAAAGCAGATACCTGATTGGCTTCCATTGGTTTTTACAGATTAAGTATTTTCTACTCTGTACTATTACTACTGTTGTCCATGAGGAAGATTAACTGAAAGCCCCACATATTGCAACATATTAAGAAAAAATCACTCAAAATGTAAAATTTGGGTGATGTGTAATGTGTGATCATAATTATAATATATAGTTCTTATCTGTGGTCCAGCATTGCCCCCATTATAACGTTTCTCCTGAAGTTCCAGTGCTGCTCTACTTTCTGCTACAATGCTACTGCAGGGGGTGAACAGAGTGGGGTCCCCCAGCAAAAGCCACAACCAGCACAAAGCTGTGACAAACCAGGCTGGTCACACTATATCAGGGAAACCCACATCATGTATTTTCAATATTGTGCTAGTTAATGTGATTAGACCAGTGATGGGCAACCTGATACACCTCAAGGACCAAATATGTGGCCTTCAAAAGGGCCATACATTACCTCAATTTCAGTATTACGTACAGTTTTACACAAACACATATATCTCTTCTTCTCTCTTACTGTGCTCTTGTCTTTCCTTTTCTAACCCCTCTTTATAGCCACTCGGACCTGTCACTAACCCCAAAATGCCTGACTTTCCCTCAGATCCCAAATCCAAAACTCCCTTTAGACTTCCCCTTATGTCACAAAAAACCCCACTTAACCCCATATGCCAGTCCCTCCGACATGCCGCACCCACTCCCCACTGGAAATGTCATTGACCACCCACTGCTTATTGACAATTAATGACAACTGATTAATACCACCCTGCTCAAAAATATCTTCTTACTTTTTAAGTCAGTCTCGGTGTTTCCCATAGAGGAAGGTGGGAGACTATATGTTGCTGACTACACTGCAGTCACTCCTCCGCCTCTGATATCACTTAGATGTCCTGCAGTGTGCGTTCATGTGATGCTAAGCTTTACCTGACAGTAGTCAGAAAACAGTTCACAGTAACAGCTACAAACACCTTCTCCCAATTCCTGTAATCAGCACTCTGCTAAGAACAGCAATCTAGTTAGTCACCTCACTTGGTTTACGGCACAGCTTTCCTTAATCTGCAATCAACCCTTCAGTGAAGAGGTCAAGTAAATGTGAAGAATTTATCTCAACTGTCTGTAGCCTTTATAAAGTTCCTACCAAACCTCTGCAGGAGCAAAGTTTCGTTTTGGATTTCTCTGCTTGTACTTTGAAGAAGACTTGTTTTGTTTGACTGTACATCACGATTCAACTTCTCCAATCCTTCAACCTTGACTTTATTCTTTACTTCTCCAATCCCTTGACTTTGGCTTTGTCCCCCAGTATTCTACCTTCTCCAATCCTTTCACCTTGACATCAGCCCTCACTATTCTACCTTCTCCAGTCCCTTTAATTTGGCTTCGCCCCCAACTATTCTACCTTCTCCAATCCTTTAACTTCAGCTTGTACCTCACGACCAGTCCTCTCAGGACCAAGTGTCTTGGCCGGACAAGTGGTTCTTTCCTGGGATCTGCCAGCTCCGTGACACTCACTTTGTTTTAAGTTGCTGATTTTGACCAATATTTATAACTTTCTGCTTGAAGCTGTGAAAGAGTTGCTGGGATTGCTAAATTAGATAACATGTTTCATTTTGCCAGTTCATTGTCCAGCTTTAATACTTTTATTTCTTATCTGCTTCGCCAGTGACATTATGGAGCTATCACACATTTCCAGGTCACAAAAAACAGTAACTAAATGTAAGACTAATGGTTTGATAATGTATTAGATGGAAATTCGTCTAGATAAAATATGGCAGCTCTGTCTCCGGAGGCAGCAACATGATTGAAGAAATTAGAAGTTACCAGTTTCCTGTACAAGAAAATTGTTTTCAGAGATATTATCGGAGACTGCTTGTTTATGGCTAAGGTTTAGGATATCTACTGCAGATCCTGCTCCAGGCAGGTATTACTAGAGGGAGATAACATATAGTCCTGCTATGGGTCATCTGTTTTGCTTTGGAAAAGCTCATGCCTGTGTAACCCAATCATAACAATGTATAAAAACTGTAAAGTCCCTAAATTCTCAGTTTATTTGTCTCTTCTTGTCCTATATGCTCCTTGCATTTGCTATTTATAAGCTTTATGGAAGAATAATTGGTTCTAATTCAGTTGCTGTAAAACTAAGCAGCATAGTAGATTCAAATGTAGTGATTACAAAATGTAAATATGTGCTTTTGTCCAATGTGGGCTCATCTTTTGTTTGGTTTGCTTTCCTAAAAATGGGAATGAATTGTATATGCTAGATGCTTCAGTTCCCAA
Source organism: Mixophyes fleayi (assembly GCF_038048845.1). Taxonomy (NCBI): domain Eukaryota; kingdom Metazoa; phylum Chordata; class Amphibia; order Anura; family Limnodynastidae; genus Mixophyes; species Mixophyes fleayi. Next base: position 408,724,345 of record NC_134402.1, on the reverse strand, counting down.
TGTGGATTACATGAATTTATCATGCACTGCAACAAAACACATTACAGGTGCAAGGGATCAACCTCCATAAAGAAGACTTGTCATTTATATTACTGTAACATTGACTGCTCAGTGCTACCTGATGACGTTCTCATTCCCTCATTCCTCGTACTCTGTACAGGTAAAGATATATTAACAGTGTGTAATTAATATATAACAGAATCTTAACATGATCACATCCAGCAGTCAGATTATGTAAAAGGTGAATTGTTATATTGTTATTTCATGTACAATGTGCCAGTCTCTCAGTAAAGCTGCTGGGTTGTTGTTCTCTGTTGCCTGCAACTGTGTGGTTCATTTTAACTTTGTATTTTGCATGTTGCTTTGCATAGTGCAATGCTCTGTGACCTGCAATCAAGTGGAAACGAGCAGGATGGTTTTGATAAGGTAAATAGAACGATCAATATTCTCTCTGGCCATGGCTGCTGTAGTGTATCTGTGGTTCCTGCGCAAAGATCACATTGGCGGCCTTTATAGCACTTGACAAAACACATTGGATTAGTGTTTGGGGCAATCTTTTGTCTGGAGTAAACTAGGGTAGGTCCAAATTTTGTACTTGGGTTAATATTTGCACTATAAAAGGGTTAGGACATACTTGCCAACTCTCCCGGAATGTCCGGAAGACTCCCGCATTTCATGTGAGTCTCACGGACTCCCGAGAGAGTGTGGCAATCTCCCGCATCTGCCCACTTCCTAGTGAAGTGGGCAGAATTAGGTCGAAAACTACGCGTTTCGCCCCGCCCCTGCTGTTAAATGGCGCGTTTGCGTCATTATGTGAAAGGGGAGGGTCCAAAATGACGCGAGTTTTGGAGCCCCGCCCCCATCACGCCCACCTCCCCCGGCAGGCTCCCGGAAGCCAACTTTAGAAAGTTGGCAAGTATGGGTTAGGATAATCACTATTTAGTTGAACTTAAACTCAGTATTTACCTTGTAAAAACCTCTTTGAAGAGGGGACCTCCACCTTTTTTGTTAGGATATTTCTTCTCCTTTAATGATGATCTCTCTCTATTCTATCTCAGGATATATGCACCTTTTGTCCTTTATTAAAACAGGCCTGTCTCTGAACACCTGTGTTGTCCACGTGTTCATCCCATGAAGAACACATGTATCTGCATCATGCTTTACCAGGAAAGAGTGAGCAGGCCCCCAAAAGGTGAAATGTAAACAGCTGCGGTAACTTTCATCCCTGTGATTATATAGTATGTCTATATTCTTTAATGCACACACTGTAGCCTGAATGCGTTTGCTAATGGGCAAGTCCTTTCAGTATATGCTTTATAAAGTAACTGTAAGAGATGTTAAATAAAGGATATATACCAGAGCCATCATCTGCCTGGCTCTAGAATGTCAAGGGCCGACTTCCTGTGTAGACAATATTTACTTGTGATCCTCCGGATCCATCTCTTGCTGCCTATTTGTCCTCTGCTAATAGCTAATGCACTATACAATAAAGTGCTGTGTAACAAATGGGTAATAACAAAAGATATAAAGAGGTCATTTTCAGAGTCCTTTTCAGTGGCTTTTTGTGCTCGCATTTCTATAGGAAAACTCAGCACTGCTAGAACTGTCTTTTCTATTGATGTGACAATAGCAACTTTAGGTTCCTTTCTATTGTGTAAGCATTTGAACCGCATTTGCACAGTATACACAGTGTATTGGAATACTTATTGCTTCTGCAATGTCCAACTCTTATCCACCCTACTGTATGTCTGTATGGAGAACTTTCATATATAACACAAATATATTAGATATATGTAATATTTTTCAAATCAAGAAAAAGCAAAGATTTGTTTAGAAGGTCATGTTGCTAATAACAATAAAGTAGTGTTCAAATATATTCTAGAAATATAAATAAAGGAACATATGGAATTGTTAAGAAAATATATATATACTCTAATAATTTTATTACTTACTTGAATTATTTTTAGTATTGTATTTTTGTGTCAATAGATTGTACTGTTGTCTGTGCACTGAGTAAAACATTTATTTGTTGGGTGGAGGTCATATATCCCAAACCTTAGACACACCTGTAACCCCCTTGTCATTGTCCTGTCCCCCCACACCTGTGTAATCCCCTTGTCATTGTCCTGTCCCCCACTCCTGTAACCCCTTGTCATTTGCCTGTCCCCATTTGGTTGCTAACAGAAAGCTGGTTTGTGCTAAGGTTGTGAAATCCTTGCAGTGATTTCTTTTTTTGATATGATTTAAAAGTCCCCTAGATGGCAGCAGATGAAATATAATAGGGATTCGTTAATATCTTTCCTGTCCATTATTTTATTCACATTTAATAAATAGGATGAATAAAAAAACTATAGCAGGTTGCTCAGTCTAATATTTAAAGAATACCTGGTCACTCATTTAAAACCAGACATGTATAAAGTAATCATTGTTCGTGGCTACATTTGGTTCCATACATAAAACATACATCTAAAATGGATACCACATTAAGAACAAGATTACATATTTTATATGTGTTAAATTGTAAGTGTCTAACATGCCATCACTACAAGTGTACCAATATCTTGAATTGCCAGAGAGAAGGGAGAATAGTTTTTGCTACTGTTACTAAACATAACTACTATTAACATATACGAGTGATGTGCTGCCAGGTACCCTTCAAGGGCTACTTGTTTTGCCCTCTAACATTCAAAGGGCCAAAACATTACCTTTTAATAAAATAAAGAAAGTCAAAATAACCTTAGCACCCCCACTTTAGATCGGTGGAAGTCATATTTTCTACTGTAGAAATACCAACGAAAATATGACTGACACTTAAACGCTGAATGTAAATTTTACTGACACTGATAATTGACATTGTGATTGCTGACAGTGAAAATGCTGACAGTCACAATGCCGACATTAAAACTGCAATGCCAGCAGGTCCAGCGGCTACCCGCCTGTAGTAAGCAGTGATAAAAATAAATACATAAAGGAAGAAAGAAAAAGCGTACACCCCCCATCCCCCTCTCCAGACACTTTAACTCTAGTTCTGCCAGCCTAGTGCTGGTCAGAGGAAAATCAGGGGGACAAGCAGCGTGGGGTCCACCCGATTCTCATCCAACCAGCCTTAAGCTGAGCTAGCCAGCTGATAACACTACAGCAGGGGAACCCCATGTTCATCCCATGAAGAACACATGTATCTGCATCATGTTTTACCAGGAAAGAGGGAGCAAGCCCCCAAAAGATGAAATGTAACTTTCATCCCTGTGATTATATAGTATGTCCATATTCTTTAATGCACACACTGTAGCCTGAATGCATTTGCTAATGGGCAAGTCCTGTCAGTATATGCTTTATAAAGTAACTGTAAGAGATGTTAAATACAGGATATACACCAGAGCCATCATCTGCCTGGCTCTAGAATGTCAAGGGCCGACTTCCTGTGTAGACAATATTTACTTGTGATCCTCCGGATCCATCTCTTGCTGCCTATTTGTCCTCTGCTAATAGCTAATGCACTATACAATAAGGTGTGTGTAACAAATGGGTAATAACAAAAGATATGAAGAGGTCAATTTCAGAGTCCATTTCAGTGGCTTTTTGTGCTCGCATTTCTATGGGAAAACTCAGCGCTGCTAGAACTGTCCTTCTATTGATGTGACAATAGCAACTTTAGGTTCCTTTCTATTGTGTAAGCATTTGAACTGCATTTGCACAGTATACATAGTGTATTGGAATACTTATTGCTTCTGCAATGTCCAACTCTTATCCACCCTACTGTATGTCTGTATGGAGAACTTTCATATATAACACAAATATATTAGATATATGTAATATTTTTCAAATGAAGAAAAAGCAAAGATTTGTTCAGAAGGTCATGTTGCTAATAATAATAATAAAGTAGGGTTTAAATATATTCTAGAAATATATATAAAAGAACATATGGAATTATTAAGAAAATATATATATACTCTAATTATTTTATTACTTACTTGAATTATTTTTAGTATTGTATTTTTGTGTCAATAGATTGTACTGTTGTCTGTGCACTGAGTAAAACACATTTATTTGTTGGGAGGAGGTCATATATCCCAAACCTTAGACACACCTCCCCCTTGCCATTTGCCTGTCCGCCCACACCTGTAATCCTTTTGTCATGTGCCTTTCCGCCCACACCTGTAACCCCCTTATCATTTGCCTGTAATAGGTGGTAGATATATTTTCGACTGTAGAAATACCTATGAAAATGTAACTGACACAAAAAGCAATGAATGTAAATTTCACTGACACGGATAAAATACCGACATTGCAATTGCCAACAGTGAAAATGCTGACAGTCACAATGTCGTCATGAAAACGGCAATTCCAGTGGGTCCGGCGGTTACCCACCGGCAGTAAACAGTGATAAAAGTAAATACATAAAGGAAAGAAGAAAAAGAGTACCCTCCCCTCTCCAGACACAATGACCCTAGTTCTGCCTAGTGCTGGTCAGAGGAAAATCAGGGGGACAAACAGTGTGGGGTCCCCCCGATTCTCATCCAACCAGCCTTAGGCTGAGCCAGCCAGCTGGTGATACTGTAGCAGGGAATCCATCAGCAGGGGTTCCCCCTGCCATCTTGCCAACCAGCCCCAGGCTGGTCAGCATGGGGCTGGATCCCTTAGGGAGTTGGGTTCCACCAAAAAAATGCAGGCCCCCTTTCTAGGGGTACCCAGCCCCATGCTGACATCACCAAGACTCTTCCCACCACCTGGACGGTGGGTGTGGAGTAATTAAAGGGTTAATGATAAACCTTAATGGTGCCATGATGCAAACCCATTTATACTTACCAACTGTATTCTTTCTTCTGTAAGGTCCAGTCTTGTCAGCTTTTAATCGAAATTGAGTGCTGAAAATAAAAATACCTCCAAAAAATATTCCAAGTGATGTTTAAAAGAAAAGTTTTCTGGCAGCTTGATCCCCAAAATAATCCAGCCGGAACATGCTTGGCAAAAATAAAGTGTTCAGGACATACCACCGCTTCTGAAATCATAAACAACCAGCTGCATAATGAAATTCTAAAAGTAGGCAGGTCTATTTATAACCTTGGGCGTTCGCATCTCTGACAGTGTGGGAAAGCCTCACCGACGTTAGCGTTCCCACGCTTTCCCACACTGTCAGGTACCTAGCGGACGTATGACTTACTATACGGTACGCCATTGTTAACGTAACGTAAATACTGTCAGTACCAAAGTCATCAAGCAATGTATTTAACGATCCATGCCTTGTTGGCTTCTGGAGTACATAGAGCCAGTTTATGTGCATTTCACGCCGAACGTAGGTTGTGCTCAGTATGCGTGGTAATGACTCAGGCCATACTAACCTTTCTTTTACAAAGAATTGTGATTTGTATCTGTTTGAAGTATGTGCTCTGCCTTTCTCTGAGTCAGGGGTGGCCAACCAGTTAGAGACGTAGAGCCAAAAAATATCTATATGTAACAGCCCCTCTGGGGGTAAATGTATCAAGCTGAGAGTTTTCCGGCGGGTTTGAAAAACCAATCAGATTCTAGCTATCATTTATTTAGTACATTCTGCAAAATGATAGCTAGAATCTGATTGGTTGCTATAGGCAACATCTTCACTTTTCAAAACCGCCGGAAAACTCTCAGCTTGATACATTTACCCCCTGGTGGTGTTGTTGATGCGTCCCATTGGCTGAGTGTGCTTAGCAACAAGGCTGGTATGGGAGGATCAGAACCTGTATGGCAGTTGGGAGTGTGACAGTTGACAGTTGGTGGGAGACATCTTGCAAGCTAGGACCCAGGAGGTAGGAGGGAGGTCCTGGGTCTTTGGAGGGGGTAATCTCTGAACATATTAGGTGGAGCACCAGATCTTCTGAATAAGGACTAGAGAGAGTCCTGTGAGAGACCCCAGGATAGGGGAATAGCCGTGCAGAGCAGCGTGGCTGCATATAAGAGATAGAGATCCTCTGGAGAGGGAAGTGCTGCAAGGAGCAGTGAGCTGCAACTGAGATTTACACAGTGAGTGAACACTGCTGTGAGTGAGACATGTGAGCTAATAAGCCACCAATGTAAATGTGACCTTCCAATTAATATTCTGTCCATGTAATGATTAAGCACTGTGCAGGAGGAGACAGGAGGTGTATATAGAAACTGTACATATTTACTTAGCACTGCAACAGTTTAAGAATGTGCTGGAGTGCAGAGACGTGTAAATAAAGATGTTATATTTTGCCATATAGAGATGGTCTGGCACCCAAATTACTGAAACATCTGGTTGTACTGAGCCCCAAAGGTACATGACCTGAGTCCCAACATCATCTTCACAGAGACTTTGTAATATAATAACCTGCATGTGCGGGGACCCCCTGGTACTTACATCCATGCCCATGAGCTAGCCAGGGCTGAAGAGGGCGGTGCACTGCCTAACCTGTCTTGAAAGGGGTACCCGTCAAGGCTGCCCACTCTCTCCTGCATTATTTGCAATAGCAATTGAACCGCTGGCCTGCTTGATTCGAGCTCATCCTGGTATACATGGCTTCCAATTGGTCAAGCTACAGATACCATTGCTTTATATGCAGACAACATACTATTATTTATGTCAGATACAAGTAAATCTCTGGATAATTTTTTTAACAGTTGTAGATAACATTATTCTGGTTTAAAAGTAAATTGGGATAAGTTCTGCATGTTCCCAGTTCATGGCGTCCTCCCATCTGTGCTTCTACCTGGGATCTCTCTCTTGAGTGGACGCTGCGTTTCAAGTACCTCGGTATCTGGATTACCCCTAACTCAAAGGATTATATTAAATAAAATATGGATCCTATCACGAATCACTTTAAGCACAGGTCTCACACTTGGAAGCGACTCCCGTTGACTATGACAGGAAGAATCAATCTATTTAAAATGATTATGCGACCCAAATATCTTTATGCTCTAGAACACTCACCAATATATATCCCAAATTGTTTCTTTCAATTCATTAATTTACTCATTCATCTGGAGTGATAAGAGGCACAGAATTAAATTGAATACTCTTTGTACATCTAAAGGGGAAGGTAGCCTGGTGTTACCCAATCTCACATTTACTAGACTGGTTATATGCCACAGAGGATAGCACTTTAGTTGGTTTTCTTGGTGAGCGAGCGGGGCCTTTACTTTCCCCATTTCAGGTGCTTCTGATCGGTAAATCCATTATGTCTGACCCTCCTATTGTGTCTCAAGCAATTAAGGTATGGAATATGGCTCACAGGTTAATGGAGACGGCCTGGATCAAGACAGTACGATTTGACATAATACTATGTTACCGGAACTAAATAATCTAAGTGATAAAATATTTTTAAGCAAATATTGGGTGTCTGCAATAGGTCATCTCTATGAATGTGGGGTATTTAAATCTTTTGCTCAATTCAGGCAATACCACACATTGCATTTTACCATTACTTACAGCTCAGACATGCTATTCAATCGCAATTTGCTGACTCTCCTCCCACACTTCAAATTTCACCCATTAGAACTTTGTTACAAAATATGGGTGGGCATAGAATTATTTCCAATGTGTATACAGAAGTAAATTGTCATTACGCATCTGATAGTCTACTACCCCTTAAAGCAAAATGGAAACTTAAAAGTTTGAAAAAAGCCACGTCATGTATTCGCTATCAACAAATACATTTATACATATTGCATAGGGTCTATCACACTCCATGTTCACTGGTTGAAATTGGGAGAAAACACGACTCTGAATGCCCGTAGTGGGGATCAACAGATTGCAACTTCTGGCACTTGCTATGGCAATGCCCAAAAATAAACAATTTCTGGACCAAGGTATGGGCATGTGTTTGTAATACATGCATGTGGTTCCTCCTCTTACACCAAAGATATGTTTATTTGGTATTTCCTTGGATGATAGTTTCTCTAAAACTTGTTGTCAATATATCTTTACCCTCACAACCCTAGCCATGGTTATTATAGCCCGCACATGGATGGCAACGGATGCCCCTGATTTACAGAAATGGAAAGCTTTTGTGAATGACACCATGAATCATGAAAGATATATGTATACGGAAAGACATGCAAGACACAAATATGAAAACATATGGTCCAGCGGCGCACAAAGGATTGTCGGGGGGGGGGTTCCCCCCGCCGACCCCCCCAAAAAAAACAAAAAAACCCCAGAGAGAGCTGCTGCAGCAGCTCCGTTTCGCCAGCGCTGTCCTATACAGCAGCCGTGGCCACTTAGTTAGCGCAGGGGGGGTTTCTAGAGACTCAGAAACCCCCTCTGCGTGCACCACTGTGGTCTCCCTGTATTACTCAAAATACAAACTAGAGGTCTGAACTAAACCTTATTTAAACTCGATTTCTCTGAATTGTCATTCTCCTCCACTTTACTCTGTGCATTATGGCTGTAGCTCCCGAACACCCGCTTTATTAAAATCTAATCCAGTTCTTACCGCTCCTTCATAGTGGGAGCTGATGGCAAGTTTAATAAATTTCCTCTATGTGCATATATATATATACACACACACATTTAATTACACACATCTTTTAATTCTTTCCCATTAGGACTTTATTACAAAATATGGATAGGCATTAAGTTATCCTTTCACCCTTCTTCTCATTAGTCTATGCAACATGGCTACAGCTGTTGCATAGCCGCTCTGCAAAAGTCTAAGTGAGTTCTAACCGTTACTTCATAATGAGTGCTGATGTTTAATTATATACATCCATGTATTCATCTGTTCAGCTTGAATCAAACTCACCTACATCATATGACTATTTATGCTGTACGGCTTTATATTGTTTTTGCTTTGTTTTTTGTTTATTTTGTTTTATTTCATTATACTATGTCTTTTGTCTAAACTGTACAATAAAAATTACTTGATTCAAACAGACAAAAATATTTACAATAGATCCTTAATACATGGAGTGCAGCTAACATAACCAAAGACTAAACACAATGGGTCTGATTCATTAAGGGAAAAAAATTGTAACTTTGCACCTTGGCAAAACTTGTTGCATTGGAGGGGGAGGCAAATTTAAAATGTGATGGCAGATTTATAGTTGGGGTAAGGCATGTCCTAGATCAACTTTAAATGTCAGTGTACAAATAAAGCTATCAAGTATTTGTGTGCTACATGACAAAACAGCCAGTATTTATCTTATGTACAAAATAAAAATAATAAACTAATTTGCACCCCTTGCATTGTAACACGGTTTTGTCCACGAGAAAACGTACTCATTTTTTTGCTTAGCTATCCTTAATGAATCAGGCCCAATATGTATACAAATAATTTAGTGAACATCCAAATAAATGAAGAGCATTGTCAAAGTAGCTTTCTTGTTGGATTCCTGGACCTATGAGCAGACACTCTTCTCCTTCTCTTTTCATAATAAGGGACGACTCTCTATGGTTTTCATTGTAAGGTTGTCAGCAAGACTGCTCACTTGTCATAACTTGTCATCACCAAACTTACAGTGGCGGCAGGGTGCTTTTGAACTTCTCCACCAATGAGAGTGAGCATCTGCCAAACAACGAGTTTCCCAAGCATAATTTTTATTCCATTATTCTGAGGGGGCTGTAGATGTTAAAAAAAATAAAAATATAAAATAATTGTTTTGTTTTTCTCTCTTTATCCCAATTCTATGAAAGTGGGAAATGGCATAATGGCGAACATAGTCTATACTTATTCAATCATATAGCTATTAATTTGGATGTTATATATAACTTTTGTAATGTTTTATAATGAGTCAGTACACAATGAAACAGAGGGTGCATATAAATTGTTGCACACCATTCTACCAATTATATTATTCATGCTGATAATGTGTTACATGATGAATAATCAATTTAAATTTTAATCCAGTTATGCAAAATTTGTTATGAGTAATGAGAGAGCATTTACTTAATTCACATATAATATTGACAGCAAAGGTTGCCCGTTTTGTTTCCTAAGCAAATACAGGCGTCACTGCCCAGCAAGACCACATTTTGTTTAATTGGCTAGATAGTAATTTATAACTCATGTTAAAAAATCTTTTTTTCTGCCAGTACATTTTTGTAGTGACTTCTGGCTATGACGTGAAAGATAACCTTTTTCTAGATACGGCTGACAATGAATGATGCTTTCTGAGCGCCTATTTAATAGAAAATCAAAACTAAACTTTTCACTGCAACAAAAAGATATAGAAAATGGGTGAACAGCTCAAGGGCCTGAGGACTGACATAGACCAGCCAGAATTTATGGATATCTCTAATTAATCATCAGTGTATAATAGATTTTTTTATTTAGCCTGGGATAATTTAAAATAAATAAATAAACAGAATGACAAATAAATCGTCTGACCACTAAGTAATACTGCGCATAAATTATCTTCTTTAATAAACTAATACCTTGTGCAAACCTTGTGCAAAATAGAAAGCATTTAGGTATTGCTGGAGTTAGAATTTAGCTAAGTACTGCACAACAGGAAATATACTAAGGGCTAGATTTACTAAACTGCCAGTTTGGAACAGTGGAGATGTTGCCTATAGCAACCAATCAGATTCTAGCTTTCATTTATTTAGTGCATTGTACAACATGACAGCTAGAATCTGATTGGTTGCTATAGGCAACATCTCCACTTTTTCAAACCCGCAGTTTAGCAAATATACCCCTAAGGAGTAAATGTATCAAGCTGCAAGTTTCCGGCGGGTATAAAAAGGGGAGATGTTGCCTCTAGCAAGCAATTTTCTAGCAAGATTCTAGTTGTCATTTATTTAGATTATGTTTTTTAGATAATGCCTTTAGGAAACTTGTACATTATACAGCCGGCAGGTCCTCAGATTGCCAACTTAATAGCATCAATGTAACTAATGGTCTTACAAAGTGACGTAAATCTCACTACCGGTATGATTCTTTCTCTGAATTCTTGTATATCAGTATCAACACGTCTAATTTCCTCCATGTCACCAATTATATCACTCGCAATTAAAATGTCGTTTTAAGTCTTGTCGGGATTTAGGTCATCGCACACTCATACCCCACCCACACCAGCTGCGTAATTGAAGTCACACTCATTCGGCTACTCCTTAGATTATCACTGACAGTTTGTTTGAGGAATGTGTCTATTTGTTCAAGTGACTGCAATGGTGCACAACTGCATCCTGATTTTGGAAACTTGCAGTGGAAAATGAATTCTGCACTTCTATTTACTGGATTATGGGTCCAAACCAATATGCGTGTGGTGGAAAGAACGAAAGCGTCACTTCAAAGCCCATCCTGCTGCCACTTCATGAACAACATCATTTATTTCAACTGTTCCATTTTACATCTAAAAATTCTTCTAAATTTAGCCTAAAATTTGTAGCCTGCACCCCGCAAATAAAACCCTTTCCACCTAGCTCCTCCCAGTAGCGGAACTTCCGTGGGTTCAGGTGGTGGGGCCCCGGCCTCTGCCCCCTTCCCTCCGAGGCCACTCGGACCCCTACCCAGGCTCCCACAGCTTTCCCTGTTGCTCATCCAGAGCGGAGCGCTCTACTGAGTGGCGTATGCTGGAACACGCATGCTCAAAAGAGGCCTCCTACCTGCTCTTTTCCGCAATGCCCTGTTCCGCCCCTAGCTTCTACCATCAAAGTGTTGCAGAGCCTTCGACATTCCCATCCTGGTCCATAAATCTGTGCTGTTCCTTGTCAACATGGGTACATTTGTAAACATATAGGCACAGGTGGCATATGCTCTGTGGGAGGTGCAAGCTTTGCACTTATATAAATTACCTTTTTAATATTTCCCTTCCCTTATTTTAATGTATCTATACTTCTGTTGAAGGTGGAGATATGGATATGTAGGATCACAAATGTCTGAAAGCATAAAGACAATCATAATCATTTTTAATTACTGGTAGAATACATTTATTTTATACAGATATGACATGGACAATTTTGGGCAATAGATCTCCAGTGTAGTATGAAACAATCTGGACAACCCTAGAACACCCACAAGAGGGCAAGGTTTCGACTACAGACATGGTATACTAACCCACATTATCACTGGCTCCATCTACTAATAGAGTCATGTAGTGTGTGAATTCCAAGTATCTGAAATTACATATTTAGGGGTCTATTTATCATTGGTGGCTAGTGGGTGAGCCCTGGAGAGCCCCCTCCCAAGCTAACTACAAACTCCTTCACTGGCAGCCCAACGCTGCTGAAGAATGGAGGCTCTGACCCCTATGTGGCCATTGCACATGCGCGGCTAAGTGCATGAGCATAGTGACGGGACCCAGCAATGGATGAGGAGCAAAACTTATCACCGCTTGTTAAATTGGGTCACTTCACAGTCCCCATAGAAGTCTATGGGGACTGCAGTGGCCAACGTTAAACGGGTTAAAGCGGCAGAAATCTCTGAATTCTCCTGATTTAACCCCTTGATAAATTAAAGGAAGAACTGCAATGGCCATTGGAGAAAACAGTTGGTTTCTCCAGATTTTTATATCATTGATTCTTATTCTGGTAACCCTACCATTGTTAATTTGTGCCATGCATACTGTAGAAGCACACTCTAAGGTTGGGTACACACTACAGAATTTTCTGACCAATGTGTTATCTACAATGATTGTACCAACGGCTGGAAAAAAGTCCCGATCAGCATGTTGATTCATGTGTACACAATATACATGTTTTAAGATTTACCCTCAAATCTGTGCTCTTCAACTGTCATAACGGCTGAAAAGATCATGCCTCTGTAAACTCTATGGAGATCCTGATTGTGAGTCCATACACACTGCAGGGTTAGAAGTACGTTATTCCATAGCTGAATGAGATTTATAGTTCTGCTGAACAATCAGATAAAAGGATGATTTGTGCTTCGGTTCTCGTTTATCGTCTAATTGGCCTGATAATTGGATGAAAAGCCTGTAGTTTATACCCAACCTACCATAGAAGTGTTTTATTGTTTGTTTTTTAATAGGAGAGAATTGTATAGATTTGTATAGAAGTGTTGCTGAATTTTATTTAATATAAAGATTAAATAACTCCGTAATAACATTGTCTTTGCACCTCTTTCATTTGCTCTAAACCTGTTAGTTGCGCCCACGTTAATGGGCACAAGTTTCAGCCACTCTTGCACCCCAGCAGCTGTGTTGAGAGTTGTAGTGTTATTTGTTTACTGTATTGCCCTATAAATAAAGGAAGGAAAGTACTCTATTAGCCACCACTTTCCCCTCCAGTTTATAGCCAAAAAGTGGTAGTAAACTGGAGGTTAAAGTGGTGGTGTTTTTATGTCTGATTAAATTGCTTCCTTTTTAAGGACTGTTAACTTCCACTTTCTTATTCCTCCAAATTTTTTGAATCTCCCTGTTAGGGGCCAATTCAATTCGGCCACATTAGTCTAGGATTAACACAGAGCTAGTACTATTACCTCTCATACAGTATTTTTAACCTGGATTTTTGTTTGTGGCCCCGAGAGCTGCAAGCAAAAGTCAGCGTTAAAATTAACGTACTAATGGTAATATTGTGCACTTTTACCGTAGTAACGGTAATAGTGGGCAGGTTGCGTTATTCCAAGAATAACATGGCTGATTTGAATTGGCTCATTAGGGGGGGAATTCAATTCCCCCGAATACCGCCGTGGCAAACCTATTACCGTTAATACGGTAATTTTAACACAGATTTCTGAAAAGCTGGCGTTAAAATTACCGTATTAACTGTAATTATGCACACTATTACCGTAATATCGGTAATAGTGCGCCTTAGAGTCTAGAGGATGTAACAGAAAAACAGGAAGCAGCTGTTAGAATCCTGGGGCCTTTAAGGATCTTATTTAAGTCTCCTGGACAAAACCATGTAGCACACAAATACTTGATAGCTTATTTGTACACTGAAATTTAAATTTGATATTTGTGTGGAACATGAAAAAACAGTCAGTATTTAACTTATGCATACTTGCCAACTCTCCCGGAATATCCGGGAGACACCCGGGTGAGTGTGGCAATCTCCCGCATCTGGATAATTCTGCCTACTTCCTAGTGAAGTGGGCAGAATTACCCCCCCCCCGCTGTCAAATGACGTGTTTTGCATAATCACATCAAGGGGGCGGGTCCAAAACGAAGTGCATTTTGGAGCCCCACCCCCCGTTACGCCCACCTCCTACGCAGGCTCCCGGATTTGGAGTTCAGAATGTTGGTAAGTATGAACTTATGTGCATAACAGAAAACTAGTTTTCACCCCTTGCATTGTAGCATGGTTTTGTCCAGGAGACTTAAATAAGATACTTCTTAATTTAAGATCCTTAATGAATCAGGCCCCTGTTGTACAGCTCTGTTTCATATGGTCTGCTGGATACTAGCTTACCCTAATGAGAGAGAGAACACTACTTTTCTAGCTTTAGCTCCTTGCAGAACTAGATTCCCTCTTCTTCAGAATCCCACTGAGATGAGAAAATTGGAACATTGATAGGAGTCAAACTTATGGAATACATATTTAATAGTCTCTGGTGACAGCTGTAATTGTCAGGAAACCTCAGCTCAGTTTTTATTTAGATGCTTATTAGGAATATGTTACATCAGATATATCTCAAATAGCCATCAGCATGTCAGGCCTTGTTGATAATCTCACCCTAGGGAGCCAGAAATTACCTCTGTCTAGGCTTAGGGGGGCTGTGTTGACATTTTCTGGAAGGATTTGGTCTCACTCTAGTTTGGTTATTTATGAAGGGGCCAAAGGTCACAGTCACCTGTAATGGAAATTTTTGGCCAGTCATATCCCAGGCCCTGGACCTAAACTGCACAAGGTGAACCAGAATGCCCTACCCACAACAAACAATGTTCTCGGTACTTCCATAGCTATCCACAGCTTAAGTAACCTTGTTGCTTGTGTTAGTAACTTTTACACTTGTAACCACTGAGTTAAATTCTCAAAACATAACTAGTTGGAGGTACTTTAGGCAGGGAGTTGGGAAACCCTGAGTTAGTTCACTAGATTCTTAACGTTAAAGGGCTTATATATCTACTTCTTCTGTTAATATATTTTATTTTTCACTTTTATCTGCACCCTCCTTTTGCTGCTGGCAATACTTGTTCTTCATCCTGGCTGGCAACTAGGAGGCAGTGGTATCAAAATCTCCCTCTAGGATGTTTGTGCTTCCCTGTTAATTGCACATCATCTCTATGTGTAGATGACGTTCAGTTTCAGAAATAAAAAAATATGGTATGAAAATAGATGACATTTATTTTACAAGTTATAAATAAAGTTTTTTTTAAAATATTATTGAATCAAAAAATGCTGGGAATAAAGCATTTTTAAAAAGAATTTTGATCTGCTCTCACCATTCTGAGATGGCAGTAACGGTATAGCGACAGTACTTACCCATGCAAGCACGAATCTTACTGCTGCTGGTGATTACAATGCCATTGCCGAATGTAACCCAATCCTTATATTGGGCAAATTTTCACTGCCATTAGGTCTCTTCGCCTATATGTCTTCCATTGTGTATGTGCAAACGGAAGTGAAGTCAGCCTACGCAGTGCAGTCAAAGTGCGGTACTGCGCATGCGGCATCAGCACTGCGCATACCTCAGACGCTTCTTTACAGTAAGGAAAAATGAAAACCTTTGTGTATCTTTTATCATTACACTAGTGGGATTTATGTTAAAAACACACACATTATTTTTATGGGATTGTAGCATTAAATTCTACCTTCTTGACCTTTAAAATTTACAGAATGACCCAGTTTAATGTATTATGGGCGATGAAGCTATCCAATCAGTTTTATCGTCGCATTTGTGACATGTTACCGGGGGGGTGGGTTCCTCTAGAGCTGTGGGTTACCAGACGTTGAAATCTCACAGTCTGGCCAGTTGTGTCCAAGGAAAGGGGGGTTCAATTAGCTGCACATTTTTACCATTATTACAGTAAAATCTCTGCTCATTTTTCCTAGCAGCTCTATGGGGCACGAGGAAAAATCAGCTGAGATTTCTGTGAAAGTCTCCACCACGAGGTGTCTCTGGAATGGTCGCAAGTCACTTTACGTCTAATTAAGTTCCCCCTTAAGAGTGGAAGTAGGATTTATCTATAAAAAAAATAAGTGTGGCTGGACTTCTTCTTATGTCTGGATGTAACATATAGTCCCAGTAAACAACTAATGTAATAACTGCAGGGCTTGATTAGGCTGTCCACCATGCAGAGAGAAGTATAAACTGAAATAAATTTTAAAATATAAAAGAATATTTGTTCTCCAAATTAAAAATAAAACATGAAAGAAACATGTAGTAAGGATTTAATATTGAAATATTCCCACGGTGAAGGCTGAAGACAGTGAGTCATCCCTGGGCGGGCACTTGAGGATAAGTGAGATAAGTTCAATTCCCGACCATGACCTTATCTGTGTGGAGTTTGTATGTTCTCCCTGTGTTTGCGTGGGTTTCCTCCAGGTGCTCCGGTTTCCTCCCACACTCCAAAAACATACTGGTAGGTTAAATGGTTGGTAACAAATTGACCTTAGTCTCTGTGTGTGTCTGTCTGTCTGTGTATATGTTAGGGAATTTAGACTGTAAGCCCCAATGGGGCAGGGAGTGATGTGAATGAGTTATCTGTACAGCGCTGCGGAATTAGTGGCGCTATAAAAAAAAATAGTAATAATGATAATAGTGCAAGTATCTAATTGACACCACTATTTGTATGTAACTCTCTGCTTTGGTGAGAAAATGGTACAGTTAGTAATAGACAAACATTAACGTACACTTTTATTGCTATCTTGTTTTGTTATCTCTCTCCCTAATAGATTTCTTTATCCTTCATGATTTCTATAATCCCACACTTCCAATCCACTGTTTAATAGCCTCAAGGTCTCAAGGGCCATCTGAACATTGGAAAAAGTAAGCGACCATTTATATAAAAAAGAACAGAATAAAATTTCTGTCAGGAAATCCAATAGCAGTCTTATCATAGCTTGATATACAGCAGCCAACAAATCCTATCCCTTTATCTGATCACACATAATACCAGCTCGGTGTAATTACAGCTTTGGGAGTTTATTGTCCTGTATCTGACAGAGTGCAGTGTAACGTGAGATAAATATAATGAAGACTGCTGGGAATAACTTGTATGACGTTAAACCTATTGTCTGCATTGATCAGAGAAGCATCTGTAAAATACTAAAAATAACTGTCACCATCATTAGAGGCTTAATGAAAGTTTACGGCTCTTTGGGAAAGGATGAGGGAAGGTCTGTAACTAAGATTCCAGGCTGAGGTAATGTGTGTAATATATTACAGATTATTTTTAATCAAAATAAACCATGCATCAAGGAAATATAACTCAGTTATTCTATTTTTCAATAACAACAGTTTAAGACTGTTTACAGGAGGTGTGGCCACTTAAAGGTACACAGTCAAAAAGGGTATAAAGTATATATAAGCATACGTTAGTAGGTTAAAGATGTTATCCTTTTTATGAACGTAAAATTTTAAACAAAAATCTATTTTAATGGGGAAAAATCCCTGCTTAGAAAATCTGCACTTGTTACCTCTGGAGTTTTTCTTGCTCATTCTCAATATCAGCTGATTTCTAGATTCTAGACTCTAAGGGGTATATTTGCTAAACTGCGGGTTTGAAAAAGTGGAGTTGCCAATAGCAACCAGTCAGATTTTAGCTGTCATTTTGTAAAATGTACTAAATAAACGATAGCTAGAATCTGATTGGTTGCTATAGGCAACATCTCCACTTTTTCAAACCTGCAGTTTAGTAAATATACCCCCAGGTCCATATCATACTAAACAGATTTTTACTCATACCTTTACATGGGGTTTACTGTACTTTAAATGGAATCCATTTACAGTAATTTAATCATGAATCATGCATATTTTTTTATAATTTATTATGTTTGAGGGTGGTGTAAAACAGGCACTTTGAACACTTCCACACTTGAAAATTCTGTGATGTCTCTCCCCAGCTTCTGCTATGTTATGTTTCCATCCGACAGTTGCAGGAGGGGGAGCAGAACAGGGTATTTTGGGTAATTCAAACCTGCCCAGACTAAGGTATGCAACTGAATGGACACGACCTGCATCCAACACAATCAGATGCTGCATTAGTTAAACATTTTACTTATAGTACATGGCTGTGATGCTCAGTTCTCTTCTTCCTGGGGTCAAAGTCTGGAAGTAGGTGCAGGAAGGGTGATCTCTGCCGAATTACTAATGTAGGAAGTACTATTGAATGAAAAGTGGTGATTGAAAAGATGACCCCCTTAAGTGATGACCTCTTCCCCTTAGATGCTGGGTACTGACCTCCCATCAGTACTAGAAAAATATAAAATGTCAAGTTAATGTTTTTCTCTATTTTATTAATCTGGAATTGCTGTATGAGCAGGTCCACTGTGTATCTACTAGATGCTTGCACTGCAGATAGCGATCTCTTGCACCATTCAGTCCTGTAATCAGCTTACAGCTTCCTAGACTACAGATAACACAGTTAATTATACTACTAAGGGGTCTATGCACTAAGGTAAATATGGAGGGAAGAATGGCACATTTTCACTCTTTCCTCCATATTTGTCCCCTCTTGGTTGTTTTGTGCGGCCGCCCTTCCTATCCACCAAAACCATTCCCGTTTCTAGAGAGGGTAAGGGCCATAGTGTGTCGAAAAAACACAGAAAAATCTGTCGGCAGGTGTGTTGTTGGCAACTCTAGAAGTGATTATCAGAAGAGGAACATTAGTACATTGTAAAATTACTTAGCTTGGCTCGGTATATAGCTTAAGGCCTGATACCCACCGCTGCTGTGTAAATACATGCACTTACTAGCATTTTTAATGCTAGCACAACGCATGTAACAAGTATGCCCATTGTGCTGGTAATTGTGCTCAGTAACAGGTTTTTTGGAATGCTGACTGCTCCATTTATTCGTTCAATGTAAGTCAAAAGCACCTCCACTTATTTCCTGAAACGCATGTACAAGTGCTCGTTAATCACCATGTGTCAAGTGTCCTGTTTAACTTGCGATGTCCTTGGCGCTTGAATTTACAGTGTTGCAAGTTAGTCAGTACCCAGCCTTATACTTCACATTAAGGAGCTTTATCTTAATGATTTCTTTTGCTTTCCATTTACTTCGTAAGAAGACAGAAAATAAAGAAATGAAACAACATAAATGCTACATTTGTGTCTATATTTAATCATGTCTGAATTTTTATTACAAACATATAATTACAAATAAATAACCTATTAGTATAATACATAAACAAAACATATTTTACATTGATAAAGGCTTTTATCAGAGTTATTACATATAATTTCCACAACTGGCTTTTCTCTATCTTCTTTTTTTAATAACAATTGGGGTAGATTTACTAACACTTCTAAAAGTAAAAGTGGAGTCGTGCCCATAGCTACCAATCAGGTTCCAGGTAGAATTTGTATAGTACAATCTAGAAAATGATAGCTGGTATCTGATTGGTTGCTATGGACAACACCTCCACTTTTCCTTTTAGAAGCTTCAGTAACTCTACCCCTTGGAATGTAAAATAGTTTTCAAATGTCTTATTTTGGATAGAGTACAGTAATATGTTACATAATGCAGTTTAAACACTGACCTTTCATAATATTGCTGGGTAATCTCTAGAAAATAATCCCAATACATTTGCAATAAGGACGAGAACCCCAAATAACCTGTGACCCCTGCCCTCTGACCTCATGGCACAATAACCTTCCCCTGTCAAAATGTTCCCGACCTTGGTGCTCTTCAGTACTCTTGGAGCTGTTGCATGCAGTAACGGATATGAACCCAACTAAAAAAATGTAACCTTGACTACGGTGTTGCATTTAATTTAAAAGAACATTTGATATGTGACAACGTATTGCCTCAAACTTTCCTGCAATTCTAAAAAGTGAAGCAATTTATAAATGACATTGCTCTATTTGGGATTGCACTAATATTTATAAGAGTTCTGTTTAACTACCATCCATTTATTGACAAATTGCTGGTCTGTTGTACATTTTGTATGACATTTAAAATACAAACACCGACTTTGTGAAAAGAAAATTACAATCAAATATCCTGCTGTAAATAAGAAACAGCATGAAATAGCTTTCAATTTAGATTTTTAAATGACATGTAACGACTATTTCAAAATATAATTTTGAATGATCTGCAATAAAAATATTGGTACAAGTCAGATTACAGTAACGTTTTCTTATACTTTGATGTCAACATGTTTTATTTTGCACTCTATGCAGTGCTATTATGTACTCCTCCTGTTCTATAGAACACAGTATTTTATTCATGTGTAGCAAAAACTCATATTTTGTTACATCACACTGGTATTGTGTAGATTATTAATTATGTAAAAGTTGTCTTCACAAATCAGGATAGTATGCAAGATTACATCAATGTATGAGATATGTCAGTACACTCGATAACTACATTGTATACATACCTGCAGCAGTGCAAACATAACTTATAGCTATGATACACCATTATCTGTACTCTATACAAATATAGTACTTTGATGTTTTGAATATTTTTCACTGACTGAAAGAGTCATGATATCTAGACTATATGTGTAGTTCTAGTGTACTTGACTTATGGCCAATTGTAAAGTTCTGCAGAGTACGATGGCACCATATAACTAGTTGTTATTACTAATAATAATAATTAGAATATTAATCTTGCTTTGGATCATGCTTTTGGGTTGTAGCAGAAAAATATCTCACTTAAGAGATTTTCACTCTTAACAAATGTGTTCTTTTTATCTTTGACATTGTCTTCTTGCATTAAAATATAGAATTAGGGGCAATCTTATAAAAATAACATATACAATTATACATATTTTTATTTTAAATATTGCTTGTGGAACCACAGAAGGGACAATAAATAGTTACAAATGAATATATTATGAGTAACTCATTTATTTGAAAATAACATTTTGTTATTAAAAAAAAAAAAAAATCCACCAGATCAATCGAGTGGTGAGCAGACCTCTTCCACGCTGTTGCCCTGCTGTCGTTCCAGCTGTCTGTCTAGCTGACTGTACTCAAACGTCACCCGGTTGATAAATTTTCCGCTTGAAACCATTCGTAAAACACTGTTGTCACAGCCAATCTTCATTTGGGCTATGGAGAGAAGCGTATTTTTCTTAAAAGCAACAACAAAACTCAATCTTGCCACATTAATAATGATTCACTCTATTATTTAGATTGGAGTTGCCATGATTAATGTTTTCTGTTTCAATAAAACCTAAAAAAACAGTTGGTTTGTTTTCATATAAGAGGAAATAGAGAGAGTTAGCAGGAATTCTAGTAGTTTGAAAAGAAGAGAGTTTCTGTGACTGTAGATTTTGGAGCAGGATTGAAAGGAATGGGTAGCACGGTGGCTAAGTGGGTAGCACTTCTGCCTTACAGCATTGGGGTCATGAGTTCAATTCTCGACCATGGCCTTATCTGTGAGGAGTTTGTATGTTCTTCCCGTGTGGGTTTCCTCCTGGTACTCCGGTTTCCTCCCACACTCCAAAAACATACTGGTAGGTTAATTGGCTGCTAACAAAAGTGACCCTAGTCTGTGTCTGTCTGTCTGTCTGTCTGTGTGTGTGCATTAGGGAATTTAGACTGTAAGCCCCAATGGGGCATGGACTGATGTGAGTGAGTTCCCTGTACAGCGCTGCGGAATTAGTGGCGCTATATAAATAAATGGTAATAATAATAATAATAATAATAAAGGGGTAAATGTCTGTCTTTAATTAAGATGCAACTTTGTTTTATGTGATGCTTTGTAGACACCAGTGGGGTTGTCAGTGTGTGGGGCTGTACAGCTGAAACTTGTTACATTCTACAGGGGCAAACACAGGATTTCTAGAGGGGGGTTTCCAAATTTTTCAGGTGCTGGAATAATAGTAAAAATAGAAAGGTACACGGTGTATAAATGTAATAATGTATTTTAAATAAACAAAATAATGGCATACAGTAAGCTGTACATTAACAAACCCACATTAATATTAGTCTCATTAAAATAAATGTATTCTTGAACATCTTACCAAAAGTCATATAATATGTAATACCTGAAACTGCAGAATATCACAAGTAACTTCATTTTACTGCATTTTCCTTTCCTCTAAAGTCACAGAAACATTAGGGCCAAAGTCAGAACAATCACAGCGGCTATTTTGTTGAAGCCAAAAGTTCATTAAAACATAGACAGATCCCCTCAAAAATGGAACTTAGACTGCAGACTGTTATAGTTTTCTTAATGCAGACAAGCGATGGAGGTTCCTGGAAGCCATTCCCTCCTTCTAAACCACAGAATTGTTGTGATCCAAGTGTGTGTGTGTGTTTGGGTTCTGGGTGACTGGAAACCCTCCTTAAGGGCGCCCCACAGTTTAATATGTAAAAAGATATCTGTGTCTATCACATAATACATTTATTAGACATGTATAAGTGATACATTTTGCCATTGTTATAATAGATTTATTTAAAGTGAGACATGCGCTATTTAAAAGTAAAGGTTATTTTTAAATATTTTTTATATAAATATTAAAATATTGCTTGTTTGGCTCAGATAAAATGAGGCATAGGTCATAGACCTGAAGGGGATTATTCTTGACAGATAGTAAGTAGCGTATTTACTTAACTTTACCACCCAATACATTTTGAATAAAACATCTTGGGGACATTGTTGTTTTATATACCCTGAGTAGTCTTAAGATATACAATATTTATACAATATTTCCTTAACCATGATTGCAAAGTATGACTTACCAGAGCCATGAAACGAGTGACAGAGATCAGCCAATGGAAACATATTAGATGGATCTAGTCCGGTACCTCCCAAGAGTTCCACAAAGTCTCCAGCTCCATCGCATCCTTTTGGAGGTGGCCTCTGTGGAAGGGGTGTGTATAATTTATTTAGCCCATATACTGATATAAAAAGAATTAGGGCTCGTTTGCTGACATTGAATTTAGGTGCAAAGTTTGAACTGAACCACAAAACGTTATCGGTTAGTACAAGTTAGACCATAATTGGTGGCTATGCAATGTTGTAGTGCAACACTGCACCCAATGTAAACTGAATTGTATTGAGAAAGGTTCGGAAGTTTACGGTATTATATTTTCTCTAATGAACATTTAAAGGTGCTGACTGGAACAACGTACTATATACCAATGTTGCAGCTGCACTTTTCATCTGCCATTCCCAAACTACTAATATTAGGTAATCCCCCATAAGTATGGTTGTGATGTTTGTGGGTTAGCTTTCAGGTATAAATGCATAAAGATGCAATTAGCAAGTTTGATTTTGGTTGTGAGTGCAGCTCTGATTAATCAGATATGTGCAAACTTTAGCAGGCGGGAGGAGTGGTCTGAACACCGTCTAATGTAAAAAAAAAAAAATCTGTCTCATTAGAATGGCCCATATACATAGCATGACTATAAAAGAGAACCTGTCACCTGTGGGAAAACAGCCTTATACGTAGTGCACTGTAAGCTATGCATTTATAAAGTTAAACTTGTTTTGGGGAGAAACAGTACACACTGTTATTGGCTGAACTTCACCTCTAAGTCAAACTACATACTGTGTTATACTCATTCCTGGGTGGCTCTCTCTGCATAGCCAGCTCTGCTGCCTTGTTAATGCTGGCATTGCAGTGAAGCTGTGATATAGGCAGTGAGCTACCCAGGAGTGATCATAAGATATTATAAGGCTCGGGAGCAGGGCCGGATTAAAGGAATGAGGCCCCCCCCTGTGAGCTGCACCCGCCCCCCCCCCACCCCCCCGGTGATCCACCCGCCGCCCCAAGTGCTTACCTCTTTCTGTTCTCCCGCCACTGTAGTCCTTTTCGTGGCGCGCTGTAAGATCCTTACAGAGCAGATCTTGTGAGAATGAGACTCACGAGATCTCCTCAGCAAGGAGACTACTGAGCGCTGCAGAAGGACTACAGTGACAGGCTCAGCAGCATTAATCGGGCCGACCAATAATGCCGCTGAGCACTGTCAAGGACCCCCTGGATGCCCGAGGTCCCTGTAGCCCAGTTAGACCTCGGGTTAATCCGGCCCTGCTTGGGAGTCGCCATGCAGCGTGTACTGTTTTTTCCCTCTCTCCTGGGTAAAGGGAGAAAAGAGGGTCTTGTTATTTTTTTATACAAATCATAGTACATGATGCACTATGTAAAATACCATTTTCTCCATTAAGACATAGAAGACTTATGGGCACCAAAATAAGTAATTTTTAGTGTTTACTGTACATCTTATTTGTCCCATTAATGACAGTGCCACACTTGATTGTCTATCCCACTATGATCATACACACAGGTTACACACAGTAATATCCATACCTTGATCTGTAGCTCATTGAAGTGGCCCAGTGTTAGGTCAGATATTTTTATAACCACTGGGTATATTATAGAAAAACTGCAGTTTCTGTGTTGATGGGGAATGATCATGGTAAATTTTCCACTAGGTGATTGTGAGATCACGTTGCATGCTATGGGATGTAAACACAGTAAATATGTTATTTTGATTTCTACTGCATTAGAAATTATAATGTTAACATTACTTTTATTAAAAAATGGGAATGCAACAAACAAATGCAGTTCAGCAGATAATATAACATAATTATTAAGTGTATACTATGAATACAAGAATTTGTGACCTGCACCAAGAATTCCTGTTAACATTTAGATGTGCTTGCCAATCTTAATCTGACTCTGACTTGGTGCTGATTAAAGTTTAGGCACAAAAGGGGGTCCAACAAGTGTTCTCTTTTCCACCCATACCTGATCCTATGAGGAATTGGCTGTTTGGCTCTGTAATACAGGGTGTCTGCAGCAAAAGACTGAGGGTCTGTGCAATTAGGCTGGGAGTCTTAACATTGTGACTGGGATCTTCCAATGTAGATGGAAGTCCATGCATTGTAGCTGGGGTCTGTGCAATCTGACTAGAGACTGTGCAATCTGAATAGAGATCTGTGCAATCAGGCTCAAGTCCTGTGTAATTTCAGAAAATTATATCTCTACATATTTGTCTTTGCCTATTGACCAAGATCAAATCTGGCTATTGGGCTCTGTGACACAGGGGGTCTGCAACAAAAGGCTGAGGGTCTGTGCAATTAGGCTGGGGGTCTTAACAATGTGACTGTGGGATTTTGCCAATGTAGATGGAAGCCCATGCATTGTAGCTGGGGTCTGTGCAATCAGGCTTAGGTTCTGTGTAATATCAGAAAATTATATCTCTACATATTTGTCTTCACTTTTTGACTAAGATCAAATCTAGCAGTGTCCTAAGAGTGACTGGTAAGTTGCAACACCCCATATCATGGACAGTCTACTCTGATCCTCTTGCGAAAGCGTCAAATTCTAGAAAGCCCATTGGTTGGTGTCTGGGGGATGACAGAAAATCACGGAGGAGTGTTAATGCCACAGAGGTCTACAATTTATCTTTTTTCTCTATACATGCTTCTTAGCCCTTGCATGCTGTCTGGGCAGAAAAAATTATATTCCAGCCAAAAGCTGTGGCCTTATATACACTGCGCTGTTTTGTATACTTTTATTCATGTGTGTGTGACTTTTTCACTTTTTTATTAATGGGTTTACTTGCCTAGTGGCTTTATGTATATTTTCCAGCACTAATTCATGCCTATCCCCCACTGACTTGTCCCTTTTCCGTATATTATTGTGTTGCTATGACTTTGGCAGCCAAGGGATTATGATGATAACCAACAATAATTGTTTAGGCTGAACTGTAGTCACTTCAAGTACACATCATATTTATAAACTGAACAGTATATATTTTATTTACTGCTCTACAAAAAGTACAATGTCTGAAAAATCAATAGCTATCTCTGTCTGGACATTTATCAGATTGTTCTAACATTCACTTCATTATTTCATGCCCCTGGAGAGATGAATGATTACGTCTGCAGCTCAGCAAATATACTGCTGTAGGAATAAGAGCCGACTTACGGAACATCTTGGGAGTCTTGCGTATTGTCAGTGTGAAGCCGTGGCCTGGCTTGTGAACTCTGAAGAAAAGCATTGCCACGTTTTGAGATGACCTTGTGATGCTTTGCATGTTGCCATCTTCACAAATATCGGTGTACCGTTCACTAGTGGATAGGGGATGATCCAAAGAACTTGGGAACTTTTCTCCTTTAATTATCCAGCCATCAAAAACCTAACATGGTTAAACAGATCAGAATAATCTCTATATACTGTCAATAAAATACAGCACAACAGTAAAATAAAATAAAATAAATCTTTTTATATTTGGTACATTTACAGTACTAAAAGTACCAAAGGGAACCTCAAATGATTGCACTCACATGTTTTCATTCTATCTGTATTAAATCATATCCAGAATTAGAATATGTTTTCTAGAGACTCTCTGCTGCTGGGAAGGGACATCTACTGTATACATGTCATACACTGTGCACTCTGCAGGAAGCTATACCCCCAACAAGACATAACCACTACTGTTTAATGTAAATAGGACATATTAAGAAATAGAATTTGTGTCCTGACAAGTAGAGATGTGTGAAGACCCCCGTGTTTTGGTTTTGGTCCTAAAGGGATTTTCATGTTTTGGCTAAACCACCCTCATATGTTTTGGTTTTGGATCTCTAAATTTCATTAAAAATGGCCAAAAATAGACAAAATAATATAATTTTTAGCTGATTTTGTTTCTATATTAGTATTTGTATTATTATTTTGTATTATATTATTAGTAATTTTCAGTATATGTTTTAATGGCCTCCTCAGAACTGTTAATATTTTTCCCAACGTTGGCCAAGGGCTGCAGTGAGCTGACTGGCCAGAAAGAGTGACAGGGCAGCGGCACAAACACATGGTAGGTTAAAAAAAAATATTCGTAACCTATGAAACATAGTGGCACAGCAGTGACAGACAGGGTGACAGTTTAATAAAGTAAAGGACACCTTTAAAACATACAGACAGAGCACTGGCTGATAGGAAGGTCATTTTAGAAACGAAGATATTCCAAGGTTGGCCCATCCCACAAGTGAAATGGTTTGAGAAAATGATCCTATTTTATGTTATACAGCATGTGTGACACAGAGAGGGATAGCAGCTGCTTGTAGCACACATTTATTAGCCAGCTTTATTTTTACACTGCAGTTTAGAACTGAGCTAGGAAGCTCCACCTTCCAATAAACATTTTAAATTTGCACCAACCTTCCGAGAGCACAATGTGATTTTGCCAAGGTGCAAAATTAAGGCCCATAGTAACTGCCATTTACTACCAAACTAATTTTCATATTTAAGAGCCATCAAAAGTTTTTTCAGCATAATTAAATTAAATGTCTGAAATTATTTTTTATAAATAACATACCAACAGTACTTGAAAAATAATAAACCACAAACTTAAAAAAATCAAAACAATGGGGTATAATTACTAAACTGCGGGTATGCAAAAGTGGAGATGTTGCCTATAGCAACCAATCAGATTCTAGCTGTCATTTTGTAGAATGTACAAAATAAATGATAACTAGAATCTGGTTGCTATAGCAACACCTCCACTTTTTCAAACCTGCAGTTTAGTAAATATACCCTCATGTCTCCATTGACCTAAGTTAATCACCAATAATTTAATGATGGCAGTTTCCCCAAGATGAATGCAATATAACAAGATAATTAAGAATGTAGCAGCGGGCCTACAAAATGTTGATTTATTTAGACACATTTCAAACACCAGAATAATAAACTTTGCAAAGGCAGCAGAGAAATTTCAAATAAATGAATTTTTGCATCTTATATTACAGTCAGATTCTTCCTTTCTCTAATGACCTGGCCCAGACACAGATACTAGCTCTGTGGCGATCAGAGTTTGACACATGGAGTAAACATGAAGAGATTTCTTCTTCTTCTTTTTTTTTTTTTTAACATCTAAGAGGATGGTTTCAAAACATAAGTGGTTTGCGCTACACATCATAAATAATGTCTTGGTTTTGCGAGGGTGGTTTATAAACGATTATACCACTAAGAAGGCTCTGAAAGGCAATTCTAAAAAATATCCGGAGGTAATTGAATTACAAACTTATTTATTGAGATTTTTATGCTTTTGGTTTACCTTATCTCTTATGCTTTTAATTCCCCCATATCCCGATAAAGATATCCAAACAGCATGTTATGAAAAGCTAATAATATATATATATATATATATATATATATATATATATATACAAACATTGATGTTGAGACTGTAGATAAATTTAAGACTCCTAACAGCAGGTTACACAATGTATTAGGAAAGTAACCAAAACGGAAATGATAATGGGGACATGTTTTTGCTGTTGGAATTAAGACAGTTTTTTTACATGCAAAGACAGCAAATTTATCCTGGATGAAGAATGGGAGCTCAGCAGCTTACAATTAATTTCATTCAGCTATGTGATCACAAGTAGAATAATGGAAATGGGCATTAATCACTGTTCCAGTAAATATGTTTGTAATTTAAACTTTTACTCCATTATATATAAACCACTGTAATGGTAATGACACATACACATATGGTATTATGTGCATGTGCCTGAAAAATAGATTTATTCTGATGCGATCTTCAATATGTACAAAACATCGTTTAACCTGTGTACTGACTCTATCTAAAGGTCTGTATTTTGTTTTATGCAAAAATCTAATAAAAAAAGAAATGTAGCAAAACATTACTTTTCTACTACAGATAATGAACAGTCCTTACAAATACTTCATGCGGCATGTTACTCTCAGTACTGATGTCATTTTCAGTAGGGTACTTTGAATGTTTTAGAGGGTGTAATTTGGCTCATTATGGAATATCTTGTGGGATTGTCCTAAAGTATATCATACAGTATTTGGATTTTCAGTTGATCATCTTAATAGAAATTTCTCAACCAAAATTTGTATACACACTTCGATTTATTATTAGCAACCCAATCAGAAATTAGCAATGAGCAAAATCAAACAATATTGCACCAATTGCATAGGCAAACCTGGGGAGGGGGTTTCCTAGTGCCTGGAAACCCCCTCCAAGCCTGGGGCACTGTATAATTGAGGTGGCTGGACCCTGCACCCGCTTCACATGGCTCTGCTTGAAAAGGGAGAGCTGCATGCACCTAATAGTAGTGCAGACAGCATTACCCATGTATATTATGGGGATAGGAAGAGTTGGAGAGCAGCCAAGCACTGCCTAAAATTATAGCCATGCCCCCATGCATGCTGGTCACGACCACTGGCGGCGTGGTGTGGAAACCCCCCTCTACAAATCCTGCATTTGCCCCTGGATTGATCACTGCATATGAGGACGTTCCAGTGATACAATCTTTGAGTTCCACTTTTGCATCCGTGGAATGCTACACCACACAGTGGGCCTGATTCATTAGCGGACGTAAAGTGTGCTCAGCTTGCGTAATGTACTTTACGCAAATAAACTCAAGAAAGGTAATCCCCGATTCATCAAGCAATGGATCTCTAAATACGAACCAAGATGAATCAGTTCGCAAGTCACTTACGCTACGCAAAACCCTACGTATCATGGAGATTTGTAGAACTACGGATAGTAAGCAGTGAGGTCAACACAAACTATGAA
Source organism: Mixophyes fleayi (assembly GCF_038048845.1). Lineage (NCBI taxonomy): Eukaryota > Metazoa > Chordata > Amphibia > Anura > Limnodynastidae > Mixophyes > Mixophyes fleayi. The sequence goes on along the minus strand of NC_134402.1, from coordinate 408,694,836 downwards.
CTTCACAGTCCTCAATGAAATGTCCATATTCAGATAGATCAGGCCTGTCCAACCTGCGGCCCTCCAGGTGTTGTGAAACTACAAGTCCCAGCATGTCCTTCCAGCTATCAACTGGTTGTCTACTGGCAAAGCATGCTGGGGCTTGTAGTTTCACAACACCTGGAGGGCCGCAGGTTGGACAGGCCTGAGATAGATCATTCCGTTGAGTTACTTAATAGTTTGGAGATGCGATTAGTTTTTTTTCTTTAAAAAACCCCCAAAAACATTCAGGAGTGTATTATTGTACAGAACCGTTGTTGTTACCTAATTAGTCGGATTTACACTATATAGATTATTATTATTTGTATTTTTATTTTCATTATTAATAATAATATTATTATTATAAATTCATCAGAACACAATTAATGCAAATAAAATCTAGTGCACTCATTTTTTTTTATCTGTTTATTAAAATCCTTTCTTTTTAAAAAAAAACAACAATATTTTTATTAGAAGCATTTTATACATGCAATAATCATGACATTAATCACATGTTTAACAATTGTGCAAAGGAAATAGAAATATCAGCTTAAACACTGGAAGTTATCAAAAAAGTTCAACAAAATATTTGTAGTAGACTGATAATTAATGATACAATTGAATAAAATATTCATTGAGACCGATAAACAACTTATTATGGATATCAATGTGCTCATAAAATAAATAGTATTTCTGGGTCTCCAGAAACCCCCCCCTACCTCTGCTAAAAAGTGCCCTACATATCGGCACTGTAGTATACAGCAGCCGCGGCGCTGTCTAAGAAGCGTCCGTGGCGGTACTGTATTGTATACAGCACCGCCGCGGATGCTTCTTTGACAGTGCCGCAGCTGCTGTATACTACAGTGCAGCCGAAACGGAGCTGCACATGCGCGGCAGGTCTCTAGGAATTTTTTTTTTCGGGGGCGGAGGAAAGCCCCCCGAAAAATCCTCTGTGCGCCACTGGTTCATGATTCCCTGAATAAAAGAACTATTATAAGATAATAGGTGGATCCCGTGCTAGTTCCTCAGATTATACCATTAAGTGAACTTAAGACCCTCATGAATCTGTTTCCTCCTGGTTAATAGTAGTGTATCAATATAAATTTCCCATGTTGAAAAAAAAAGTGTTCTGCTTTTACCCCCTTCTCCAGTGACACTTCCACCCACTCCATTCTAAAGAGAAAGAAAAGCTTTTCTTTAAACAGTTTTATAGGGGGAGACTCCCGATGTGTCCAGGTGTGCAGTATAGGTTTCCGTGCTGCTGCACTGATGGCTAATAACAATTTTCTACTACCCATAGTAATTTTCTGATTTTTGGGAAAAATACCAAATATAGCCCACTCTTGGGTGAATGGGATATCATTAACCAAATCTCTCAACACTATATTTCAGACATGAAGCCAGAAACTCCTGACCATAGGGCATTGCCATTAGCCAGTGTTTCCTAAACTCAGTCCTCAGGGACCCCTAACAGTGCATGTTTTCCATATCTCCTTGCTGGAGCACAGGTGTATCCATTACTGACTGACACATTGTAATTATACCACCTGTGGATCTGTTACAGTGTGACAGTCAGTAATGATTACACCTGTGCTCCAGCAAGGAGATATGGAAAACATGCACTGTTAGGGGTCCCTGAGGACTGAGTTTGGGAAAAACTGCCATAAGCAATTAAATAAATCTGCACCATCTACACTACATCAATCACATCGGGAATGGGTGGTAAGTCCCATATGTTGTCTCCTTTGAGGAATATCCTTTTTTTAAATTTTAATAATGTTTTTAAACAGACTTTACCCGATGATTTGCCATCATCTACCTGGGCTTCGGTTCTATTTGGATCACACTATCATGTAGGTGACCAATAATGTCTGTGCCAGTTTTGCCCTTAAAAATAATGTTTAAACTTGGGTCTGAGTTGTATTTATATGTGTCTTAGGGACACTACAGGTCCCAGCATGGCTTTGCAGCCATGGAGTATGCTTGTGCTTTTAGTAATACTCAAACTTCGTTAGTTAAAAGCAGCCCGGCCATCCTGGGACCAGGGAAACATTACTTTAATATCTTTCATGTACTTTCATCACACCTTAAAAATAGGTATTATACCCTTAGAAAAAAAAAGTCAAAACATACCTTGAAAATAATTTTATTATAAAAGGGTCGGGAATATCTTGAAAAATATATTTTGGGGTACAGCAGACACAAGCAGCTTACCAAAATAATGGTGATCAAAACAATTTGTGAAAATATTTATCAGCTTAATGAACTAACCATAATCAGCAGTCGGTTTATGTATGTTGCTTTCTGTATGCTTCTGAGGACCTCTAATAGCAGCAGTATAATCATCATATGAATTGATACATCAGTTAATATTATACTAACAGCTGCAACAATACTGCAACATGTAACATTTAAGTGTCAAGGTACACCAATGAGAGCAGTACCAAGTAATTGAAATACATCTATTAGAGATTAAGTCCAAGATATAATACTGAACTCTTGAAAGGAGGTTTGAATATACTCCTGAGGTTTCCACTATTTATCATATGTTTTTAATATTTCACTTTTATAGATTTTAATTAACATTAATAAAATTATTATTTTTTATGTGTGTTTATTATTTCAGATCTAAAACTGAGGGCAACGTGATAGGCTTCAAAGGAAAACCTCTATTTTGTTTTTTTACCCAGTAGGGTTAATAATATAAGCCGTACATACAAGGTGTGCCTTTCATAGGTAGTCTTTTTTCCTTTATTTTGTTTTGTTTATTAGATTAGTACACTAGAGTATGTATCGTACGTATTCTGAAGAAAATGTCTACTTTCATTACGTCACAGTGGTCTCCGCCCATCGCACACCGCTTTTTACTTTGAAGGACGCAGGGTTTGCGCACGTATACGCTATAACTTTGAGTACTTATTCTTTCTCAGCTCACTGTTTTGTGTGCTTATCTCCCGGTTCTGGGCATGCGCAGTGAGGTTTTGCATACAATACACACGAAATGGGCAGATCTGTCCCTTGTTGAATCAGGCACAGTATTTGTAAATCTGCAATTGACTGAAATTTTCTAAATAGAGATAGGCTGTTGGCATCAATTTTTTTTGAAACAATTAAGGTCAAGTTCTATAAATAGCTAATGATGAACAAAAAGACAACTGGAGGGGAACATTCTTCCAGAAAAGACAGCTACACGAGGACAACATTCAGCATTTACTTGCAACTCCATGTTTTATCCTGATGTTTCCAGCTCTCCCTGGCTGCAAGCTTCAAAACACAAGGGGATAAATGTATCAAGCTGCAATTTGTCATTTCCAGTGATTGTCTCGAGCGAGTTTAAAATCGCTGATGTATTAACCGTCGTTTTGATATAAAGTCACGGGAGATGAGTTTCTTTCAAAATCGCCGCTTTTAAAATATCACTGCACATTGCCGTCCTGATTTTTACTCGCTCTATACAAATTGTCAAATGTGTTATGCTGCGATTTTTGCAAACTGGCCTGAGTTTGAATTCAAGATTGCCAGATACAACACGCTTCTATAGGCACGATAGGCAAAAACATCTCTGTTACACTGTAGGGCAATGTTAATATAACAGGAAGCATATTGGAAGTTTAAATAAACCATCTTTTTGTTGTAAAGGGGCAAAAATGATTATGAATATTATTACTGGGACAATTTATTTTAATAATAAATTAGTGGTTTTTTTTTATAACTGTGGCTTACATCAGCATTGGGCCAATATGTATACTTTTATGATATGTCAATACTTCAAATTTCATGATGGCGGAAACCATGAAAAGTACAGACCTGTGGCACTATGTACATGAGCACTTTTAATTGATGACAATGATATATGTTCTCCTATCCTCTCTAACACTCACTCTGCCACCCTTGGCTCCTACCCTCCTGTAACTGTACCCGAGATCCTTTCTGTTCTCTCCTCCTCTTCTTCTACAAACCGTCCTCTCAACCCTGTCCTCTCCAAATTTCTCTGCTCCCTTTCTGCCAATGCCTATTGTCACCTTGCACACCTCTTTAACCTCTCTCTCTCCACTGGTATCTTCCCCTTGGCCTTCATGCATGCTCTCATCTCCCTTATTCTCAAGAAACCCTCCCGTAACCCATCCTCTCTCTCCAACTATCGCCCATATCTCTGCTTCCCTTTGCTATTAAAATTCGCAAGCGACTTGTCATTTCTGACCTTCTCATACTCCTCGACCTCTCTGCTACATTCTCTTCTCCTCACCACACTTCACTCCCTAGGTCTTCGTTAAACAGCTCTCTCCTGGTTTGCCTCATACCTCTCTGGCCGCTCCTTTAGTGTGTCTGCTTCCGACTCCCCCCCCCCCGCCTTTCTCTTTCTATTGGAGTCCCCCAAGGCTCTATCCTTGTCCCTTTGCGCTTCTTCTCTACATCACCTCACTTAGCTTATTTAATCATTTGGCCTCCATTACCACCTCTATGCTGATGACATGCAAATCTATCTTTCCTCCCCTGACCTCTCACCCGCTTTCCTAAACTAGGTATCTGGCTGTCTCTCGGCTGTAACTACCTGGATGTTATAGTGCTTCCTAAAGCTCAACATTTCCAAATCCGAGCTCATTATCTTTCCCCTGTCAATTTACTATCCCTCCAATATCTACCTCTTGGTTGACAACATCACTCTTTCTCCTGTCACCCAAGCCCACTGCTTTGCAGTCACCATTGACTGAGCCCTCAGATTTACTTCTCATATCCAGTCCCTTACCAAATCCTGCCACTTTCTCCTCCGTAACATCACAAAATTCCGTCCCTTCCTCTCTCAGAAAGCCCGTCTCGACTATTGCAACCTCCTTCTCACTGGCCTTTCTGACTCTCACTTTTCTGACCTTCAATCCATACAGAATGCTGCAGCTAGGCTCATCTCCCTCTCTCATCGCACCTCTTCCGCTACTCCTCTGAGTAAATCCCTTCATTGGCTCTCTATCCGTTTCAGACATCCTTGACCTCAGGGTACATAACAACCCGGCTACTCCACTCTGCCACTGACCTACGACTCAATTCACGTCTCAATAACTCCTCACATACTCGCCTCCAAGACTTCTGCTGTGCTGCCCCATTCTTTTAAACTCCCTACCCCATCTCACTCGTCTCTCCCCCAACCTTCAGTCCTTCAAACGCTCACTCAAAACACACCTTTTTAAACTCGTCTATACTACCACCTCCTAACCATTCTATCCATCACATCTACTTCCTCGCCTGCCATCTACATTGGTGAGAGACAGTTGGCCCTACTGTCTTTCACCACCCTCCCTCTAGAATGTAAGCTGTCGGTCTACTATCTGACTCCCTCGTATTTCCTGTCAAGTCTTTTGCTGCATTCTCTGTGAGTCCCCATATCATTACTCACATTTATCTGTGCTACTTATGTGTATTATCTCTTCTATTTGTCACTTACTTCTGTATCTGGCCCTATGGAATCTGTGGCGTCTTATAAATTAATAAATAATAATAATAATAATAATAATAATAATAATAATAATGATGATGAAGTTCTGCAGGCAAAACGAGCAAATTGTTGCAGCTAATGCAAAAGAAAGTTAAAATTAGTTATATAGATTAGATAATGAATTCCTTGATATTGTATTATATGTGTAACATCTAAAAATAAATAGATGAACTGTTAAATATTCAGATGGCCTTTCACTTGGGGCTGCTGCAAACTATGCCTATATGTAAAGTAGAGATGAGCGCACTCGGATTTCCTGAATCCGAGCCCACCCGAACGTTGCCGATCCGAGTCGGATCCGAGACAGATCCGGGTATTGGCGCCAAATGAAAACTTGAAACCGAGGCTCGGAGCTATAATCCAGCTGTCGGATCTCGCGATACTCGGATCCTATAAATTCCCCGCTAGTCGCCGCCATCTTCACTCGGGCATTGATCAGGGTAGAGGGAGGGTGTGTTAGGTGGTCCTCTGTCCTGGTAGATCTCGTGCTGTGCTGTTTAGTTCTGTGCTGTGCTGTGCTGTGCTGTGTTCTGCAGTATCAGTCCAGTGGTGCTGTGTGCTGTGCTCTGTCAATTTTGAGTTCAGTGGTGCTGCTGGGTCCTGTGCTGTGTCCTGTTCAGTCCAGTGGTGCTGTGTCCTGTGCTCTGTGCTTCTATGGGCATAGTTATTTCCCCATTATTCCCAAGTGTTTAAAAAATTAAAAAAAGTTATAAAAAAAAATACAAAAAAATAATTGAAAAAAAAAATAATTACAACAAATTTGAAAAACCAATCCTGCAGTATAAGCCCATTGGTACTGCAATATTACCAAGTTCACACATTCAGCAGTATAAGTCCAGTGGTACTGATATATTACAAAGTTCACTGATTCAGCAGTATAAGTCCAGTGGTACTGCTATTACAAAGTTTACTGATTCAGCAGTATAAGTCCAGTGGTACTGATATATTGCAAAGTTCACTGATTCAGCAGTATAAGTCCAATGGTACTGATATATTACAAAGTTCACTGATTCAGCAGTATAAGTCCAGTGGTACTGATATATTACAAAGTTCACTGATTCAGCAGTATAAGTCCAGTGGTACTCTCCTGTGCCGCATATAATTTTTAAAGGCTTTGCCGAGTGTGTGTGGCTTAGGGGTACGCTCTCTTGTGCTACATATAATGGAAAACCAAAATTTGGAGGATAAAGTAGGGAAAGATCAAGACCCACTTCCTCCTAATGCTGAAGCTGCTGCCACTAGTCATGACATAGACGATGAAATGCCATCAACGTCGTCTGGCAAGCCCGATGCCCAATCTCCTAGTACAGGGCATGTAAAATCCAAAAAGCCCAAGTTCTCAAAAAGTAGCAAAAAGAGAAACTTAAAATCATCTGCGGAGAAACGTAAAGTGGCCAATATGCCATTTACGACACGGAGTGGCAAGGAACGACTTAGGCCCTGGCCCGTGTTCATGACTAGTGGTTCAGCTTCACCCAAGGATCTTAGCCCTCCTCCTCCTCCCCCCCTACAAAAAATTAAAGAGAGTTATGCTGTCAGCAACAAAACAGCAAACAACTCTGCCTTCTAAAGAGAAATTATCACAAATCCCCAAGGCGAGTCCAAGGGTGTTGGTGGTTGTCAAGCCTGACCTTCCCATCACTGTACGGGAAGAGGTGGCTAGGGAGGAGGCTATTGATGATGTAGCTGGCGCTGTGGAGGAACTTGATGAGGATGGTGATGTGGTTATTGAAAATGAGGCACCAGGGGGGGAAACAGCTGATGTCCATGGGATGAAAAAGCCCATCGTCATGCCTGGTCAGAAGACCAAAAAATGCACCTCTTCGGTCTGGAGTTATTTTTATCCAAATCCGGACAAACCAATGTATGGCCATATGTAGCTTATGTAAAGCTCAAATAAGCAGGAGTAAGGATCTTGCCCACCTAGGGACATCCTCCCTTATACGTCACCTGAATAACCTTCATAGTTCAGTGGTTAGTTCAGGAACTGGGGCTAGGACCGTCATCGGTACAGGGACACCTAAATCCCGTGGTCCAGTTGGATACACACCAGCAACACCCTCCTCGTCAACTTCCTCCACGATCTCCATCAGATTCAGTCCTGCAGCCCAAGTCAGCAGCCAGACTGAGTCCTCTTCAATACGGGATTCATCTGAGGAATCCTGCAGCGGTACGCCTACTACTGCCACTGCTGCTGTTGCTGCTGTTAGTCGGTCATCTTCCCAGAGGGGAAGTCGTAAGACCGCTAAGTCTTTCACAAAACAATTGACCGTCCAACAGTCGTTTGCCATGACCACAAAATACGATAGTAATCACCCTATTGCAAAGCGTATAACTGTGGCTGTAACTGCAATGTTGGTGTTAGACGTGCGCCCGGTGTCCGCCATCAGTGGAATGGGATTTAGAGGGTTGATGGAGGTATTGTGTCCCCGGTACCAAATCCCGTCGAGATTCCACTTCACTAGGCAGACGATACCAAAAATGTACAGAGAAGTACGATCAAGTGTCCTCAGTGCTCTAAAAAATGCGGTTGTACCCACTGTCCACTTAACCACGGACATGTGGACAAGTGGTTCTGGGCAAACTAAGAACTATATGACTGTGACAGCCCACTGGGTAGATGCATCCCCTTCCGCAGCAACAGCAACAGCTGCATCAGTAGCAGCATCTACAAAATGGCTGCTCGTGCAAAGGCAGGCAACATTGTGTATTACAGGCTTTAATAAGAGGCACATTGCTGACAACATATTAGAGAAACTGAGGGAAATTATCTCCCAGTGGCTTACCCCACTTAGACTCTCATGAGGATTTGTGGTGTCAGACAATGCCAGTAACATTGTGCGGGCATTAAATATGGGCAATTTCCAGCACGTCCCATGTTTTGCCCACACCATTAATTTGGTGGTGCAGCATTACCTCAAGAGTGACAGGGGTGTGCAGGAGATGCTTGCGGTGGCGCGCAAAATTGCTGGACACTTTTGGCATTCAGCCAGTGCCTAGAGGCACATCAAAAAACCATGAACCTGCCCTGCCATCACCTCAAACAAGAGGTTGTGACGCGCTGGAACTCCACCCTCTATATGCTGCAGAGGATGGAGGAGCAGCAAAAGGCCATTCAGGCCTACACAGCCACCTACGACATAGGCAAAGGAGTGGGGATGCGCCTGAGCCAAGCGCAGTGGAGACTGATTTCCGTGTTGTGCAAGGTTCTCCAGCCGTTTGAACTTGCCACACGGGAAGTCAGTTCCGACACTGCCAGCTTGAGTCAGGTCATTCCCCTGATCAGGCTGTTGCAGAAGCAGCTGGAGAAAGTGAGGGAGGAGCTGTTAAAGCATTGCGATCCAACAAAGCATGTAGCTCTTGTGGATGAAGCCCTTCGCACGCTTTGCCAGGATCCGAGGGTGGTCACTCTTTTAAAGTCAGAGGAATACATTCTGGCCACCGTGCTCGATCCTCGGTTTAAAGCGTATATTTTGTCTCTGTTTCCAGCGGACACAAGTCTGCAGCGGTGCAAAAACCTGCTGGTCAGGAGATTGTCCTCTGAAGAGGACCGTGACATGCCAACAGCTCCACCCTCATTTTCTTCCACATCTATGGCTGCAAGGAAAAAGCTCAGTTTTCCTAAAAGAGCCGCTGGCGGGGATGCTGAAAACATCTGGTCCGGACTGAAGGACCTGCCAACCATTGCAGACATGTCTACTGTCACTGAATTGGATGCTGTCACAATCGAAAAAATGGTGGAGGATTATTTTGCTAACACCATCCAAATAGACATGTCAGACAGTCCATATTGTTACTGGCAGGGAAAAAAAGGCAGTTTGGAAGCCCCTGTACAAACTGGCTCTATTTTACCTGAGTTGTCCCCCCTCCAGTGTGTACTCGGAAAAAGTTTTTAGTGCAGCGGGGAACCTGGTCATCAGCGGCGAAGGAGGTTGCTTCCTCACAACGTTGAAAAAATGATGTTTATAAAAATGAATAATCAATTCCTCAATGAAGTACAGCACTGCCCTCCAGATAGTACAGAGGGACCTGTGGTTGTGGAGTCCAGCGGGGACGAATTGATAATGTGTGAGGAGGAGGAAGTACACACTGTAGGGGGAGAGGAATCAGAGGTTGAGGATGAGGATGATATCTTTCCTCAGTAGAGCCTGTTTAGTTTGTACAGGGAGAGATGAATTGTTTTTTTGGTGTGGGGGCCCAAACAAACCAATCATTTCAGCCACAGTTGTTTTGTATGCCCTGTCGCTGAAATGATTGGTTTGTTAAAGTGTGCATGTCCTATTTCAACAACATAAGGGTGGGTGGGAAGGCCCAAGGACAATTCCATCTTGCAACTCTTTTTTTGGCATTATGTGACCATTCAACAGTCGTTTGCCATGTTCAAAAAGTAAAAGAAAATGTCAACAAATTCCAAAAATTTAATCAAAAGTTCAATGCCCTGTCATTATTTAAAACAAGAGGTATTGACGTGCTAGAATTAGTGTAGTGTTAATATGTTATAAACACTACACTTGGAACTTGGAGGAGGTATTGTGGCCCTGGTACCAAATTTAGTACCGGGGCCACCCCACTACGCAGTCCAGATACTTGTTTGGTGGAATTCTGACCAGTTGAGGCAGGGTGTATTTATTATATTGTGGCCCCGGTATCAAATTGGGTACCGGGGCCACCCCACTACACAGTCCAGATACTTGTTTGGTGGAAATCTGACCAGTTGAGGCAGGGTGTATTTATTATATTGTGGCCCCGGTATCAAATTGGGTACCGGGGCCACCCCACTACGCAGTCCAGATACTTGTTTGGTGGAATTCTGACCAGTTGAGGCAGGGTGTAGTTATTATATTGTGGCCCCGGTATCAAATTGGGTACCGGGGCCACCGCACTACGCAGTCCAGAATTTTTTTTGGGGGAATTCAGACCCGTGGAGGGTTTTTTATTAATTATATTGTGGTGACCACTCCTCTACGCAGTCCAGATACATTTATTGGTGCGAATCATACAAGTTCAGGGTTTTTAAATTATATTGTGGTGACCACTCCTCTACGCAGTCCAGATACATTTTTTGGTGCGAATCATACAAGTTCAGGGTTTTTAAATTATAGTGTGGTGACCACTCCTCTACGCAGTCCAGATACATTTTTTGGTGCGAATCATACATGTTCAGGGTTTTTAAATTATAGTGTGGTGACCACTCCTCTACGCAGTCCAGGTAAATTTTTTGGTGCGAATCATACAAGTTTAGGGTTTTTAAATTATATTGTGGTGACCACTCCTCTACGCAGTCCAGGTACATTTTTTGGTGCGATTCAGACCAGTGGAGGGTTTTCTTATTATATTGTGGTGACCACTCCTCTACGCAGTCCAGGTACATTTTTTGGTGCGATTCATACAAGTTCAGGGTTTTTAAATTATATTGTGGTGACCACTCCTCTACGCAGTCCAGGTACATTTTTTGGTGCGATTCATACAAGTTCAGGGTTTTTAAATTATATTGTGGTGACCACTCCTCTACGCAGTCCAGGTACATTTTTTGGTGCGATTCAGACCAGTTGATGGTTTTCTTATTATATTGTGGGGACCACTCCACTACGCAGTCCAGAAAGATACCTCGTTGCAACGTTTTGGACTAATAACAATATTGTGAGGTGTTCAGAATACACTGTAAATTAGTGGAAATGATTGTTATTGAATGTTATTGAGGTTAATAATAGCGTAGGAGTGAAAATAAGCCCAAAAACTTGATTTTTGAACTTTTTATGCTTTTTTAAAAAAAAATCCGAATCCAAAGCCTTAAATCCGAACCAAAACCTTTCGGCAGGTGTCTTGCGAAACAAATCCGAACCCAAAACATCAAGAAAATCTGAATCCAAAACACAAGACACCAAAAGTCGCCGGTGCACATCCGTAATGTAAAGCAGAAAATATGCAACATACCCAGAAAAAGAATGCATACATGCAGATTTGCTCACATCTGATCCTTGTGCCTCCTGGCACATAGAGAGTTGGGAATGGAGGAAGGAAGGGATGGAGGAAGGAAGGGATGGACAAGCATAGGCAGTGTACAGTAAATGCAGCTGAGCTGGACACAGCCGGATGTACACCGCTTGCGGCTGTTAAATGGCTGGTGCACAGTCCTTGCTGATGACAATGGAAGACACATAGCGTGGGGTCTCTTCAAAAAAGCTGTTATCAGCACTATGGTATTACAGCCTGGGTTGATGACAATATAACTGAAGGGCTCAGTACTCTTTATATTTTTGAGTCTTTATATATATACAAGTCCCAATTGGCAGTTGCTACACTATTAGTTTGCAAGCGACTACCTACTACCATTAGCATTTTAATGAACCAACAATAAATATACAATAATAAAGTGGTAGTATAATGTGGGGCAAATTATCAAAGGGCCCAATATTCTTTGTACTTCAGAATTTTTATAAAAAGGTCACACTTGATATTTGTTATATTATCAGTTTGCAAGTAACCATTTGTTATCATTAGCGCTCTAGCGAACTAATGACATATTATAAATATGCAAACAACCATCTGTTATCATTAGCGCTCTGGTGAACTAAGGATACAATTATCAATATCAAGTGGTAGCAACAGTCCATTTGTAAAGGTTATATTGGATAACTGCTACACTGATGTTTGAGGAAGATATTTATAGCAAGTAACATTACTTGCATATACATATTGCACTAGTATATCTGACCATATTCCATTTAGCAGGGTATTTGTTCTATGATCAGTTATTTATCATATTCATTGAGGGATTTACTGGTCTCATATCTATATCATTTTTGAAGGTCTTTTGGTCCGTCAATATCCCCCTTTCATATTCATATCAGGGGTTGACGATCTTTTGGACCATGATAATAAATAATAGATGAACACATACCCTAGCTAATTTTCTGGCTCCTCTGTCTGTTGTAGTGTTTTTAACATTTTTTGCACTGTTTTCACAATTTTTTTCTCTTTTATTTCACTTGTTCATTAAGAGGTCTTGTTAAACCTCAACTGAGATATGTTTTTAAGAAATTATTACAAAATCGAATAAAGGCATTTGCCCTGTATAACACAAAATATTACCTCAATATCATAACCATTGGTGTTCATCTGAGTGTTTCCCAACTATCATCAGCACATGCTAGTGGCTTTAATATGAGACATTTTCAATTTTATTGATTTTGGATTAGGAGTGCTCTAAAACCCCATTTCTGTTCCTTCTCTCTTTTTCTTGTTGATGACAATATAGCAAGGATACCCACAGTGATGTCACCCTATCATAATGTTACACAGTTCTAGCCTAATCAGTAGGTGGCTGGATTCCCTAATGAAAAAATGACACTCAACTCAGCAGGAGAAAACAGCCCAGTGATGAGGGCTCTTCCCAACACTCATGCATGTGGGTGTTTGGATAACAAAGAGTTAAAAAAATTGATTAAAGCATCCTGGGACCTGTAAGGCACCTGAAAAAATAACCACTCCCACATCCCTCAAAAACATTCCCCCTCCATGTCAACTTCTTTTTTTTAACTCCCTCACACTAGGTTGTAAGCTTTCATGAGGAGGAAGCTCCCTTGTCTCTCTACCTTTTTATACTTTTGCCCTTGAGTCTTACGGTCAAGATCTTACTTACATCTCATACACAGTATCTTCCCTATATCATCATTATCATACCTCATACTTGTGTGATGTAGGCACATGCGCCAGGATAGGAGAAAAACTACATCTCCCAGCGAGCTCCACTGCTGCTGAGGACATGCCAGAAGAGGAGCTAAGTAAGCCCAAACTATACGCTTGTGCAATGTGAGAGAAATAGGTACCAAATCATTGGGTGGATTCAGAGTCTGAGAGGGGAGATCTGAGCGAGATGTTTGTGAAGACAGAGTAGCTGGGGAAGGAAGACACTGGGTTTGTGAGAGGAGGGAAAATAGAGCTGAAAAATAGAGAGAGAGAGCGCAGTAAGGCAGCGAGAGAGAAAGAACATAAGCTTAAAGCTGCCATTTGGAACAGAGTGGAAACCAGCAGCAGTAATTGAAGTGAGCTCAATCAAAGAGCGTTGGACTGGAGGAATACCAGATAAGCATAGCTGGTTATATCATTTATTTGCTGGTGGACCAAGATACTGCTCTTAGGGTGAAGAATTTAGGGACAGTGTGAGGAGTCCTGAAGATATTAATTTGTGTTATGTCCTTTTGCTAATGCTGGACAGAGACTGAGATACCTTTTGCAAGGGCAATAGAGATTAGGGAGAGGTTTGAGAGACTGAGTTTGACTTGCTTCGAGTGATAAAGATGATTACTGAGCTAAGAAATTGCTACTGCTGTCAGAAGTTATAGGACTACAGGATAAGCAAGCTGCTGAATAGAGAGATTTGAGCTTGCTACACACCATTTTGTGTGAATACAATTCAGCACATGAGGAGCAGCCATTTTGAGATTACAGAGAAAGTTGTGCTATTTGGTGTTGAAATCTGTAGCTGCCTTTATTCAAGAGTCAAGTGATTTATCCTGTTACCTTCTATGTGTGATTTCACATAATTTATTCAAGTGACTGTGTTTGAATTCAAGTTGCTCTTCTGCATATAGTGAAGGAATATCTGCCTAGTTCAGTTATATGCATAGACTGTGCAGGATCATAGGCCACCAGTATGCACCAACAAGAGAGCTAAAAGTATTATTGTACATTTACATGTTTAAAGGGTTTGAGTGTGGTACAGTGTGATATGAACTGTGCAAAATACTGTGAAATTATTGCAAAACCCATGTAAAAAGTTAAACATCTTAGGGAAGTACTGCAGCAGGCTGTTGTTCAATCAAACCAGCTAGAGTAATTACAGTGTCAGAGGTACTTCATCTATAGGCACTAAGTGAGAGGTAAAGATAGTAGTACAAGGGAAATTAGCTATCTGTTAGCTTTCTAATATTGAAGTATTTGTTGCCTTTATTATTAAATGTTGAATTGTTTGATGCCTTATAATTATTTCATGTCAAAAATATATTTATGCTATAAAATACAGAAAAGTAATTGCTGCCGAATCCTAATCTATTAATTGTACTGGGATGGCTTCTACGCCATACTTGTGTCCCTCTAAATTGATTTTCGTTCTTGTGATCATAGTTATAGGGGTGGGCAGAGGGGTCTCCCAAGTCTCCCCATGGTGTTTGGGGTCCCAAACACTCCCCAGAAGAGAAGTCATGTGTCAAGATTTGTGTGGGGGCACTGTTCTGAATAAGAGAGGTGAGAGGAAATCCTACACCCACGCCCTTTACATACACCAATTGCCAGAGGAGTCTGGAAAAAGGATGTTACACTGGAGGCATTGCTGGGATCGAGGCATCACAACCAGAGGCTTTACCACACAGGAACTATGGAGTGACTATTAGCGGAAGAAGTTCATGATTGGTGTGATCAGCTCTCCAGAGATCCTAAGTGTTGTCTGGTGCTAAGTGGCGAATAATGTGAAGATGCAAATGAAGATGTTGCCACAGTGGCCACCAGGCTGCCTAGGATGAAGAGGCCAAAGTCCTTAAAAGAGGAGGAAGTGGGTGGATAGTGGTTGATTCTATGCTACTGGGTGGGTCAGATCAAGTTAGGAGATTATTTGATTCTTGCTGTCATTGCTGCAGGAGAGAGTCAAAGGTGGAACATTGTACTGCCCCTCAAGTCAGGTTGGGCAGCAGGAGTTGCCACAAATTGCAAAACAGCAGATGAGAGTGTGGGGAGCCCTAGCTCATAATCACCTGATATTAGAAGGCAAGGTGAACTAACGCAGTGTCCAGAAAGAGTCTCTGAGTGAACAGTTCTTAGCAGCAATGAGAAAACTGGGAAAACAGCTGGGAAGAACGCAGCATGAAGGGGATACCAGAGGTTAAGTCCTTTCTCAGGAGTCAAGCTTCTTGCCACAGGTAAAGATGCTTAGGAAGTCTGGAAAGACACTGTCCCTGAACAAATGGAGGAGTGGCAATGCTCTGAACCCACAAGGAGGCAGAGTATAGTATAGAGTTTGTGTCGCAATCTGTCTCCTGCAGCTCTTGTCTGCCAAGAACAATGTTGGACTTTTGCCTTGATATGTATCCAGTTTACAGTACCACTGTTCCACCAAAGGGGCCACTGTGGTACTTGGACTGCTTTCCTACCTGACAGAGATAAACCCATTACTGCAGGATACTTAGCACCTGTCCCTGGCCTAAAAAAATCTGCCTGTTCTAGCAGCCTTTGCCAGTTCATCTGTTGCCTTTAAACTGTGGCTTGCTTTCCTGTGTATGAATCCTGTTTGATTCCCTGGTTATGACCTTTGCTTGGTTCCTCGTTTTACACCTCATCTTAAGATCCAGACTCGGCTTTGTTGTGACTTCTCTTCTGCCTTCTCCCTGATATCGTGGCTTTGACCCCTGGCTTGTTTGACCCTCCTGCTTTACTGTGTCTGCATTTCATTGCATCACTAGCAATCCTGCACCTACACTATGTGGCATATCCAGCTATGGGGGAGAAGCTATTAAAGTACCTATAACAGTTATATAAGCTGGTGTACTGTGTTGTAGAAAAGAAGAAGATGATAGTCCTATGCGACAGTTGCTGAGAGCTGCATTATCATTAGATTCAGTTGCATTAAAGCTTTGAAGTGATCATACAGGAGATCCAGCTCCCTATTAACTAATTGAATCCTGAGGTGAAACAGGAAGAAGCTGTGCTTGAAGCAGTAAGCTTGAAGCAGGAAGCCACTGACAAAGAGAAATAATTGCTATATTACATACACATATAAAATAAATAGACTGTCTGTTAGCTCTTCAGAAAGCCAGGGAGACACCAAGATTAGACCGTCTGTTAGCTCTTCAGAAAGCCAGGGAGACACCAAGATCAGCCCTCGGCCAGGGGTTGAGGCTGGTACGCACGTTCAGCCTTATTACTGTCTTTGCAGTGTGTGATTAATGGGGTTAATTCAAGAAAATGATCACATGGCTCTGTGAACCTACTTAACCAGCACACAGAGCCTGTGTCAGCCTAGGTAGGCTGTGTTAGTCAGTGTTTATGTATTTAGCAGTGTGTATTTGTCCTAAAGGTGGATTTGTTACAACTGTATAGACAAATTTATATAGCATAGTAAAAGTTACACAAGGGATGAACAAGAGGAGAACAGGAGGGGAACATTACAACATGAGGCAAGCAATCAACATCATCTGTGATTCCTGTTACCTTCCACCTCATCCACCTGCATTGTACACTGCCTGGACACTCCCTGCTTAACTGTTTCTCAACCTTCATTCTTACAGCTGCAGTTCTATTATGACTTGTTGGTTTCATGTATGCGCTTACTTTTATTCCCACCTTTAAACTACACTTGCTGCTCCACTTACTCTGATGCTCTAACTGGCTCCCAGCACCCCTTTTCCCAGTGATCATACTCAGCCTCCTCAGTGTAATGTCATATAGATCCTCTCCACTCCTGCCAAATGTCCCTGTCAAATCTAACTGTGTTTTACTCATCTATCCCTCATCTCTACTCTCCTAACTACTCTTCATTCCCTTGCTGATTGCATTCCCTCTTTTCTTCCACTTTTCTCTCCAACCACATCTGCAGTCTCTCCCTTCACTCACTTTTCCTTTATCACCATTACCTTAGCTCACTTCTAACCTCTCATTGTCCTTTTTTCTGTCATATTTTCAATTGTCTACCTCACGCTCATCTCTAGCATTATTATGATTTACTCCTCTCTCTCTTCTGTCCTCTCCCCCAACCCTCTATTTTGCTTGTCCAAAATCCTAATATACCCCATTCTCCTCCCTCCCTCCCTACTTTGTCACCCCTCCCCACTTCCTAACCCACCTACCTTCTCTTTCTTCACTCCGGTATCTGTAGATGAAATCCACACCCTTTTCTCCTCCTTATCCCCCTCCATCTGCCCACATGACGCCATCACCTCCCACCTCCTCTGCTTCCTCCCTCTCAAACATGCTCACTTCTCCACTATACTCGAAAAACCATCCCTTGACCCTGCCTCTCTCTCTAAATATCGCCCTTTCTCCATCCTTCTTTTTGACTCCAAACTTCTCGAACAGGATGTCTACAACAATCTCACCTCCATTCTATCTGCTAACTCACTCCTTGACCCACTCCAATACGGTTACGCCCTCCACTCCACAGAAAATGCCCTTACTACAGTCACTAATAACCTTCTCTTTGCTAAATCTAAAGGGCACTACTCCCTTCTTATCCTTCTCGACTTCTTTGATATCGTTGACCACTCCCTCCTTTTGCAAACTCTTAAATCTATAGGCTTATGTAACACTGCCCCTCGCCTGGTTTTCTTCTTACCTCACCAACCACTCCTTTTCAGTCTCTACACATGACTCCATATCCCAACCTTTTACCTTACCCGTTGGAATTCTCCAAGGTTTGTTTCTTGGCCCCCTGCTCCTCTCCCTCTACCCACATCCCTTGGTGACCTCATCTGATCCTTTGGTTTCCAGTACCACTTTTATGCTAATGATATCCAAATCTATCTTTCAACCCCTGAGCTCTCTCCTTCCCTTATGTCTCATGTCTCCTGCTGTTTCTCGGCCATCATATCTTGGATTTCCCAGCGCTTTCATAAACTCAATATTTCCAAGACTGAACTAATTGTCTCCCCCCCCCCCTCCTGCCAGGTCTCCCTCACTTCCCTCCTCTCTCTTTCTGTTAATAATACTAACCTCTTTTCTGTCTCTCACATCTGATGATATCCTCGACTACTCCCTCTCCTTCAAACCTCACATTCTACCACTCTCAAAATCCTTATACTTCCACATCTGGAATATATCCAAGATACTGCTCTTTCTAACCATGGACTCCACCAAAACTCTTATTCTCTCACTTGTAATCTCTTGCCTTCATTACTGTAAACTCATTCTGTCTGGCTTACCTGACTCTCACTGTGCCCCTCTTAAGTCTAACCTCAATGCTGCTGCCTGTTTTATTTTTCTCACCTGCCTCTCTATCTCTGCTATCCCTCTCTGCCAGTCATTACACTGTCTCCTTGTGGCCTATATAATTAAACTTAAACTCCTTACCTTCACCTTCAAAGCATTTCCAACCTCATCTCAACCTACACTGCTTGCTGCCCCTCCGCTCTGTCAAAGACCGCCGCCTCACTATTTCATTGATTACCTCTTCTTACTCCCGCCTCCAGGACTTTACCTGGGCCGCCTCCTAGCTGTGGAACGATCTCCCATGCCCTACTAGGTTAGCCTCTACTCTTGAAGGCTTCAAGCTTGGCCTTAAGACTCATTTCTTTATTCAAGCCTATCAGCTTTCCTCTAAACTCCCTTGTCTCTGCTTTCACCCACACTCCCCCAATCGATACCACGCTATTTGTGTCTCCACCTTTCCTATAGAATGTAAGCTCTCACGAGCTGGGCCCTCTGTACCTCTTGTCCTGCTTCCCTGGCCCTTTTTCTTAATCTCAGGCCTACGTCATGCTGGTCATTACCATTACTCTGACTGTAGCATAAATAATTTGATCTGTATTAATGTCTCATCTGTATATTTTTTTCATTCATAGTGTCTGGTATTTGTATTTTGTTCTTCATGTATCATGTAATATGTTATGGATCACTGCTTTCTGTATATGTCATACACAGTGCTGCGGACCTTTTGTGATGCCTTATAAATAAAAGATAATAATAATAATTCCAAACAGTAATGCAGGTGTTGGCAGCATATCCATTGCAGCCCGGGCACTACTCCCTTATAGTCTGTGCTGTCACCTTGGACCAGAGCACATACGTTCTTTTTAATAATGTGCAATAAAAATAAAATACTTATATATATTATGCTCACTACTACTGTTCCAGGACTCTTTACTTTTTAACGTAATTAATATGTGTCTCATGACCTAACTCTTGTCACTGGCCTTGTACACACATTTCACTGGGCTCTTTTTATTTGCTTAACTTTAAACAGGGGTACTCATATCTCTGAAAGAATAAAGGTTTTGACAAGAGAGGCCATAAAGACAAACGCACTTAACCTCATGTGTTTGTGCGTATGTTATGGCACTTACCTATTAGAGGTAGGGGTAAAGTTTTGCATCCTTGTCCCAACCAACAGTATCCACGGGGAGGTCCTTGGGTTGCTGTAGATATTCCCTCCCCAGTGGCTGCTGGGCCTATTTTTGCTGTACAAAAAAATCTGTTGGGACCTGGAGAGAAAAAGGCTCAGTATCAGCACTTCAATTTGCTTTCTTACTTAGGTTATAATTGTTTTATATCTTTTCTTTGCCACTCCTTTTTCTTTCCATAAGTCTTCATCCTTCCCTTGTCCTCGACTTATCTTTTCTATCTTGATTCAACTGCTCCCCTCACCTCTCTCTGCTCTTTCATCATCCTCCTTCTCTGCCTACCTCCCCCCTTCCCAGTCTCCCACCACATTTCATCAGCCTTTAGTCCCCAGACACAGCTTGTGCGGCGGGTGGAATCCTTATCTGACATTTTCCACTCTGCGGCCGTGCGACTGGCTTGGCTGTTGATAGGTGACCACCAGCTGTCTAGCATGGCCAACATACCTGCATCCCTGAGCAAGCAGTTTTACTGCTCAGCTCTTGAAGCACATTCAGAGAGCCACGACGGGAGCGAGCGGAGGAGGGGGGATACACATCACCTCACCCTGTTATTCCAAAATAGGCAGCCATTTTAGCTCCAACCCATCATTCCCTGCACCCCCTATGTTATGCTCATAGGGAAGCTGTTTGAAGACCTGTGTAATGTGGGGTTCCAAGGAGCTGCTACTGGGCATTTTTCCTGTGGAATTTGGTTTTTCTGCCACTACTTCATGCCATCCCCCCACACCTCACATGCGCCTGCTCCAAATTAGTTCCCCTTTGGTTGGTTGCCTGCCCCCTGCTCACATCTTAACCACAGCCCAACACCGACCGCTCCCACCTCATCATGCTCCCTGCCCCACCCCCTCCCTTCTTTCCCCATCCTGTCCCATCCCCTCCCTGCATATGAAGAAGCCCACCTTTTCCAAGTCTCCCATCCCCCTCCCAGCTTTTTCCTCGGGTTATCTACGGCTTTTCTTCCTGGCCGCTCAATTTTGTGCTCACTCGTCTGCCCCTGGGCTACTAACATGTTTTCCACTTCAGTAACGCAGATTCTAATGGGTTAAGAAGATTTCCAGGCGGTGCACCGGAGAGTGACAGCAGATCGAGTGGAGCTTTAGCCGATGAACAACGTCATTCAGAACAATGTATGGGAGCAGGCTCGGACTGGCCTGCAGGGCAGCAGGACTATCCACCGGTAGGCCCCTCCACATTATAGCCACGCCCCCTCCGTTGTTAGGGAGGAGCTAAGAAAACAGCTGACTCCCGACTTGCATACAATTCATCTTTTGGACATACGCGAGAACAGGAAGGGACAGATGCGTTCCACAGTGGAACGCAGGCACCTTTCTCTCCAACAGTAACAAGCATGGACCACGAGAAACATCCTCTGATTTCAGCACACTGGGTACCCGGCCACCATCTCTATATACATTGAAACTGCAAGTAAACAAAGTTAAATTTGAAAGCATCGCAGCAATAACCATGTGATATATGTGGACAGTGATCTGAATATTTATATTGCACTAGCAGAGACTTAAAGAAATACAATTTCCCATCTACTGGACTTGTATGCTATGAACATTATTTTATTGAGATATCAGTGACTGTGTTATATCTGGATCAATGTAGCATTTATACCCACTGCCATTTGCCTCCCAGTAGCTAGACTAGTCCAGGTCTATATACCTAGGTTTGTCTGATTTTTTATGTATGTTCAATTGATGCCGTACCATATGTATGTATATAGAAATCAATGCCTCATAATATAAATACTGTGGTTTAATTGGAGTATTTTATTTGTCTATATTTGTTACGAGCCGCGGCAGTGCCCAGCCGCCGCGACTCACTCACCCGCGTCCCGGCCGTCGCCATGGCGACCGGGACGTCATTTCCGGCCATAACCCGGCCGTTGCCGGGGCAACCAGCAGACGCTTCAGAGCTGCGTCCCGGCAATAGGAGGAAGCCGGGCGCAGCGATTCTACAGCCTGTGGGCTAATTAATAAGGGCAGATTATAGGAGGCAATTACAGGCATTAGCCTGCAACTGTGCAGGCCAGGGGCAAGCCCTGATTGGCTCTATTAGTGACTGCTCTATTAACCTGCAGGAGTGTGTTCAACCTGTGATTGGTTCAGCTGGGTATTTAAGGCAATGAGGACTGCTGCCTCATTGCCGGTTATAGCTTCTGTGCTCCAGTCTGCTGACCTGCTTGTTCCAGTTCCTGTATCCTGTATCTACGTTTGACTTCCCGTGTATGACCCTTGGCTTCGTATTGGACTTCGCTTGTGTTTCCTGTGACCCTGATCCTTGGCTTGTTTACCCGTTCTGCTACTTTGCCTGTGACCTCTGACCTCAGCTTGTTCATCATTACTGTTACCTGCTGCCGGCCTTTGACCTCTGCGTGGACCTGACTCCTCTTGCCTGGGTTCTCCCCAGCCGGTACACACTTCACGACCCTCTGTCAGTCTGCAGCCCAGTCTGTCCCCACCATCAGGGGCTCCAGTGAACACCTGACTGGCAGAGTAGACTCCGGGTTGTGTTGTGCCGGCTGGAGGGGTTCCTAACATTATAACCGGCCCACTCACGGAGACAAGATTAGGATGGATGCAAGTGGATCCACACCGTCTCCGGCACAAACCCTAGCAGGCCATGTTGAGTCTTTGTATCAGATGATGCAGGGATTGGCTGAGCGTATGTCTGTTCAAGAAGAAGCCACAAAAGCTTCACAATCTCCTCCAGATCCCATCTGTGAGCCCAAAATGAATTTACCGGATCGGTTCTCCGGAAATAGAACCTTGTTTCGGAACTTCAGGGAGAGCTGCAAGCTCTATTTTCGGATGAGACCCCGCTCCTCCGGTTCAGAGCAGCAACGAGTTGGGATTATTATTTCCCTTCTACAGGGTGACCCCCAGTCTTGGGCGTTTTCTTTGCCACAGACCAGTCCGGCCATGCAGTCCGTAGACTCCTTCTTTGAGGCATTGGGTTTACTGTATGATGACCCGGATCGAGTGGCCTCCGCGGAAGCTCACCTACGGTCCTTGAAACAAGGCAGACGGTCGGCAGAAGAATACTGCGCGGAATTCTGTAGATGGTCACCTGACAGTGGATGGAACGACCCTGCCTTACGTAGTCAGTTCCGTGTCGGCCTATCTGAACAGATTAAAGATTCGCTAGTGCAATACCCGTCTCCTAGCTCTCTGGAGGATCTGATGCACCTCTCCATTAAAATTGACAGGAGATATAAAGAGCGGAAAACTGAAAAGGAAACGTCATCACCTCCATCCGCCTTCGTTCCTATCTCCCAGGATGGTGAGGAACCAATGCAATTGGGAGCATACCGTCTTTCCTCTGAGGAGAGAGACAGGAGACGGTCACAAGGCTTATGTTTATATTGTGGCGCAAGAGGCCACTTCTCTCGTTCTTGCCCAAACAAGTCGGGAAACGAGCATGCCTAAGGAACGAGGGGAGAGTTCACTTAGGTCTACAAATTGTCTCCCAGAAAAATGCACTATTGGTCCCTGCACAGCTCACGTTCAGTGCTCGTTCTACGAAACTATCAGCCTTCATTGACAGTGGAGCTGCTGGCAACTTCCTTGACATCGAGTTTGCCCGCTCTGCTGGGATTCCGCGGATTAAACTCCAATCTGCCATTACGGTATGTGGCTTAGATGGTAGTCCGTTGCCAGGAGGCAAGATTACTTGGGAGACCCCACCACTACAGTTGAACGTTGGCGCTCTCCATTCGGAATCCATAGTCTTACGCCTTATCGAATGTCCATCGGTTCCTTTAATTCTGGGCCACCCTTGGCTATCCTGCCATAACCCCGTCATGGATTGGGCAAAAGGAGAAATTTTCCAGTGGAGCCCCCATTGTACACAGTCTTGCTTGACACTACCTCTACGTATTATTCAGTCTATTCCGGAGCAGCTCCCTTCTCAGTATCATGGCTACTGGGATGTTTTCTCCAAAAAGGCTGCTGACACACTACCACCGCACCGCAATTTCGACTGTGCCATTGAGCTCATTCCGGGCTCTAAATTACCCAAGGGACGCTTGTATCCTCTCTCCGGTCCAGAGACCAAATCCATGCAGGAGTATATTGACGAAAACTTGGAGAAGGGCTTCATCAGGCCATCCAAGTCCCCAGTAGGAGCAGGGTGTTTCTTTGTACCCAAGAAGGACGGTGGACTCAGACCCTGTATCGACTATCGAGGGCTGAACCTTATTACGGTTAAGAACACCTACCCCCTTCCCCTCATCTCCGTTCTTTTTGATCAATTAAGAGGAGCCACTATCTTCACAAAAATTGATCTTCGTGGAGCCTATAATCTCATACGTATTAGAGCAGGTGATGAGTGGAAGACGGCGTTCAACACGCTCTCGGGCCATTACGAATACCTGGTCATGCCGTTTGGCCTGAGTAATGCTCCTGCCGTATTTCAGGATTTGATTAATGAGGTGTTACGTGAGTTCCTGGGACACTTTGTTGTTGTTTACCTTGATGACATCCTCATATATTCAAAATCGTTGTCTGCGCACCAGGGTCATGTCAGACAAATCCTACAGAAATTACGGGAACATCACCTCTACGCGAAACTCGAGAAATGCGAGTTCGAGGTCCAGAAGGTATCCTTCCTCGGTTATCTAATCTAATCAGAAGGTTTCTCCATGGACCCAACCAAGGTCCAAGCAATTCTGGATTGGATTCAACCGAATAACCTCAAGGCGGTCCAGAGATTCCTGGGATTCGCCAATTACTACAGGAGGTTTATTGGCGGCTTTGCTGATATCGTGGCTCCTATTGTCACCTTGACCCGCAAAGGAGGTGATCCAACTGTTTGGTCACAACAGGCAATAAATGCATTCAAAACCCTGAAGAAA
This sequence comes from Mixophyes fleayi, assembly GCF_038048845.1. Taxonomy (NCBI): domain Eukaryota; kingdom Metazoa; phylum Chordata; class Amphibia; order Anura; family Limnodynastidae; genus Mixophyes; species Mixophyes fleayi. Next base: position 408,670,364 of record NC_134402.1, on the reverse strand, counting down.
GCTTTTGTGTCTGCTCAGGTTCTCAGACATCCGGATCCTAGGGTACCGTTTGTTCTTGAGGTAGATGCTTCTGACGTCGGTGCTGGGGCTGTCTTGTCACAAAAAGACCCCCAGACCCACCGCTTACATCCATGTGCCTTTTTTTCCCGTCAGTTCTCATCAGCGGAAACCAACTATGACGTGGGAAACCGAGAATTGCTGGCAATTAAATGGGCCTTTGAGGAATGGCGACACTGGTTGGAAGGCGCTGCACACCAGATCTCCGTTATAACGGATCATAAGAACTTACAGTATATACAGTCAGCCAAACGTCTGAACCCCCGACAGGCTCGGTGGTCGCTGTTCTTCACTCGGTTCAACTTTATTATCACCTATCGTCCTGGTTCCAAAAATATTCAAGCGGACGCCCTGTCTAGAAGTTTCCTGGCACATCATGCTCCGGTCACCTGCTCAGAGCCTATTGTTCCTGTGTCTATGATTCATGCCGGATTAACTCAAGATTTGAGCTGTACCTTACAAAGGTTCCAGAGGTTGGCTCCTGATAACACTCCGACAGGATGTTTGTTTGTCCCAGTTCATCTAAGGAAGACAGTCCTTGCTGAGGCACACAACAGTCGGACTGCTGGGCATCCTGGAGTCTACAAAACACTGGAAATCCTTTCCCGTACTGTATGGTGGCCGTCTCTGTCTGCTGACGTCAAGAGTCACGTCCGGTCCTGTGAAGTTTGTGCCAGGAACAAAGTTCCCAGGACTCGCCCGGTAGGTCAGTTAGTTCCGTTGGCCGCCCCTGGTAAACCTTGGACACATCTGTCCATGGACTTTATAGTCGATCTGCCACCCTCTGCGGGACACAATACCATTTGGGTCGTGGTAGACCGGTTCAGCAAGATGGCACATTTCATTCCACTCACTAGGCTGCCTACTGCTCGAGATTTGGCAGTTTTGTTCATTCAACACATTTTCCGCCTCCATGGACTCCCTACAGACATCGTCTCCGATCGGGGTTCCCAGTTCATAGCGCAGTTCTGGAGATCATTCTGTACCCTCCTGGGAATCAAGGTCAGTTTATCATCTGCATACCACCCTCAGTCAAATGGGCAGACTGAAAGGGTTAACCAGTCCTTGGAGAAGTTCTTGCGATGCTACATATCGGAGTTCCATGACAACTGGTCCTCCTTGTTGCCCTGGGCAGAATTTGCCTGTAACAACTCCTGTCACTCATCCACGAAAACCTCTCCGTTCTTTTGCAATTATGGTTTCCACCCCAGATCTAACTCTTTGTATTTACTCCAGTCCGTTGGTATCCAGGAGATCCGTTCCACTGCCAGGGATCTCAGAGTTGTCTGGAAGAAAGTACATTCATCTTTAAAACAAGCCTCACTTGTTGCAAAAAAAAATTCGGACCGACACCCTACCCCCTGCTCCCTTAAGGTTGGCCAGAAAGTCTGGCTGTCTACAAAAAATATCAGGCTCAGACAACCTTGCAAGAAATTGGGCCCTAAGTTCATCGGGCCGTTTCTTATCATCAAGCAGGTGAACTCCGTCGCATTTAGGTTAAAAATTCCAGGCTAGTTAAGAATTCCAAACATCTTTCATTGTTCTCTATTGAAGCCAGTGCTTTATCCTGGCCAAGCCCAGTCTTCAAGTGTGCCTGGGAGAGGTTCCAGTGGGCCACAAAAATTCGTGATTCAAAAGGTCCTTGATTCTAAAAATGTTCAAGGACAGGTGCATTTCCTTATACAATGGAGGAATCGCGGATTAGAAGAGCGATCTTGGGTTCCGCGGAGACAACTCCATGCCCCAAAGAAACTGAAGGAGTTCTTCAAAAAATTCCCTAGGAAACCAGGATGTCGGGGTCCCTCGACCCCTCCTCAAGGGGGGGGTACTGTTACGAGCCGCGGCAGTGCCCAGCCGCCGTGACTCACTCACCCGCGTCCCGGCCGTCGCCATGGCGACCGGGACGTCATTTCCGGCCATAACCCGGCCGTTGCCGGGGCAACCAGCAGACGCTTCAGAGCTGCGTCCCGGCAATAGGAGGAAGCCGGGCGCAGCGATTCTACAGCCTGTGGGCTAATTAATAAGGGCAGATTATAGGAGGCAATTACAGGCATTAGCCTGCAACTGTGCAGGCCAGGGGCAAGCCCTGATTGGCTCTATTAGTGACTGCTCTATTAACCTGCAGGAGTGTGTTCAACCTGTGATTGGTTCAGCTGGGTATTTAAGGCAATGAGGACTGCTGCCTCATTGCCGGTTATAGCTTCTGTGCTCCAGTCTGCTGACCTGCTTGTTCCAGTTCCTGTATCCTGTATCTACGTTTGACTTCCCGTGTATGACCCTTGGCTTCGTATTGGACTTCGCTTGTGTTTCCTGTGACCCTGATCCTTGGCTTGTTTACCCGTTCTGCTACTTTGCCTGTGACCTCTGACCTCAGCTTGTTCATCATTACTGTTACCTGCTGCCGGCCTTTGACCTCTGCGTGGACCTGACTCCTCTTGCCTGGGTTCTCCCCAGCCGGTACACACTTCACGACCCTCTGTCAGTCTGCAGCCCAGTCTGTCCCCACCATCAGGGGCTCCAGTGAACACCTGACTGGCAGAGTAGACTCCGGGTTGTGTTGTGCCGGCTGGAGGGGTTCCTAACAATATTAATGTATTTTTATGTATTTTAACCAGGATTCAATAAATTGTGATAAAACTAACATTAAATGTTATCCCACGAATTGAACCAAGCCTCTTGCTCACAGCCTAATACAAGATATAGAAAAATACGAATTGTATTCAAGATAAAAGAATACAAATTTTATTATTAGCATTACACTTGGAATAATACATAAGTCAATGAGCGCTTAACTTTCAGTATATTATTAGTTCGTAGAGAGGGATAACCTGTGTTAATGCTGCTCTTGCAACAGTAGGGGTAGAGCGCAACTCCCCCCCCCTTCCCTGTTTTTGCCAAACACTCCCGTTAAACACACTACCACACAGGTGCAGAGAGTCGCGTCTGGGCTCTCTGAACCTGCGCGGTAGTGTGTTTTTCACTTTGAGCAGGACAGATGAGAGTAGGAGTTCCGGATATCCAACCGCCCAGAGGAGCATGAGCAGGTTAGTAACTAAGTGCGCAGTCAGCCTGTCATTTTAAAAGAGTAGGATGAGCACACTACATTCTTAATATACTACACTATGGTGCTAGCTGTCCTTCGTGGGCTGACCACTCTCCCTTTAGTGTCTGGTCTCGCCTCTATGATGGCTGGCCACACCCCCTCTGGTGGGCCCCTAGCGTTGCAGTCCCCCGGTGGGCCCTTCATGCCCCAGTCCGACACTGTATGGGAGCAAAGGGACCCTATGGACGCAGGACTGACGAAATGTGTCTCAGTAAGAATGATGCACTTTGCATTTTCTCTACACAACACATGACAAGTCATGTTAGTACAGTGCAGATTCTTTAGATGCTGAACAGGTTCCACACAATCTGATGAGGTCATTACACGCTCACCTATCCCAGCAAACCTGACTACGCATGCAGCCGCACAAGATTGAGGCACAGGGTGGTGACATGGAAAAGTAGGATATTACATCCCGGACAATGGTTATCTGGCTTATAAGGCTTATGAGTCCTGTCTCAATTGGCTGGCAAGCCTTGTATTTTGTAGCTGCCTACATAGAAACCGGGCCCACATCAGGCTAGATCATGCTTTGTTATCACCATATTCGAAAGCACCATTTTTTTTATCTGTGAGGAGGAACTAGTTTGGCGTTTATATTAAGACCAGTATCGAGTTAAGCTAAGTGGCAAACCCAGTTTACTGCTGGGTTTTACGGATGTAGAAATCGGGTTGGCATTGATAAGACTGAGCGGATTCACCATGGGACAGCGTCTTCCACACAGGGGAGGCTTGGCACGCCTTTTCAGTCAAAATTTGTGTTTCTCCATTAATACATCTAAATAAAACTATATACCTTCCTCAGAGGCAAACTGGGCTGGGGGACAGGGGGGCATCTGCCCCACAGGCCAGTCCCATAGTGGGCTACCTTAGGCTGGGTCACTGGGCTACCTGCATTTTTTCCCCTTTAAAATGTTCCTAATAGGCTGCTGATTTGAGTCTTGCCCCCCATGGCTAAAATGTGCTAGCCCTCCCCTGACCTACTTGCTATCAACACTAAAATAATTAATTTGTAAATGAACATCTCAAGTGCAGGCATTTGTAATTCATTATTCTTCTATTGCTGATTGTTATCATCATCATTTATTTATATAGCGCCACTAATTCCGCAGCGCTGTACAGAGAACTCATTCACATCAGTCCCTGCCCCATTGAAGCTTACAGTCTAAATTCCCTAACACACATACACACACACACACAGAGGGAGAGACTAGGGTCAATTTTGATAGCAGCCAATTAACCTACCAGTATGTTTTTGGAGTGTGGGAGGAAACCGGAGCACCCGGAGGAAACCCACGCAAACACAGGGAGAACATACAAACTCCACACAGATAAGGCCATGGTTGGTAATCCAACTCATGACCCCAGTGCTGTGAGGCAGAAGTGCTAACCACTAGGTCACTGTGCTGCCCTAATTTGCTTTATACATATTTCATTGATAACACCTACCTTATGTGACCTTATATAACAACATTTCCTTAAAGTAAAGGAAGCTATAGGACATAGTTAATAATAGAGGCAGGTACATCTATAGCCTGCGCACGATTATTAAGCTACCTGATGATTGGTTGATGCAAGTTTATATGTCCCACTGTGTTAACATTGGTTTTGCCTTGACCGAAGCATATAGCACCGACATGTCATTTAGTGCATACACTGGGGATCTCATCTCCTGTCCTCACTTTGTATGTCTCCAGGAATCGAACACCCATTTTTGTGTTGCAACTGACTAGAATTATATATTCCCAGTGTAAGTTTACAATGCGGCTTTGGTCCGCGAGGAATAGTGATGATTTAATGTTCATCACTTGGGGATCCAATGTCCGTGTCAGCCAACTCACTCATGGTACCTTCGGTACATCTATCTGTAGATAAGGTATATCTATCTGTAGACCGTGGATACCTTCACTGCTGTTATACGGTATTTGTCTGTAGTACAGCTGTGAGGGTTTGCTAATTGCTCATGACTACTTGCCACTCAGCGACTCGCTAGTTATGGGTAATAACTAGTCAATGACTCAGAGACTATTCTGTGTTCTATTATTACAGACTCTGAATTATCATTTAATCTATAAGCAAGTGGGTATATGCTATAGCTCCCTTATGGGTGCTATACAACTTGTCATAAACGGTTGGCTCAGTCTGATGCGATACTAGAGGTCCATTATTAAACATGTCAACCAAGGCATTATTATTTATTTATATGGCACCACAAGGTTTCCACAGCACCGTACAAAATACAAAACAAACAGTGGACCATACAGGGTACAACAGTACAGAACAAGACAAGTAAAGCCAAGACTCCAATAGCTCCAAGCATAGCAAGTACAGTGACATTGGAGAAGGTAGTAACTCACAGCTATCCAATGATTTTGTGATTACAGAGCGTAAACAGATTTTAATCAATGATTGCAATAGCTGCTTATCTCAGTCATTTAACTGACACTGATTTCTAATTTGGGGGACATGCTAATCTCAGTAACACTTACCCTACACTCATTTATATTTAGAGGTTAGATTAGAACTAGAGATGGGCGGGCTCGGTTTCCTTGAAACCGAACCCACCCGAACTTCGGGGATCCGAGTCGGCTCGGTACCCTCGCGCCTATTCGGTTTCTAAAACTAGGCAAAACGTCATTGTGACGTCGTCGGATCTCGGATCACGGATCTCGTGAGTTTTAGAATGAATAAATATCCGCCTCCACTGCGATCTAGCCCCATTGGAGAGAGGGACAGAGAAGTGTTAGGTCATAGAATAGAGCAGGAATAGAGCACTATAGAGCAGGCATTTTTCAGAATTTGCACTACAAAGTGTTTGGGGTTTCATATCCCCCCTTCTAAAAAAACTGTCATTGCTGAGTATTGAAATTGTAATGTAGCAGCACTGTATATTTCTGAATTTGCAATACAAAGTGTTTGGGGTGTCATATCCCCCCTTTTCAAAAAACTGTCATTACTGAGTGCTGAAATTGTAATATAGCAGCTCTGTATATTTCTGAATTTGTACTACAAAGTGCTTGGGGTGTCGTTAAAATGGATTCACAGCAGTACACATATGAGCAGGAGCAGCAAGCAACTGCTGCCACCAGTCCTTAAGGTAGTCTTCCCTGTACGTCACCTGGTAAAGCGTATGTAAAAGTACATAGTCTTTTGAAGTCATGGAAAAAATCCAACAAAAAAACACCTTTTACTATGTTGAAAAGAAAAACAGCTGTAATACAGGAAAAGTTAACTGCCGATAAAAAAAAAAATGCCAACATGCCATTCTACACACGCCGTGGCAAAGAAAGAATAAGGCCTTCGCCTTTCTCTATTAGTGCGAGATCTAAAAATGTTACTGAGGCTTCTTCTTGCAAGGTCACCTGGGACCAAGCAAGACCAAGTAATTTGGAGACCAAAAGTGGTGCACAACTACTGTTACGTGTGAAAGCCGAGCTGGAAGAAAACAGTAAGGCATTAGAGGAAAATGTATGCTCAGAATCAGAAATGACACCAATCCCTGAGGAGAGTCCATCCACGAGTGGTATGTGTAATCGTGACCATTCTGATAGTGTACCCATAAAGATGGCCCTTTCAGCATTTCTGCTGATGTGTGCCTGAACAGCCTGAGTGTAGCCGGTGATACACCAATTGAGGCTGCCACTTTGGATTGGAAGGGGATGAGGGGGATATTTGTGTAGTCGACGAGGGCGCTAATGAGGATGTTGATGAGGATGATGTTGTTTGTGTAAGTCCTGCACCAGTGGAAGCAGTTCTGGCACGTGACAAGAAGAAGGCCATTGTCATGCCTGGACATAAGACCAAAAAAGCCACTTCTTATGTGTGGAATTTTTTCTACCCAAATCCTGACAACAGTTGTCTAGCCATTTGTAGTGTATGTAAAGCCACAGTCAGTCGAGGGAGGGACCTTAACCATCTAGTAAACTCAGCCATGTTGCGCCATTTGACGCAAGTTCATGGCAAGGTGTTGGGAAAAGCTGAAAGCTATGGCAATAAAATAACAACAAGCAGTCCATCATCAGCTAGGAACCTTCTCTCACCTACATCCCGACGCCTGCAATCTACACCCACAACACCGTCCTCATCAATATCATCAGTAGCGATCAGAGTTAGCCCTGCATCCAACTTGGTAAGGCTCGATGACTCCTGCACTATAATTGATTCCTCTGAAGAATTCTTGAGCGTTAGTCCTACTGCTGCTGCTGTTGCTGCTGCGGGGGTGAATGTTTTTCCCATAAGCAGCCCAAGAAGAAGAGCACTAGTACTTTACAACAATTAACTGTGAAACAATCTTTTGCTAGAGAAAGCAAGTATGACAGCAGTCACCCAGTCGAAAAGCGGATCACAGACGCCATGGCGACTATGCTAGTGTTAGATCTGCATCCAGTATCTACTATATACGCAGCTGGTTTTTCACAGTTAATTGATGTTTTGTGTCCAAAACGTTCGTAAAAATGTACTAATTGGGCTAAAAAATGCCATTCTACCAACTGTACACTTAACCACAGATATGTGGACAAGTGGAAGTGGCCAAACCAAAGATTATATAACTGTGACAGCCCACTGGGTTGGTCATTCGCCTTCACCAGCAGGAACAGCAGCACCATGTACCCCACTATGTAACATTTCTCACAGGCAGGCTACTCTTTGTATCACCGGCTTCACTAACAGGCATACAGCTAATAATTTGTTATGAAAACTAAGGGATGTCATTGATACATGGCTTATACCACTTGGACTCTCCCCAGGATATGTTAGTTCTGATAACGCCAACAATATTGTGCGAGCATTACAGCTGGGTGAATTCCATCACATTCCCTGTTTTGCTCACACAATAAACTTGGTGGTGCAGAGCTTCTTGAAAAATAACCGTGAGGTGCAGGAGATGCTTTCAGTGGACCGTAAAAGATTTCGGGACATTTCCGCCATTCTGCCACAGCATGTAGGAGATTGCAGCAGCTCCAAGACCAATTTAATTTGCCCTGCCACCAACTTAAGCAAGAGGTGTTAACAAGGTGGAATTCCATCCTGTACATACTTCAGAGGATGTAAGAACAGCGCAAAGCCATACAAGCGTATTGCACAAGTCATGACATTGAGAAAGGAGGGGGAATGTATTTCAGTCTTGCACAGTGGGGAATCCTTTCTGTGCTGTGCAAGGTGCTGAAACCATTTAAAGTTGTGACATGTGAAGTGAGTTCAGACTCTGCGTGCTTGAGCCATGTCATTCCCTTAATTCAACTTTTGGAAAAGCGGCTTGACAAACTGAAGGAAGAGATAAAAGCAAGCAATTCCGCAAAGTATGTTGGCCTTGTAGATCAAGTACTTAATTTGCTTAGCAATGATCCAAGAGTTATTAAAATCTTGAAGTTGGATCACTATGCTTTGGCAACTGTGCTTGTTCCGAGGTTTAAGACCTACATCGATTCAATGCTTCCAAATGACCAAGTTCTGAACAGTTGCAAGGAGCTCCTGGTCAGCAAGTTGACCGCTGAACTGGGCCTTGGCTTGACGACATCTCCTCCTTCAGTTTCTCAGGCAGCTGCTGTTCGGAAGAAATTGCACTTTCCAAAGAGAAACAGGGATGACGCAGGGGGCAGACCACAACAGTTTGACATCTGGGCTGGTTTGAAAGATTTTACCAAAAAAAGTGTGACCTTGGATAAAACTCCATCCAATCCTACTATTAACATGCAAAGGATGGTGGAGGATTATTTTCAAGAATTAATTGATATGGAAATGTCAGCCAGTCCCTTTCCATAATGGGAGGAAAAACAAGCCATTTGTAAACCCATGTACAAATTTTCTTTGCAATACCTAAGCTGCCCACCCTCCAGTGTGCACTCAGAAAGAGTATTCAGCACAGCTTGGAACCATGCAGTGATCGACGTAAGAGGTTACTTCCTAAAAATGTGGAAAAGATGATGTTCATCAAAATAAACTACATCTTTCACGAGGAAGGCATTTACCGGCAAATACATCCAAGTACTGGCACTTCTCTAATGGCGGATTCCAGCGGAGATGATGAGGGTGAGGATGATGCTGAAGATGATGACGACATCATCTTGATAGTGTAGAATTCCCTTCACAGCACTGTTGGTCTAACATGCCTTTAGGCCATTGATAGCTTGTTTAGGGAGGGCCTAGCAGGGATTAAACTGTATTTTTTTTTATTTGCACTAATAAGTGTAGGGTGTAATATACACCCTTATAGAAGAGCTGCTTTGGTCATTTTTATTTATCTACAAGTCTTTGCAGGCTTTTTTTCTTCATTTGCACTAATAAGTGTAGGGTGTAATATACACCCAAAGAGTAAAAGTACTTTGGTCATTTTTATTTATCTACAAGTCTTTGCAGGCTTTTTTTCTTCATTTGCAGTAATAAGTGTAGGGGGTAATATACACCCAAAGAGAAAAGGTGCTTTGGTCATTTTAATTAATCTAGAAGTCTTTGTAGGCTTTTTTTCTAAATTTGCACTAATAAGTGTAGGGTGTAATATACACCCAAAGAGAAAAGGTGCTTTAGTCATTTTGATTAATAGCGTTCTTAAAGCAGTTCATTGGTGCTGATTCTAAGCTCACTGATGAACTGGCTTTTTATTGTTAATTCCAATAGCTCTTTTTAGTGCGTTGTCTGGCACCCTGGATTGGTGTGTGTCTGATAAAAGCACTCATCCATAGGGAAGGGGAGTCAGAACTCATTGCCATTTTTAGCTGTAGAATTACCTCACTTATCCAAGAAACAGGTGGCGCACTCATTGCCATATATTAGCTATAGAATTACCTCACTTATCCAAGAAACAGGTGGCGCGATCAATTGTTGCCATGTATTAGCTGTAGAATTACATTACATATCCAAGAAACAGGTGGAGCGATCAATTGTTGCCATGTATTAGCTGTAGAATTACATCACATATCCAAGAAACAGGTGGAGCGATCAATTGTTGCCATGTATTAGCTGTAGAATTACATCACATATCCAAGAAACAGGTGGAATGCTCGTTGAAATGTTTCCTAGATGTGGTAGGAACTGCCGTGTGTTTGAGTCATTGCTCTGTCGGTTACCATCCAGCCAGGTCGCTGCAGTATTTGGCTGAAAGTGTATGAAAAGCATATTGTGACCTGTGAGATGGTAAAAATTGAATGGAAATCACTGGAATTTAGTGTTAGTGAGGTTAATAATAATGTAGGTACAAAATAATAACGAAATTATGTGATTTTACCCCAAAAAATGAAATTTTATAAAAAATAGCTAAACAAAACCAAAACCAAAACACACAAGGGTGGTTTTGGCAAAACCAAAGCCAAAACCAAAACCCGAAGCTAATCCAGATCCAAAACCAAAACCAAATCACAGGGGTCAGTGAGCATCTCTAATTAGAACACACATTTTAGACAAATACATTATCAATGAGATCGTTCAGAGGTCTTATTGTTAACCCACTACACTTTACACATTTTAATGACTTCGCTGGAACGCCATCACCATTGAGATAATATGGGTCCACGTTATTGGAGGGGAATACCTTGGGTTTTTTCACTCATTGTAAAAGTGCATGGCAGCATTCAGACTCTTTAGTGTTTGGGCACCACGTTGTAACATTTGTCTGCTCATCTGCTTTGTGTATCTATACTGTTCTTGGTGTTAGCACCTACCCGTGATTGTCAATACTGATAAAATGCACTACATATAAATTTAAAATCTGGGAGTCAACTATTGTATTCATAAATAGCTCTAGTGCGACGATAGTCACTGTTTGACTACAATGCAGAGGTCCAAGAAATACCATTTGGGTAAAAGGCAGGGGGTTTCCATCAATTCACATACAGACCCGACCTTATGTGCAGTCACCTTGGATAAGAAGTCTGTAGCTTTTAGTTCACTGGGGGATGTCACATATTTTCAGACCTATGAATTTTTCTCCCCTGACTATATTTCATTGAAGCAATTTTTCAACAAACTAATGAATCTATCATTAAAGAATGATATCCCGGAATCACTCTCTCGGCTTTGGCACTATCCTCGCTAGTATTCTCTCAGCCCAGCACATGTTTAGGCTCTGACACTTACTTGCTAGTGTTCTCCATACTAGTCGACTATTAAAACCTCCCCTCTGGGAGATCCTGGAGGGGAGGTCAGGTGACAAGTGCAGGAAGGGCATGGTGACGCCATTGTGTCACCGTGGCCCTACCCCCTGCTATGAAAAACTTGTGGCACTGCATAGCGGGGGTTGTGTTTGAAGACATGATTCGCATGATTAAGTCCCATCTCCACCAAGACCCTGGAGGATGCTCTTCCAGGAGTCCAGCGGAACGCCTCGAAATTCAGGATAGTAGGCAAGTATGATGTTCTCGCAGCCCCATCAATTTAAAAATTACTGCATCTGGGTCCACTCACTCATATGATGTGTCTGTATACCACCCTTATGTTGCCAAACAACAATTCATGGTGTGTCTCCTCTGGGTCCTAGTGCCAGGGCAACAAATTCAGTCACTGAAGGTGTGCATAACAACGCCAAGGGGGCGTTATAATCATTTTGGCAGAAATGCGCTGTTCCAGAAAGTGCATGTGACAGGTTCAAAAAGGCATCCCACTGAAAGTATAGGAATACTCCCGATCACAGAAACCTCTCAAATACCTGTCAAAATCAATCAATTTCTTTTGGAGGGGGAGAAATGCTGTGGAGCTCACCACAAAGCAGGAAACGTCCCCCGAAAACAGTTTTTTCTCCAAATATTGATCTTATTTAAATAATTTCATCCCAAACAGAATCTACTTTTTGTATGTGGGTACCTTTGATGCGGCATTCATGTGTCTAGTCCAAACTCAGCAAGGAAGACCCCAATCAGACCAGTTCCTCTCATCATGAGATGCAGAATTTTTATCCTGTTTGGATACCACATTTTGACTGCAAATAGTTGAACTACTTCATAAAACCAGGTGCATTTACAGAAAAATAGGTGTGGGATGTCACAAAACAGCATTGCACTGTGTTTTTGCACTTTTTCATACTGTAATGATCCTAACAGTGTTACTGATGACTATTGAACATATTTCAGTTTGCCCTCAAAAGCAAGTTAATATGACAGCTTCAGTTTAGATAAACAGATTTTATTTTCTATTTAAAAAGTAGTTCCCTAAAGTTAGCCAACAGGGATACTATATTTATAAATATCACCTTAGGGATTAAGTAATATTTAATGATACTGAAGACTATATTCATGACTGATCCTTATTAGTAGTATAATTCTTCATGTTTCACATAGAGAAATACTTGAACAGAATTCTTTAATATTATACTTTATACTGGGACAATTATAAAATAAACTGTTCTCATGTTGCACATCGCAACCAATCGGACGTTAGCTTTCATTGTCTAACTCAGGGGTTGGCAACCTTTTTCATACATTATACAGTTATTTTCAATAAATTAATGTAACTTTGCTTTGGGTAAAAACACTTAGGAGTCTATTTGTTTTCAGACCATGAGTGACTTAAACAAAAAATCACACTGAGGCAGCTGAATGATACTTTGGTTCCCCAGCACTACTGACCCACAGGGCGAGGTTAAGGCCACACGGGCCTGGAGATAAAAATTAAGATAAAAATTAAGAAGAGCTTATTGTGAGCAACATCATGCCACCAGAGGAGGTGTGGCCAGCATCATGGAGGGCATGGGAAGTGACTCCCTCCAACCACCTCCATCTACCTCTCCTCCTTCCTTACATGATGTACACATCACCAACTGGTTCCTGGAGCATTTCAGGAAAGTAGCAAATACCATGTTCAGGGTTGAGCAGGACAGTTCACCAAAATCAGGACTATACTGATGGAATCAGGATAGTTGAGAGGTAAAGTTATGTAATTTACTGACAATGAATAACTCCAAGACAAATACTGCATATAAATGGTACCAAACAATATAAACAGGAGACTGCATATAAAAATAATATCAATCAAATTAGTAAATAATGCGTAAAAAATGTTAATATAGACAGGAGACTGCACATCCTCAAGGAGAAATAACAGGGATGTATTGGAGAGATTGAATTGCCGGCGATGTGGCACACGATGTCAGGCTGTGCACAGTGCCGGCAATCATGGTTGGAATCTTCGTTCATTTTTCTGTGCACCTCTATGGGGTGTGAGAAAAAATGATTGCCTATTCCTGCCATAACATCGGCGCAAGGTGTCTTTGCGGATGTTCAGGAGACACCTTGCGCCGAATTGAATCTCCCCCTAAGACAAAGTAGGTATTATATTTTTATGCATAATAATTTGCCCAGTATTACAATACAAAGAGCATCATAGTAACTGATATACAATAGAGAACATCCTAATAACCTCCCAACAAAACAGAGAGCATCCTATTCACCAGTATTCAACTCACAGCCATACAATACAGAGAGCCTTCTAGTGACCACCATACAATACAGAGAGCATCCAAGTGATGGTCATGTCATATACAGTCACATATGCAATCTGTGTTCTGCAGCCTATGCACAGGCTGCACTTTACACAGGTTTCCTCTACACTAACCTTTATGTTACTTCTAAGGGCAACGGTTCTATTCATGCTATTAAGGGGCAATGCCAGGACCTGCCGGCTGTACAATGTTCAAGTCTTCCTGAAAAACATTATACAGCCGGCGGCTCCTTGCATTGCCCCCTTAATAGAACAAATAGAACTGTCGCCCTTGCAAGTATCGTCAAACTCAGTGTTGGTATATGTGTTTCTTGGAATTGTTCTATGTCAGTATTTCAACACGTTTAATTTCCTCAAAGTCGCCAATGACAGCAGTTGAGCTTAGCACATCGATCAAACTCCTGTCGGAATTTAAAAGTTCGCTATCACGTACTACCGCTGTAACCAGCCCGACATTAATTTAATGGTATTCACATTTAATACATAAACCTAACTGACCCCCCCCCCCAAACAGCCCCAACATTAAATAATAAGTATTCACATTTAATAAATGGCCTTTAAACCTTTAACCCTTGTCTCCAAACTAAGTCCCATTCAATTAATAACTCTCCAACCACCTCAGCATGCCATAAATAGCCTTATCACCCCCTTAAATTAATAGACACTACCATGACACCATTATTAAGTTAAATAAATCATCCCACCAATCAACTAATATCTTCGACCCACTATTAAATTATTAGCACCCCCTCACCATTACATAAATAGCCCACACCTCCATCCACATAACATTACGATCCCTCCCTCCTCAGACTTTTCTGACTGCCTGTCTTGCATCCTGCACACATGTAATGGCATGCATGGCAGGTGGTGCACATCCCAAGTGTGAAATGCCATCAGCAAGGGAAGGCTGACACAAAGAGTACAGGACAGGCTCACAATTTACACAGAACAGATCCATGTTAATATAATGGGAATACTGACATGATGACATTGATGTGCCACATACAGGCTATATGGCTAAAAATTCATCCAAACTGGCATCAACCTCCTGCAGTCCATAGTTGTAGATAAACCATCAGTCAGTTCCAGGATGGAGTGTCTAAGTGCATGTCTGGTCTTTGTGTGTGTGTGTGTGTGTGTGTGTGTGCTGAGCTCCGATTGGAGGAACTTAGCACAAGCAGTGCCTGAGCGGAACATGCATTGCTGCACTGTAGCTGGCAATGCTGACAGCAAGTGGTTTGAACAGATATGCCTGTGGCTGATCATGTAGTGAGAAGGCTGGTCCTGGGGAGGCGCCTGCCCCAAAAAAGCCACCAATTAGAAACCGGCGCCTATACGTCTCTGGGCCTATAAGCAATAGGGGGGAGGGGACTGGGACTGCAGCTCCATTAGACCAATTTTTATTCCGGCCCTGCTGACTCAGAGTGGTAAGGGTTAATTTACCACTAATTCATTTTTTTTTGCGCATGCCTGAACCAACTTGCTTTTATGCCTCAAATAGAGTGCAAGAGAAGAGGAATACTAAGTACCGCGCTTAGGTGATTTACCAGGTGTTTTTTTTGTCTTTCACTTTTTTTATTGCAGGTACATTTTTCGCCCTCAGAGTTGTGGCTGCACTTTGCCTGCACTCACCACCGATGTCCCTCATTGGAGAGCGTGGGCTACAGAGCTCTTGGTCTCACGAAACAAGGAAATCCTTCTCTCGCAAGACTCAGTACTTTCCTACAGACTCTGTAGTACATTCTAGAAAATGAGAGCTAGAATCTGATTGGCCACTATGGGTAACACCTCCACTTTTCCGTTTTAGAAGGTTTGATAAATCTACCCCTATGTATCAAATGTGTCTATAGGAGAGAATGTTTTATATTTTGGAAAGGTTTACTTTGGTCGAATGTGAAATTATTTACGTGAATCTCTGACAGTGTGGGAACTGATATTTGAATGGCAGGAACAATAATACAGTAAAGTAAAATACATTATTAATTGCAAGAAAATTTGTGCCAGATATGTTAGTAAAAGCTAAATGAAGAGAAAGCCAACATGGCTCTCCAAGGAAGTGGCATTTTTTATGATTGCTGAGAAAACAGACAGACAGAATCAGAAGAGAACAAAAATAAGTATATAACACTAACCCAAAAGAGACTGAACACACAATAAAACAATAAAACAGAAAAGCACCCAGGACTCAGAAATTGTCAGTAAACAGTGTGCTCAGACATTCCTTAAATACATTAATGAAAGGAAAAAAAAACAAAGGAGGAATAATAAGGATAAAAACTGAAGAGGGGGGGGGGGGGTATGTTAAGGTAATCAAGGAAATCGTAGGTACCCTAAATGACTATATGTCCCTATATTTCTTATTAAAAATTCAAAGGGTTCACCTAAATAAGATGGTAAGTATATACACCACTGTGCTGTATACTCAAATATATTGATTTATTTAACAACACTGTAAGATATAAATGCGGCGCTTGCAGCAAATCCCAGTACAAATATCAAAGTCCAACACAATAGTCCATAATCTTCTTAGAGACACACTTCCCATGTGCAGGCGGCTGCCAATCCTCCTTACGCCAAGCGGTGCAGCATGGAAAAAACCTGTAGAAAAAAGATGGAGGAGGAGGCGCACAATAGTGTAGTATGATAATAATAATGGAATCACACACAAATCCACAATAGGACTTGTCCACCAGTGAGAAGGAAACCAGAGACCACAATGCATCACCCGAATAATAGTAGTAAGGATGTATGCGTACCAGAAGTAAAAACTTTATGGCTTAGCTCAGATGTGATCACACGGACTAATTGTCAGGTCCCTCCTCCTCCATCTTTTTTCTACATATTGATTTATTTATTCATGAAGAGATGTAACTTGAATTCTCACTGGAAATAAGAGCAGTGCTTGCAGCGCCATTAACCAAGGTTTTTAATTACAATATCTTAGGCAGCATTTTATGTGGTATTCCAGATGCATAAATTCAAACTGCAAATCCTTGGATTTGGTGGACTGGATAAAGCTTTGGCTAAAAGACAGTAGACAGAATATTGTAGTGAACGGTGTAAGTTCAGGAGAAGCTGGTAATCAGTGTATTACTACAGGGACCTATTTAATGTTTAATGTATTAATTAATGATATTAGATTAGATAATGATAAAACAAATGTGTAGTGATTTAGTAATAAAGACGATAGTGTAGAATCTTATATTTAATGCATGAAAATGTAAAATAATACATGTGGGACACAAAAATCCAAAAGCAGGAAACAGAAGAGGCATAATATCAGTTGATATCTAATATAATCCTCCAGTATATAAAGCCAGTATATTGATTGTATAGAAAGAGTTATTAGTGGCAGTAAGAGGAAGGCTATATGGTTACTTTATAGGTCGCTGCTAAGACCTCACTTGAGTACTTGGAGATCCTATCACCAAAAACACATTAATAAAATAAACAAATATTCAGAGAAGTGATACTTAAATGGGGCATGGGCTGCATAACAAGACTTATCACGAAACACTTCCAGTTGACCAACTACAACTTAGAGGAAAGACAGAACACTTCTGACATGATAGACACATTCATATATATCAATACTATTAATAGACTTCAGGAAGTCAGTATTTTATAGAAACTGATATCTAGAACATGGCTGCACACTTTGAAGCTAGAGGGACAAAGACTGCACAATAGTAAGAAAAAAACCCAACCCTCACCAAAATCAATAACAATAAGGGCACACAAGATGGACCTGTAGGTTATTTTTTGCCATCAAAGTCCCTGTTTGTATGTTTCTGTGGTCCAGATATTTATTTACTAACATATAGAACTAAATAAAATGACACATTTAGAATAAAATATTAGGATCTGCTACCATGTGCTGAACATATTTGTACTCCATTGCTTTCTAAAACAAACTGGCTTTACATAGTTTTAAGGGTGTTTTCCTCTCCGAAATGGGCAGGTAGCATATCAGGAGAAAAAAATGTTAATTTGAAATTCACTTTCCCCAGTTCATAAAACATGATCTGCAAATATGTTTTATTCATTTTAGTTGTGAGTTATGTTTTGTAAAATAATGACTATCTTTGCAGAGCAAAGGGTTAACTGTTTTGCAGATAGGAGCCACATTGTTACATGTGGGGGATATGAATTTAAAAAGAAATACATTTCTTTGGAGATCTCATTTAAGCATAAGAATATTTTTTGCACCAATGTTCTTTACAGTAGCAGTACTTCCCTGCATGCAGCATTAGAAAGTGATTTTTAGGTTATGTCATTAAAATATTCTGTCCCATTTTAATATTATCTACGCTCGATTATGCAGTTATACTATAATTTTATTTCAGCAGAGTACTACCAGAGAGTTAATTTATATTAATAAATGCAAATATAAAGAGAAACAATCATATTAACAAAACAGAGCAAACAAATTAATTCCACCATATACATAAGGTTTAATTTCTCTTTAATTCCAAGGTAGGCAAACAGAGATAGAACTACAAGTCCCAGTATGCCTTGCTAGCGACCAATTGAAAGGGCAAGCTTGGATATGAAGTTCTACAGCAGCTGGAAAGCCACAGACCTGTGTTACATTGTGTACATTTTATAGAGATTTAGTTTATACCTACCTTTAGGATGTCACCTCCCAGGCAATCTATATTTACAAAGTTGTATTCAATGGTGATGAACTCCTCTGGGTCTCCGATGAGGAACAGAGCACAGTGCAGCTGAGGTTGTTCTGCCTTAAATGTGAATTGTCCGTCTATACTTAGCATGTCAATGCATCCTAAAAAGTAGATAGATATATACAGTTATTATTTTATTAATAATTATAATTATTTATCGTTACCTATTGCATTGTGTTTATATGCATAAGATTATATACCCTACCTATCCATTGCAGTTCACATGATAGTATTTTTGGATGCTAACATACAGTGATCCTCCTTCCAGAGACTACTGTACATGAGAGAGGTCTACAATGTGTATTAAACAAGCTTTACCAGCTATCAAATATAATTACAGTTGTAATGTGATTTTCACATGTTTTGCCAATCTTCAGCAATTTGTTGACACAACTGTTGGTTACACAAAATTGAGTTTCAATGACACATTTTTTTAGTGTATCATCTAAAAATGTTGCAAAAAAATAAACACAGTAAAATATTCTATTATTATGACTATAAAACAAATCAATGTCAATATTTATGTCTAACTGTATTGTTTCTTACATAATATACATAAATTATTATTTGATTATGAAGGAAATTGGTAAAAACACCCATATTGGATTTTTCTTCTAAAATGTAGGTATTGAATGTCATTAATGAACTAAAACATTATTGTGTATTGTCCCAAAATGTCTAACAGCTTTAATATACTAATACTTACTGAGTGACCTCCGGTATATCTGTTCTTGAGATAATTCTCTTTTTATATCTGTGTTCAAAAGAACAAGGGCATCTTCTGTGGCATCTCTCACCTACAAAAATAGAAAGATAATACACAGTGTGAAAAGGTTGTGGTTATAATCAATTTATATTTTTTCTTATTACATTTTATAAATACTTTGGCAAATTAGAGACGGGATCCCTGTCTCATTATGCAGAAATATCTTACTTTTCATAACTAAAGTCTTAAAAGTTTTCTGTTGTTAATCTCTGCACTGTATCACCAGTGACAGGAGCCAGTGATAAAAGACATGACCTCACCTGGATGTACCTGCTCTGTCCCCTGAGAGCTGCCAGGATGACCAGCAGAACATGCCAGTGAAGTCTGGATGCTTGATTCATGCTGCAGATACACTCGCTCTCCAGCTCTCTGTGTATTTGCTTCAGTTCTTTCTTGCCTGTGTTGATACTAGGAGGAGCTAGAGGGGACTCTTGACAGACCCCTTTATAGAGAAAATTGAAGGGGAAGGAACATGGTCCTGTGACTGATAGAAAGTCAGTATCCATGGGTTACCCTGTTTGAAAAAAAAAGTGTATATGTCAAGATATAAGAGCACCAAATCCTACCAAAGACAAACATTTACTTGGGAACCTTCAATGCTTGATCTGGTTGAAATGTCATGTTAGGAATGGAAAGAGAGTATGTCATTCACCTGGCTAAATTCGCATGTGCTGACACCATGAAGAGAGTTTGCACATCCTTTATGCAACATAATGGACTCTGTATAATATGGCTGTGTGCATTAAATGAGATATTGTAAAGGGGAAGCCGGGTATAAAAAGGACAAAGAATGAAAATAGTCTTATTATATTAAATACAAACACTGTATTATATAAAGTAATTTCATTGTTTGGCATTAGCCTTTATTTTTTTTTTTGCATGGTCAGAAAAATAATAATTGTAGTTCAAAGTCAAGGTTATAGGCAAAATTTGCAAATCAATTTTACCATGCAGCAACTTTGTAAAGGATATTGTTTGTGCAAAGACTGTTGATGATTCTGTTGTGGTCAGCGTCTTGCAGAGCAAAATGTAGCCGTTAGAACAGAATTATCTCTTAAATGTTTCAAAATGTTGATAAACACAAGTTCTATAATAAAATATGAAAATAAACAGCTCATTGAATAGTCTTGCATTCTAAATAACTTTTATACACTTAAATGTCTTTTTTTAAACAGTTTTCTGTTTGTCTGAAGACATGTAAATCATTTTACAAGAAACAGAATTATTTGAAATAATTTGACATTCATAACATTCTCATCAAAGTATTTTATGGGGAATAAACTGAAAAAAACCCACACTTTTTTAATGTTTGTCATTAATAACTATATTATTATTATTAACAGGTGACATTAATTGATAGCTTTTTTTATGTGTGTTCTGTTGTGATTTTATATTCCACATATGTATTGGACGTATCCTGCAGTGTCCTGTCTGCTAGAGCAGAGTGGACCTAGACCCGTATTCATCAACAGACTTATCTTCAGATCCGCTCCCTGTTGAGTATGGAAGTGCATATACCTGATGTACGTTTTTTATACTGCCAGCTATTGGCTGGCTATCTGCTGGCAGAGCATGCTGGGACTTGTAGTTTCACAAAAGTTTGAGAGCAACAGGTGTGACCAGGGCTGCTCTATGGTGTTGCTTTTGGGTCTTATTCTTGCATCTCTGTTAAAGTACTTTCAATACGTCTGCAGCTGGTCCTGTAACCAGAGCATGAGATTCCCGCCATATCATTGTGTTTCTCCTGTATGGACTGTGATGCTTGGTTTTACCCTGGGCAGGTCCATGTCCAGTTTGACACTAGACTCTGCCCTGTTTTTGCAATCTCTGATTTTGAATCTTGTTCATCCTGGATTTTGTGGTTTCCTCCTTCATTATTACTTCTACTTGTTTCTGGTAGATAATTTTGTCTGTGTCAAGGACTTCGCTTTTGGAGTTATTTGAGTTCCTGCCTCGCTCAACAAGTACGGTTCTGTTGTTTTTGTTTTGAGCATAATCACTTGTCTACGCTTAGAGCTGATGGGTACAGTATCATTCACAATTGCATATTAAGTAATAGTATTTGAGTTAATTGTTATGTGCGTATTGTCGCTAACCAATAACGATTGTCGAACCTCGATTTGTGTTTCCAACGCACAAAGATTTATTCGCAATAAGTGGAAAAAAAATATGCTCAAGCGATGTAATAGTAAATACAGCCGTTACTTAACGCAGGCGCTCTGGATCCAGTGCAGTCATTCAATCCTGAAGTCTGGGGACAAGAAGTCTGCACTCTGGATCACAAGCTGCTGCTTATATACACAATCAAGTACAGTAATACAATGAAGATGGTATGGCTTGCATCTATTGGTCCGGGTCTCAGGAATGTCCAAGGGGTCGTCAATCATTGGCTGGTTCATCCTAAGGAATCCAAAGGAGGGGGTCATCTCTGCAGGGGGTATGCTCTGCTCTTCCCGCCAGAATTCCTTACTCTTAAGTAGTTCATAATTCCCTATCATTCATAACTTGCGTATGCACTCTGCGATTCCCTCGCAGAGCGCACCAAACAGTAGGATATGTAACAAGGTTCATTATGATACCACTCATGATGTTATTCCTTTAACCCGTTCTGTGTATTTTACTAATATGCATGTAACTCTGATATAACATATAAATACTACTATATTTCGACATAACTGACTATGTGTTGCAACTACCAATAATGTGTACTATTTTATAAGTATGCGTGTTTGTGCAAATGTATGGTAAAAGACCAATTACTGTTGCTGCCACGTGTAGTGGATGCGTACGCCCTTTCACGCCGTAGCGTGCCCTTGTACGACATAGCGTACCGTACGCATCTTTTCAGACAAAGACAACCAAGTTTGCTAGACTTTAATTGAAATGACTTTATCCAATTTGCTGACTTCGACAGTTCCACCCTTTGATAGTGTAATAAACTATCACCCAATCACCGTTTCAAGTTCAGGATTATACAATACTTCTTCACAGACCATGATCTCGGTATCTGGTACCACCCTTTCAGTCTCTTTCTCAGTGTTACTCTTATGAGACCGTTTTCCACACTTCAACACAGTAGGAACACATTTGACAACTAAACCAATTGCTAAGATGACACCCAGTATAAGGAGAAGGAGCTTACCTACACTCGCAATCATTTCCTGTACCCACTCCCCCAGACCAGAGAACCATTTTGCTGGGTTCAACCATGAGAACCAACCCGCCACCTTTTCCCCGACCTCATATAACGAAGAATTATGGCTCTTTCGAAATTCCCATTTCAGCTGCAAAATTTCATCCATCTTCCGGTCTATAACCTCTTTAGGGTCTTCCGTATTATTAGTAATGTACGTGCAACATTTGACACCGAACTGGGTGGCCAGTGTCACACAGTACCCACCAGTAATAGAGGTGAGATAATTTAGTACCAGTCTATGTTGCACCAACTCCTTCTTGTACGCTTGTAGCTCCCTTCCAGTATACCTGAAAGTGTCATCATACATCTCGGTGATATTATCTATTAATTTAGCTAGGTCTTGGATATACTTAAAGTTTAATGTTCCCCGAGCGGTCCTGGTGAGATCTAGAGCAACCATAACTTGGAAACCAGCAGTTTCACTAATCAATTTTGTAGCTATGGGTTCCTCACCAGGAATCATATTTCTCTTGCCACGGTGTTCATACTGTGTGTGTATGTATGGTGGTGATGTAGTCTTGTGAATATCTACCATTTCTTCATGAGTAATAGTCATGATTTCAGGAACCAGTTTAGCTAAGAAACACAAGCCCTTGGAACTCGGAGTCACCCAGGAATAAGCTTTCCTCCCACAAACAAAATACACATCATCAGGGAGAACATAAGGAACAGTATGCCCATGAATTATATCACACAGAGTTTTGATAAAACTACCCATGCCTAGTGTCTCCATCTGCTCTAGACACGTGTCGGCATTAATGATATTTTCACATTTATCTGTAGAGACTTTTCCAATAGATACCTTCTTATGTTTGGTTATACGCCCTAACTTGTGACTTCCATCAGCATTCCTGCCTAGTAGTGACCTTGTGGGTCTCTCTCTAAAATGAGTGTGGCGAGCCATTGTCTGATCTGATAGGTCAGCCTCCCAATTCTCCAGGCGCTTTGCATGAGATATGTTTAGGCACAGCAACGATCTGCCTATGGAGTATTGTCGAAGCGTCAGACTAGGGGACCTAGTGTTATTGTACCTCCCTTCTATGGGCCTCCCACCCCTTAATTCGAGTACTTCGGATATGTTTAGCGGGAATGGCACTAGTCCTATGTTATGCTGCCCTTGAGGCACGTGAGAGCACACCCAACACTCAGTTTGGTTTAGCACCTTACCCACCAGGGAGTGATAATCCTCCAAAGGATGTCCGCCTATATTCAGAGTACTGGGGGACTGGCATCGTTGGATGCATCTCTCGTCAACTAGGGAGTTGCAGAACTTGCAGATACAATACTCATCAGACAATAGCCCCTCACACTGCCTCCGAGTTCCTGAGCTAGCAGACCTTTTCATAACCCCTGGACCAAGTTTGATAATGGGCTGCTCAGGATATCCTATTAACTTTTCTTCGGCCTCCATTTCATCCGTATCACTCCCAGAACTCTCCTCCATCCTCCATTCTCCTTCACAAAAATAGAATGTCCTAGAAAAAGTAAAAACAAGGAAAATCCTGGAACAAAAGAAAAACAAAAACCGCCACTCCATCGCTGGAAAGATAGTTCTGAGGCAACGTCTCTGGTTCAGGTGTCTTAACTGCAGGCTTTAGGTCTCCCGGAACAGGCTCACAAGTGACAGCTCTATGTCGTCGGTCTGAGTCTTGTCTTGCACTTTCTCCGGATTATGGACTCTCCTGCAGTGGGTGGAATGGACCCAAGTGTCTCTCTCTGCAACCTTCAGTGATGTAGTACTGGTCAGCAGCACTTGGTACGGGCCTTCCCAACGGTCTGTTAAACAACCTGAACGTAAGAAATTGCGGATCATAACATAGTCTCCAGGTTCAACATCATGACAGTTCGTTTCTGGCATACCAGGTGACAGCATTTTTAGTTTTTGTTGTTGTTGTTTCAGCTGTCTACTCATTCTTATAAGATATTGTACAGTCACTTCATTATTACACTTTAAGTCGTCTTGTGGACTCACGATCAAATGAGGTTGTCGTCCGAACAGTATCTCAAAGGGGGACAGATTAAGAGGAGGTCTAGGAGTGGTTCGAATGCTGTGGAGGACCAACGGCAAAGCCTCAGGCCATGCCAACCCAGTTTCAGCCATTATCTTACCTAGTTTGTTCTTGATAGTACCGTTTACTCTCTCCACCTTACCACTGGCTTGTGGTCGGTAAGGGGTGTGAAGTCTGCTACTGATTCCCATGAGTTTACACATATTTTGGAAGACATCACCAGTAAAATGGGTACCCCTATCACTTTCAATGATTCTAGGGATACCGAACCTACACACAAAGTCTTGTACAATTTTCTTTGCAGTGAACACAGCAGTATTAGTGGCTGCCGGATATGCTTCTACCCAACTGGAAAACACATCAATACACACTAACACATACTTCAGATTCCTGCACGGTGGTAGTTGGATATAGTCAATTTGTATTACCTGAAAAGGTCCGTCTGTAGGAGGGATGTGGGATGGCTCAGTTGGAATAGTTTTCCCAACATTTTTCCTCAAACAAGTAAGACATGACATTGCTTTCTTACCAGCTTGAGAGGAAAATCCGGGAGCACACCAGTATGCTCTCACCAGTTTGCACATACCTTCTTTACCCAGGTGAGTCAGGCCGTGTGCTGCTTCAGCCAGGCTTGGATAGTATGTTCGGGGAGCTACAGGCTTACCTTGTCCATCCCTCCAGAGTCCTGAGGACTCTTGACCACATCCCTTCGCCTTCCAGACCTCCTTCTCCTGCAGGGAACACAAATCTTGCATTTCAATTAATTTCTGCGTGTCTAATGTCTGAAAAACCATCATAGTCTCGGTCGATACAGTCATAGGTTGCCCTGCTGCCCATTTAGCAGCTTCGTCTGCCCTGTTGTTGCCCAATGACACTGGGTCTTCTTCAAAGGTATGGGCTTTGCACTTTATGACGGCTACTGTTCTGGGTAACTGTATCGCTGTCAGAAGTCCTTTTATGTGTTGTGAGTGTGCCACTGGTGTACCTGCTGCTGTCGTAAAGTTTCTAAGACGCCAAAGGGCCCCAAAATCATGCACTACCCCGAAGGCGTACCTAGAGTCAGTATATATGTTGGCTGATTTACCCTCTGCCAATTCACACGCTCTCCTTAGTGCTACTAGTTCCGCCACCTGGGCTGAGTGAGGTGGACCAAGGGGTTCAGCTTCTACCACATCCTGATCGTCTACAACAGCGTAACCAGTACATAGCTCTCCTGTCTCTGTCTGTCTATGGCAACTTCCGTCTGTATAAAACGTAAAATCTACATTTTCTAAGGGGGTGTCACATATGTCGGGCCTTGCAGTAAAGGTCTGATTCAGGTGTTCCATACAGTCATGCGTGTCAGTATTCTTGCCTAACTCATCATCAACCAGGGTCTCCTCACCTCCCACCCTTTGTGTCTCTTGAGACACATACGGAAGGTATGTAGCTGGATTTAGGGTGCTACATCGTTTGATGGTGATGTTTGAGGGTGCCATCAGGGCTAGTTCCCACTTTGTGAATCTAGCTGAAGAAACATGTCTGGTTTGGGCTGAATTTAACAGAGCTGATACAGCATGGGGTGTATAGATGGTTGAATTATGTCCTAATACTACATCCTCACTCTTACTTACTAGAAGGGCCGTTGCTGCTACACTTCTAAGACATGTTGGGAGTGACCTTGCCACATTGTCTAATTGTGCACTGTAGTATGCTACCGGTCTGCTAGCGTCACCATGTTTCTGTGTGAGGACACCTGCTGCACAGCCATCAGCTTCTGTACAAAATAGCTCAAAAGGCTTTTCATAATCAGGTATTCCCAATGCAGGTGCTCTTGTCAGACTATCTTTAAGATTAAAGAACGCTTGCTCCGACTCTTCTGTGTGTATGACACGTTCTGGTTTTGAGGAAGAGACTAGCTCCTGCAATGGTAATGCCAGAATAGAAAAACCTGGGATCCAGGACCTACAGTATCCACACATCCCCAAGAAAGTACGAATCTGCTTCTGGCTCTGCGGCAGGGTCATGTGTTGTATGGCCTCAATTCTGTCGGTTGTCAGGTGTCTTAGCCCCTTAGTGAGGCAGTGTCCTAAGTATTTGACCTTAGTCTGACATGGCTGTAATTTATCCTTTGCCACCTTGTGCCCTGTTTGTGAAAGATGAAGCAACAACAATTTAGTATCATGTAAACATGACATAAAAGAATCAGAGCACAACAACAAATCGTCCACATATTGAATTAGAACAGACCCATTGTGGGGTTGAAAGGATTGCAAACAGTCATGTAAGGCTTGGGAGAAAATACTGGGGCTGTCAATGAACCCCTGGGGTAGTCTGGTCCATGTGTATTGCACTCCCCTGTAGGAGAATGCAAAAAGGTATTGGCAGTCAGGGTGAAGAGGGACTGAAAAGAAAGCAGAACATAGATCAATGACAGTAAAATGACTGGCAGACGGTGGAATCTGCATGAGGATGACAGCTGGATTCGGCACTACGGGGAATTGGCTCTCAACAACTTTGTTAATTCCCCTTAAGTCCTGGACTAATCTATAGCCCCTCCCCCCACTCTTCTTCACAGGAAAAATGGGACTATTTGCTGTACTGGCTGTACGAATTAAAATCCCTTGTTGTAACAGCCTCTCAATAACAGGATATACCCCTAGTTCCACCTCCGGTTTTAATGGATACTGTGGGATTTTTGGAGCTATCCTACCACTTTTTAGATTGACCATGACAGGGGCTACGTTTGCCATCAGTCCAGTGTCCTGTCCATCTCTGGTCCATAGGGAACCTGGTATTTCCAGCAACATCCCCTTTACTTGAGATGGACTTTGTTCTATAACAGGAGAGTGTAACATTAACCTTGGAGGGGTGTCCAATATGTCCTGTACCTCATGTGCAACCCTCTCGGGTATATCTAGGAACACACCATCTGAAGTACAGTATATGACACATCCCATTTTACATAACAAGTCTCTCCCTAGCAAGTTAGTAGGAGCCGCTGCAGCCAAGAGAAACGAATGCTTAGTATGCAGAGGCCCGATAGTAACTTCGGCGGGTTTAGTTAGAGGATAATGTAACACTTTTCCCGTCACCCTCATAGCTGGAATAGTTTTGCTGGTCACCTGTAGATTGAAAGGAGAGGTTATCACAGATCGGGCCGCCCCTGTATCTACAAGAAAAGTTTGTTTCCTGCCAGCTATGTCAACTATCATTGTTGGTTCTTCACTCTGACTCTCAGTTAACCTCACTGGCTGTAGACTACAGGTATGACCTGACCCCTAGCGCTGACTATTGATTTCCCGCGCAGCATTTGCTGCCGTAATATGCGCGGGTAGATGTGAGTCTTCTAGTCTATGTGAATCCTTTCTTGGAGGATATCTATGTGACCCACCCCTATGTGTATTGAGTCTTTCTTTATTACAATCTCTCCTGTAATGTCCTTCCTCGTTACAGTTGAAACACCTGATCACTTTAGGTTTCCTGTTATATGGGTTGTATGCTGGTGGTCGTGTATGCACCCCTTCTAGAGCCTGTATACTTACCGTCATTAACCTATCACTTTTCTCTTCCCTTTTTCTAAAAAGGTTCTTGTCATGCTCCACAGCAGACTCCCTAAGGAAGTCTACCGTGACGCCTCTCCAATTAGGTAATGTGGTTTGTACTCTCGTCTTTAAATTTTCCCTAAGGCCATCCATCAGTACCCCTACAGCTACCTCTCTGTGATGTGGGTCCTCACTTATGTTGGATATCCCAGTAAATCGTGCAATCGCTGTTATAGCTCTAGCAAAGTAATCTGAGGCAGTTTCACTATCCTTTTGTTTAATGGTGAAAATCTTACTCCAATTTACTACTACTGGAAAACAGATGGCTAAGTGTTTGACAATTTGTTCTATATTCCGTTGGTTAATCTCATCAGTCAGGGTGTCATCTTCCTCCAACAAACAATCTCCAATAAATTTTTGTATGTTAGTATTGGGAGGAAGACACGCCCTCAACACTACCCGCCAATCCTTACTGGTTGGTTCATGAGCATTCCCTAAGTCTTTAACAAATTTCTGACATTTAGCTAACTCTTTTCTAGGATCTGGGAATTCAGTCATAATGGAACGTAATTCTGATCTAGTCCAAGGACAATGCATTGTAACATTTCTTAAAGGAACTATACCATCCTTATCTGGTTTCCCATTGGGAACTGATATTGTGCGGACCGGGAACACACCCTCTGGTACACTAACTTCAGGGGACGCTACAGGATTTACAGGCCCTAGATTTAGAACACTTTCACTCCTAGTGATCACGCTACTCTCACCTATCTCAGCCATTTTCTCATACTTGCGCTGAGCCTCTAGTACATTAACAGCATGGGCAATGGCCGAAATCACAGTGGGTTCATCTTCGTTTTCAGATACACTTGATTGAAACTGATTTAAAACAGGGTACAACTTAGTAATTTTTCTATTTTCAGTTTTAACAACGGCTGTACTTACCCCTCCCACCACATAAGGTGGCGGGGGCGCGCTTGCGCTGAGTTCGCCACGCTTCTCAATGGTTACATCCGCCTTGCGCGCGCTTTTCGCCACGCCTATTTCCGGTTTGTATTCGCTGCTCTGCCACGTGTTACCTTCCATTTGCCACAATTTTAAACAATCATTATGTCTATTTCTCTTTTTCGTTGACTTGATCAACCATATTTTATCTTTTACAGTATTCAGTACCTCTGCATTAAAACTCCCTATTGTTGGGAAAGGCCTATCACAAGCTTTGGTCATCCCGACCCACGTGTCACAATACACAGTTGCATATGCACCATACTTCTTACACATGAGAAACCTCGCTGAACCAATAGGGCCTTCCTTAGGCAGTACACTGACCATCTCTAGCGTATGCTTAGCACCCATGTTGAACAATATACCTTCTACCCGGAACACAGACACACCGCAATGCTCTGTTCCTTCCGGCCAAATGTGAAATACAGACACACCGCAATGCTCTGTTCTTTCCACCTAATAATTTCAACTCTGTTGCTATACTCACCGCTAGAGATCTATAATCCTCGGTGAACGTATTTCCTTTAGCCGCGTTCACTCGCTTTTCTCGCCCCTGGCGAGGATCCCTAATACAGAAATATCACTGTGGGCCCCAAGGGCTATCAGCTCCTCGATACCCTGGCTAAACCACAAAATCTGCTGAGTTTATTATCGCTGGGAGCGCAAAGTCGATACAATCAACTTGCCTTTCCAGTATAATTCCTCCTAGCTGCTTCACCAATTCGCACTAACGGTGCGACCGGATCGCACTGCCTACCAATACTAATTATTAGCAAACCTTGCGATCTATTGGTAGCGCTTTGCGAAAACCCAGTTTTCGCATTCGGTATACCTGCCCTGTATACCGTCCTTCAGTTGGGCAATCCGCCTCGTCAGACAGCAACTGAGCACCTCAACAATAAAACAGTGTATCTACGTTACAACATCACACACTATACACCTTTTCTGCGCAGAAAATCAAAAGTTCCCAACAATAGTAATAATGTCTCAGAGGCTTTCACAAGTAATTATACTATGCATGTATAATAACTATCAACACGATTGTTTAACCACGTGGCAAGTTTACCGGAAGTTCGCGTACGCACAGCAGGAAGTACACATACGCTAAACAATGCAATACAGTTAAAACGCACAATGACAGAAAAAAGAAACAGTTTTCTCTTTTGTCCCTAGGTTCTAGTTAGCGTGCCCTAGATAATGCAAAACGGACATTCGGTTTCGCAACACAGAGTAAAATTCAGGTTTTGAACACCATGCGTTCTTACCCGTTTATGACGCGTCTCCACCCTTTGTTGAGGAACCGAAATCCGTTGGTCTTGCGTATCATCGGCAACGAAACCTCCAAAGCTCACGAGCCCCCAAATTGTTATGTGCGTATTGTCGCTAACCAATAACGATTGTCGAACCTCGATTTGTGTTTCCAACGCACAAAGATTTATTCGCAATAAGTGGAAAAAAAATATGCTCAAGCGATGTAATAGTAAATACAGCCGTTACTTAACGCAGGCGCTCTGGATCCAGTGCAGTCATTCAATCCTGAAGTCTGGGGACAAGAAGTCTGCACTCTGGATCACAAGCTGCTGCTTATATACACAATCAAGTACAGTAATACAATGAAGATGGTATGGCTTGCATCTATTGGTCCGGGTCTCAGGAATGTCCAAGGGGTCGTCAATCATTGGCTGGTTCATCCTAAGGAATCCAAAGGAGGGGGTCATCTCTGCAGGGGGTATGCTCTGCTCTTCCCGCCAGAATTCCTTACTCTTAAGTAGTTCATAATTCCCTATCATTCATAACTTGCGTATGCACTCTGCGATTCCCTCGCAGAGCGCACCAAACAGTAGGATATGTAACAAGGTTCATTATGATACCACTCATGTTATTCCTTTAACCCGTTCTGTGTATTTTACTAATATGCATGTAACTCTGATATAACATATAAATACTACTATATTTCGACATAACTGACTATGTGTTGCAACTACCAATAATGTGTACTATTTTATAAGTATGCGTGTTTGTGCAAATGTATGGTAAAAGACCAATTACTGTTGCTGCCACGTGTAGTGGATGCGTACGCCCTTTCACGCCGTAGCGTGCCCTTGTACGACATAGCGTACCGTACGCATCTTTTCAGACAAAGACAACCAAGTTTGCTAGACTTTAATTGAAATGACTTTATCCAATTTGCTGACTTCGACATAATTATTTGATCACAGGGGAGGTTAGTTTCTCTATGCATGTCAGGTTTCCTGTCAATGAATTGAAGACCACAGCATATAGCTTTTCACTGACTGGACTTAGAGGGCAAATGTTGCACTGAGATGGATAGCAATATCAATTACCTTAATCCTTGCCGTCAGACGGTGCCTTTGACATATATATATACATATATATATATATATATATATATATATATATATATGTATATATATATATATATATATATATATATATATACATATATATGTATTTCAAATAGACACATTGCCGTTCATGTGGTGTTTTAAGTCCTCAAGGACTGCAGTTGTGGGAGACGGTGCATGGACACTTGCTATCACTTGGGCTAAGTTAGTCCCTATAGACACATCCACGGACATGAGTTCCTCACCCGCTCCGAGTGTTGATGTAGTGTGGGATGCAACATATGTAGCCAATTTGTTATCTAGCAGCACATACAAAATACTTGGTGTACTTTACACTTCACACTGAAAATATAAACATCGTTTCTGCACTTAATAAATGTGATGCTCAAAGTGTGCTGACAAAATCATAAATTGGTTCAGCAATACAGAAAATGTTATTTACCGTATTTGCCGGCGTATAAGACGACTGGGCGTATAAGACGACCCCCAACATTTCCACTCAAAATTATAGAGTTTGTTATATACTCGCAGTATAAGACTACCCCCTCTTCCGCACACCTTCCACACACACACTGTATTAAATCACTGGCCCCCACACACACTGTATTAAATCACTGGCCCCCACACACACTGCATTAAGTTACTGGCCCCCACACACACACTGCATGAAGTCACTGGCCCCCACACACACTGCATGAAGTCACTGGCCCCCACACACACTGCATTAAGTCACTGGCCCCCACACACACACTGCATGAAGTCACTGGCCCCCACACACACTGCATTAAGTCACTGGCCCCCACACACACTGCATGAAGTCACTGGCCCCCCCACACACACACACACTCATATATGCTGATCACACACACACTCATATATGCTGATCACACACTCTGCATTGACATGACATAACATAAAACAAACATAACATAACACATACTAATAACACTTACCTTCTTCTGCTGTCACTCTCCTCTGTCCCCCTCCTGTCACTCTCATCTGTCCCTCCCTCCCTCTCTCACTTTGCCCCCTCTGCCGCGCCCCAGCCATAAAAAAACAAACAGAAACACTTACCAATCCGCGCGGCGCCGGGACCCAGCATCCTCCTCTCTCACGCAGCCTGTCACTGATATATGACAGGCTGCGTGAGAGAGGAGGATGCTGGGTCCCGGCGCCGCGCGGATTGGTAAGTGTTTCTGTTTCGTTTTTTTTATGGCTGGCCCGCGGCACCCCTGAGACCCCTGAGTTTGGCACTCGGCGTATAAGACGACCCCCCCACTTGGAGGCATGTTTTTCAGGTCAAAAAAGTCGTCTTATATGCCGGCAAATACAGTAATTGTCACACCATGACCAGCACAATGCATGGTGTAATGAAAGCCCTGTACCTAATCGTTTTTCTGTTTGAACCCACCTACCCCGAGGCTGCATATAAATTGTAAATGCTCATATGCGCTCGTTTTTTAATTCATCATGAGGACACCACAAAGTGCACAATGTTTTCCTCATTCGGGTACAAGAATGAGGAGCTTCCCGATACATTTTGCACTTTGAGACATTGAAATTTGTACTTTGCACAAAGTTTGGACTTTATGTACAGTCTCCACTCATTAGAAACGTGTTCATGATTAAGGTAATTTTCTGATTGTTTACACCACTGTTTCCCAACTCCAGTCCTCAGGGACCCCTAACAGTGCAGGTTTTCCAGGTCACAGGTGAAATAATTATACCACCTGTGGATCTTTCAAAATGTGTCAGTTAGTGATGAATACATCTGTGCTCCAGCAAAGAGATATGGAAAACATGCACTGTTAGTGGTCCTTGAGGACTGAAGTTGGGAAACACTGGTTTACACAGTGCAACTGAGGTATGATTGGCTGGAATTCAGAAGGAAATACTTCAATAGCAATTTCAAATAAATAACAGTGCTAATAATATTGTGCAAGTTGCACAGTGATGGGAGCTCTGTGTGTGTTGTCTTATAGTCACTGTGTGACCATGTAATACAGTCCAACACTGTGCTACACATGGTGAAACCACATGACAACAGGTCTGCCTAAGGTTTCTTTGGTGGGAGCTCCGTACTCTGGACCCAAATCTGGAGGGTAAGGTGAACAATCCTTTACTTTGGTAGGGGGCCCACATAGTTCTACATCCTTTGTAGAACAAGGCAAAGATGTGGCGGTCTTTTAAGTTGGCTTGAGGTCCAAATTCTACCCCTTTCATTTAAGTTTGGCGCTGTCCACTTAGAACCTCATATAGAGTTGGACTCTGCAAAATGCTCATTTCCCTACTGTGCAAGTGCAAGCAAAATGCATAACAGCAAGTCCCTATGCAGATTCAGATGCATATTACATTATGGTTGAAACAGAAAAGAACATGAATGAATGTCTCAAGTTGACTTCTCTGAGGTAGTGAACAGGAGATGTTCATGAAAAGCGTAAGCAAGTGGTCTGCTATACAGAACTTTACTGCTCTACAAAAGGACATGATTTACTGTGCACCAACTGTATATCTATTGCACGGCTTTGTACTCTACACTGTACTTTACACTGAATAATGCTGTTTAATTTGTGGGCAGTGTGAGTGGTATAGTTTTCTTTTAATATAAAACATTTGTGATGATTTTACAATATTTTAGTTCATATGTTTTAGAGATAAAGGACCTTATTTAGAGTTGGATGCAAAGTCCGTTTAAGAAGTGTAGGAGTGGGAGTGTGCCACAGCTTGGTAGGGTATTACGAGTGGCAAGCAACCCCAGTCGCGTCCCACTCGTAATACCCTATCCAGCTGTTCCTGCAGATAGCTAACCGCTTGCGCCACCTAATTCCTGCCGCACAGCTTTAGCCCTTTGTTGACGTGTTTTCCGTCTGCGCCTCACTGCGACTAGGATGTATTTACATGAGTCATTAAGGAGAGCAAAGCAAAAAAAGGAGTAGATTTGATCCTGGACAATACATGTTACAATGCAAGAGGTGCAAATTAGTTTAATATTTAACACATAAGTTAAATACTGGCTGCTTTATCATGTAGCACACAAATACTTGATAGCTTTATTTTACACTGACATTTAAAGTTGATCTAAGAGATGCCCTACCCCAACTAGAAATCTGTCCCCACATTTTAAATTTACTTCCCCCTCAAATGCAACATGGTTTTGCCCAGGTGGAAAGTTACTCCTTTTTTGTGATTTGCACTCCTTAATGATTCAACCCCTATATTGTTATCTTTTTTCTTGGTTCGCCCTGTGATAAGAGTAGCTGCTTTGCCATTTCAACATAAATGGAAGAGCTGCAAATGTAGAGTATATCACCTGGAATTATTTGTACTATTTTATAAGAAAAATATCACGCTGTTCGATTTCACAATTTCTAATGTCTTACACTTGCTACTTTCTACACTTACAGAGGCTGGACGGGGAAGGGAAGGGGCATTGCAATGTAGTCCAGGTACAGTAAAGGCATGTTGACGTCCTTGTTGCCTATGAAGAGGTTGAGTCAGCTGCAGATACACCCATAAGGAGGCATAGCTCTCACTAGTGCCGTAGCCCTGGTGCAAGATAGGCGCTGATGATCATGCCTGGAGCTTACACTAAGCTATGACAAGTTGGGCAAGTCCCAGATGAGGGGGACTCTTCGTCCTCCTTCCTGCTTTATGATCCATTAGGGAGAAGAAACCTTCTGTAATGACGAGGGCTTGCTCTGCAAGGAGCCACAACGCTAATCACAGGCTGCGTGCTTGTCCCTACTAAGCAATACAAAGTGGCTTCGCTCTGATTGGACAGAGCATTGGACAGCGGCTCTTTATTGGTTAATAGTGGTGCAGCCCCCACATGGAGTCTCACCACTAACCACAATACTACAATCTAGTTCATTGCTTCATTTATTTTGCTGGCATGCTAAGTGCGAGGGGCATTTTGTGCAAATCAGTGCATTCTATTCATCACAGAAAAATATTGTACCTGGGCTTCTTTGGGGAAGAATTAAATGTTTATTACAAAAGTTAATTTCTCTTTTAAATGACCACTCAACTAGACAAATCCTCATTTTTAATATATTAAAAATAATACATCATTGCTGTTTCATATGCAGATGACAGGTTGCTTCAATTAATTATGTAATGCAAATAGTACAGCAAATAAGTCTTTTCACTCCTTGACCCCCTCCAATCCGGCTACCGTCCTCTTCACTCCACCGAAACTGCACTGGCCAAGGTTACTAATGACCTCCTATCGGCCAAATCCAAGGGTCACTTCTCCCTACTAATCCTCCTTGACCTCTCTGCAGCCTTTGACACCGTGGACCACCCCCTCCTGCTGCAAACCCTTCTCTCTTTCGGCCTCTCCGGATCTGTCCACGCATGGTTCACCTCATACTTTGCTAACCGCTCCTTCTCTGTATCCACGTCCGGCTATTCCTCCTCCCCCTGCCCTCTCCCTGTAGGAGTCCCGCAGGGCTCCATCCTCGGCCCTCTTCTCTTCTCACTCTACACATCCTCCCTTGGTGCTCTCATCTCCTCCTTCGGTCTTCAATATCACCTTTATGCTGACGACATTCAACTCTACACCTCTTCTCCTGATCTTTCTTCTACCCTCCTCTCTCGTATATCTGACTGCCTCTCCGCCATCTCCTCCTGGATGTCCGAGCGTTTTCTCAAACTTAATATCTGTAAGACGGAACTCATTGTCTTTCCTCCGTCCAGACTCCCATCCCACTACGACCTCTCTATTGTCGTCAACAACACCACCATCTCCTCTGTCACCCAACTCCGCTGCCTGGGTGTCACCCTCGACTCCTCTCTCTCTTTTGCCCCCCATATTCATGCCCTTGCCCAAGCATGTCGTTTCCAACTACGCAACATCGCCCGCATCCGTCCCTTTCTCTCTCAGGATGCCACTAAGACTATTATCCACGCACTCATCATCTCCCGCCTGGATTACTGCAACCTCCTCCTCACCGGCCTCCCCCACTCCCATCTCTCCCCACTCCGCTCTATACTCAATGCGGCCGCGAGACTCATCTTCCTCTCACGCCGCTCCTCCTCGGCCTCCCCTCTCTGCCTTGCCTTACACCACCACTTACAAGGCTCTCTCCAACTCTATTGCCCCTTATATCTCTAGCCTCCTCTCCATTCACACTCCTGCCCGCTCCCTGCGCTCGGCCAACGATCGACGCCTCTCCTCAACTCTTATCACTTCTTCCCACTCCAGAATCCAAGACTTTTCCCGCGCTGCTCCCCTTCACTGGAATGAACTCCATTGTTCCATCCGTCTCTCTCCTACTCTGTGCTCCTTCAAACGTGCGCTGAAAACCCACCTCTTCCTCAAAGCATACCAACCATCCACATAACCTCGCCACTCGCTCTCAACTCGCTCTCCCCCTTACCTTTCTGGCTCCCCCTGTGCCTGTTCAGTTCTCCCTCCCTTAGGATGTAAGCTCACTTGAGCAGGGCCCTCTTCCCTCATGTCTCCCTACCTGTTCTTCTGCTCCGTTTTTGCATCAGCCTGCCTGGAGTTTCTGAAGTATTGGTATTTTTGGTTATTGTTTTGTACTGTTTCACCCTGTATAGTCGACTGTTTTGTACTGTGTACGGCGCCGCGGAAATCTTGTGGCGCCTAACAAATAAAGGATAATAATAATAATAATAATATCACTTATCAACTTGCTAGTTCCCCCTGCAGTGTTATACAAGTCATCACGTACCTCATGAGACACGTATGTGTATGTAATCAGCAATGAATGTGCTCTCATTGATAAAATAACAAGGATATTCATTAAACTAATGTTATAGGATGTAAGCAAATGCTAGGAAATTACCAGTTTTGGATCACTGACTTGTAATTATGATGCGTCAATTAAACTAATTTACAATGTACTCTGTCATTACATCACCAATAACATTGTAAATCCCTGTCCCTGTAATCACTAGCTAGGACTAGTGTTTTGATTAGTGCGGAAAGACTTGTGTAAAACATGCACAATGAAGAACATTGTAGTTTACATTCACCTATTCTGTGTATTCCATGTTTATATCTTTCTTTTTAAGAATAAAATAAAAACTGTGATTAGATGAAACAGGAATGAGACCATTACAATGAAGACGATTGTTAGATGACATTGTTATGCATCAATATATATTTCAATAGCAATATATGTAATGTGTGTGGTATCATTATGCAAGTATTTTAGGTTGAAACTTTGAACCTGTGATTAGTAATTATAGTAATTGTGCACAGTTAATTTAATCCTGATTTGTAGTAAACAAGAAGATGAAGATTGTTCTTGATTAATATGCCGGTTAGATCAATAATTTGAGTTATGGTCCCTGAAGCATCTTTCTCAGCACGATCACTGGTCTCCGCATAATTTTACTGCGCAATTAGATTTATGTTAGGGGTATATAGGAGAGGGTGAGTCACATATCACTGTCATCCAATGTCTCACAGCAGTAAGGTCAGAACAAACAGAGCTAATTTGCTTTTGTGAAACAATTGTAAAATTATATTCATATTCTTAAATACAGTACTATTTATGTGCAAAAATGGTGTGCTATGCATAATATGCTGAACCACTTTTCTCTGCAGGATACGCACTGAATCCTGTAACCCCTGTTTGCATGTGCATGTTGTAGTAGTGTGTCCTCCATGACAACTACCAGGCAATGCCTTAGGACAGGTCGACCTCCTGGCTATAGCTTAGTTCTCCCGTCTCATAGTCATGCAGGGTAAATTGGGCAAACAAAGGACACACAAATGCAGGTCTGAATAGATGATGCATGAGGAGTGGCAGAGGCAAACTGAAGGGAGGGGGGGGGGTTCCTAGTGCCTGGAAACCCCCTCCAAGCCTGGGGCACTGTATAATTGAGGTGACTGCACCCTGTCCCCGCTTCACACGGCTCTGCTTCAAAAGGGAGAGCTGCATGCACAGTAGTGCATGCAGCAATGCCCGTGTATATTATAGGGATAGGAAGAGTTGGAGAGCAGCCAAGCACTGTCTAAAATTATAGCTACGCCCCATGCATGCTGGTCACTCCCACTGGTGGTGTGGTGTAGAAACCCCCCTCTACAAATTCTGCGTTTGCCCCTGAGTGGTGCACAAGCACAGTTGGTGGCACAGAGACCTTTACTGATGTGAATAAATAAGTTTCCATTGATTTATATTGATTTAGCTATATATGTGTAAATACATATATATGTATATATATATATATATAAATATATATATATATATATATATATATATATATATATATATATTGCCTGAATACACAATTGAAGCACATTGTCTCTCACAGCATCATCTGTTATTAATATCCCGACCACAATGCAATAGTGGGTAAAGCATCATGTTGGTGGATGGGGTCTGTTACATTTTTCTCCTAAGCTACCTGTCATACTTCATCTCCAAGTAATCTCCGTCTGTGTCACCAAGTGACTGTAGCCTCTCATTGAGCTTGACATAATATATGCATTGTTTCTCTAGACCCGGTAAACTGTCGATTAGGATACCCATGTTCTTTCCCCCTAGGACTCACATAAGCCTCTCACAGCATGCACTCGCCCTTTCAGTTGCACTCTAAGTACTCCTTATCTAGTAATTGGTACATGATTTGCTATAAAAATCAGCTTGTCTCCTACATCTATCTTGACTCCAGGAGCTCTCTTTCCCAGAACCTTCCCTACATCCCTCTTGCATTCTAGAGTGACTCTTGGAACCCCTCTTGTTGCATTCTTGCTCTCATGACCAGGAGCGCTAGTTATAATATATATGTAAGTTATATTTATTTATATATTATTTTACCCAAAAGAACTATTGTATATTGAATATCCTCTTGCTTTCTAATATGTCCTGAGACATTATATACAATTATAAGCTAATATAGACAAATGCATTACGCGTTACAATTACAATCATGCCTAGATCAGATAGCATATTACAATGATGTAATTTTTAGTTATACTGCAAAACTGAGCTGTGAAGGTAATCAGGCTTGCTAAGGTGAATGTGAGGGGCTGTACCATAAATAACATCCCCATAGTATATAATTAGCATTAGCATGTGTTGTGAGATGCACTTTCTGGCCATAGGAGTTAATAGGAGTTAACCAGGATTTGCTTCTATAGAGCAGTGTTTCCCAACCTAGTCCTCAAGTCCCACTTACAGTGCATGTTTTCCATATCTCTTTGCTGGAGCACAGGTGTATTCATTACTGACTGACACATTTTGAAATAATTATTTCACTTGTCACCTGGAAAACCTGCACTGTTAGGGGTACTTGAGGACTAGGGTTGGGAAACACTGCTATAGAGCAAGCCCAGTTTGGAGCACATTTCGGATGTCATGGTGTCTATATGGAACCCAAATGAAAGGCTAGGATCTTACCCAAGCATGTATATTTGGATACTGATGTCGGATAAATGTTGCCGTTTACTCTAACCAGTTGATTAGTTGTAATACACATTGCAATCAGTGAAGGAGATTTTACAGC
This sequence comes from Mixophyes fleayi, assembly GCF_038048845.1. NCBI lineage: Eukaryota > Metazoa > Chordata > Amphibia > Anura > Limnodynastidae > Mixophyes > Mixophyes fleayi. Next base: position 408,630,741 of record NC_134402.1, on the reverse strand, counting down.
AAAGTGACAGCTGGATTGGACACTATGGGAAAATGGCTCTATTATTCCACTAATCCCGTTAGCTATTCACTAATCTATGACCCCTCCCCATTCTTACCAAGTTTAACAGGGGGTTACATCACCCATCCAATCCAGTGTTGTCCATCGTTAGCTCGTATGGAACTTGGTATCTTATGATCCCAATAACTGTATACCCTTGCAAAATTAACCCTTTATGATGCATACTCTGTATCTCCCATGTGTGTTTTCCTGGAATACATAAACAACATTATAGTAGTACAGAGTATAGCGTATGTAAACACTTCATTTTAAATAATGAATCTCAGCCAAATAAGTTATCATAGGTACCTGTCTTTCAAGAGAAATTTTGTACTCCTCCAGTAATCCCCTTAATTACTAAGTATATATATATATATATATATTTATATATATATATATATATATATATATATATCTTTGTCTGTCCTTATCTACAGAAAAGAGGAACAAAACAAAGTTAGTTTCAAATAACAAAGAAAACAAACATTTTCATTCCTTATCATCGACCAGCGACAGGAAAGTAAACACAAGACAACAGAAAACAACCAACAAAAAGAAAATATACATCTAAATTACAATCCTTCCTCATGTGTCCCTTTTTAAGGCAGTTGAAACACTTCAATGACTTATGTTTCTTTCGTTCCTTGTAGTGTGTGTTATGAGTCTGAGGTTGTGAATGTAGTCTTTCTAAAGCCTGGATACTCACCATCATTAGCCTATCACTCTGCGCCTTTTCCTTTTACATATGTTTTTATCATGCTCCACTGCAGACTCTCTAAGTGCATCTACTGTGATGCCTCTCCAATTAGGTAAAGAGGTTTGTACCATGGTCTTTAGATTCTCTCGGAGACCATCCATTAGTACTGTAACAGCTAGTTCCCTGTGGTGCACATCATTCTTTATATCTGATATCCCTGTGTACTTAGTCATTGCTGACAGTGCTCTGGCAAAATAATCTGCTGCAATCTCACCATCCTTTTGTTTGACAGTGAAAAGTTTGCTCCAGTTCACTACCCTTGGAAAATATATGGCCAACTGTAAGATTATACGTTTAACATTTTCCTGATTAGCATTATCTGTTAAGGATCTATCCTCCTCCAACATACAATCCTTAAGAAACTTTTGTATATCAGTATCAAGAGGAAGACAGGCCGTCAACACCATTCACCAATCTTTATTAGTTGGCTCATGTGCATTACCTAAATTTCTAATAAATTTCTGATACTTGGCCAAATCTTTTCTAGGATCAGGGAAATCCGACATAATTGAATACAGCTCAGACCTAGTCCATGGACAATGCATTACTACATATTTTATGAGAATCATCCTTGTCCGCCTTCCCATTGGGAACTGCTATTGTGCGGACAGGATGTAAACCTACCAAATCACTACATTCTGGAATACTTGCTGGAATTACTGTTGCAGTTCAATGAATGTTCCCCCTTCTATTGATTTCTACATTATCCTCACCAATTTCAGCCGTTGCCCCTGCCGATGGGACCGTTCCTTTTCCTTGTCTGTGAATGGCTGAAATGACGGTGGGTTCATCTTCTTCTTCTGAAACTTTACCTTTAACATGACTGAATACAGGTACAAGTTACTAGTTTAATTTTTAACATTTTTGGTATCAGCTGTACTTACCACCCCAACCGCATATGGTGGCGGGGGTGCACATGTGCTCACTTCTCTTTGCTTTGCAACGCTTACTTCCGGTATGCATGTATTACCCTGCCACGTGTTACCTTCCAGTTACCACAGATTTAAGCAGTCATAGTGCTTGATTCTCTTTTCCATTGATTTAATCAAGCATATTTTATCTCTAACAGTACTTAGTGCCTCTGCATGAAAACTACCATCCTTGGGAAAAAGTCTCACACACTCCCGGGTCATCTTGACCCATTTGTCACAGTACGCTGTTGCGTACATACCATATTTCTTAAACATAAGAAACCTCGCTGAACCAATTGGCCCCTTCTCTGGGCAGGAACTCCTTGACCATCTCTAGCGTTTGCATAGCACACAACTACCACTAGAGATTTTATTGGCTGTGGACGAATTACATAAGCCACGTCCACACACTTCTTCTCGACCAAGTACACCTGAACAATAACACGCGATTGTCAGCGTACTCACCGAGGAACACCTAACAAAGAGACTGGGAACACAGAAATACCAACTTCGGAGTACCCTGCCTTTCCAGCACACCAGTTTGAGTACTTTACAACTGTTAGCATTGGATATTTATTAATACCAGCTGTGACAGCGTATTTCCTCCCACAACTCCCAAATCACAATCATGGTTGCACAATCACATCGCTTACAGATACTATCAATAAACTTTGCGATTACTATTGGGAGTGCAATGAAAACCTCTTGTTTTTGCTTCCAGAATACCTGCCGTGTATACTCCAGCGTCTCTTTATACCCTGTTCTCTTTTCAAACATAACGCCACAAAGGTTTCTTTATTCCCTGTTCTCTTTTCAAACAGAACCTTTGTCCCTCAGGTTATCTTTATACCCTGTTTCTTTCAACAGTAACCTGGGTCCTCAAATTTATCTTCACAATCACACAATTCACATACATTTTATTTCTGCGCAAAAAAATACTTTCCCAAGCGAGCGTAATATATTTTCAGAGGCTTTAACAAGTGATTATACTATAAATATATAACAGGACTATCTATCAAAACAACTGTTTAAACACGTGGCAACAATACTGGAAATACACATACGCACCATGATATGTTTCCTGTAATCTGAACCTTAGATCTCAATAAAGTGCTTCTAACATTATCATATTTAACTATAAATTCAATAATATTTGTTTAAAAACAACTGTGGGTTGGAACTATTATAAAATGAACTATGCACAAGTGAATGTGTAAGTGTATGTGTGCGTTGTTTATCGTGCGATTGCGTCATAACACCTGGCGTACTGATCGCAATCGCATGGTGAAACAATATTAATCAATATAGTTTCTTTCCGTCAATTATTGGACTTTGACACACTCTCCTCATTCTCCAATGCCCACTGCCTTGGGTATTCTCCTTCAATAAACCCTCAGCTTTACACCACACATTCAGTCCCTCACACTATAGTGTCACCTCCTACTTAGAAACATTGTCAGAATATGCCCCTTTCTCACTCCAAACCCTTATCCATTCTCTTATTACCTACTAACTACTGCAAGCTCCTCTTATTTGACATTCCTTTCAAGTGTCTATCCCTGCTACTATCAATCTAAATTCTACTGCTAGACTGATTTTCCATTATCGTTGGTCCACTCCCAGATCTCTACTCTGGCTCTCCATTACATCCAGAATCCAATTAATGCTACTTGTTCTCACTAGCATCTCCCTCTCATGCTTCTCTGACTGTGTCCCTTTCTCACTCTCTTAGATCTGCCTCAGACCTGCACCACATCCCCTCTCTGATTAACACCTCTCGCTCTCACCTCCAAGACTTCTCCCATGGTGCTACCAGTTTCCACCCACTAGCTCCTATTATCTTGGCATGGCTACAGTTTTGTGACATCTTACTAAGGATGAGCGGGCTCGGATTCCGCTAATCCGAGTCCACCCGAACAGTGCGGATCCGAACGAGATCCGAGTACTGTTCGGATATTTCCGGCAGGTAAAAAAATGAAAACGAGGCTCTGACGTCCACGTCTCGCATCGGATCTCGCGAGACTCGGATTGCATAAATTCCACACTTGCGGCTGCCATCTTCATTCGGGCTGAGATCAAGGAAGAGGGAGGTTGTAGATAGTGTAGTGGTGCTCCTGTGTCCAGTGGTTAGTTAGTTAGTTAGTTTCTCCTGTGCTCTGTCCTGTTGAGTGGTGCTTTTGTCCTGTGCTCTGTGCTGCTGAGTCCAGTGGTGCTTTGGCCAGTGCTCTGTCCTGCTGGGTCCAATGGTGCTTTTGTCCTGTGCTCTGTCCTGCTGAGTCCAGTGGTGCTTTTGTCCTGTGCTCTGTCCTGCTGAGTCCAGTGGTGCTTTGGCCATTGCTCTGTCCTGCTGAGTCCAGTGGTGCTTTTGTCCTGTGTTTTGTTCTGCTAAGTCCATAGTTATTTTAAAAATATTAAAAAATCATAAAAAAATTTACAAAAAATAAAAAAAAAATTATACAAAAATAATTACAAAAAAATATAAAAAAATTATTTAAAAAGTATAAAAAAAATTCTAGAGCAATATATTGTTGCAGTCCAGAAATATTAGTACTGCAATACCTACGTTCACTGTTGTTGCAGTCCAGAAATATTAGTACTGGTCAATTAAAATACGTTCACTCTTCTTGCAGTCCAGAAATATTATTACTGCTAAATTAAAATACGTTCACTGTTGTTGCAGTCCAGAAATATTAGTACTGCTACATTTACCTACGTTCACTGTTGTTGCAGTCCAGAAATATTAGTACTGCTCAATTTACCTACGTTCACTGTTGTTGCAGTCCAGAAATATTAGTACTGGTCAATTAAAATACGTTCACTCTTCTTGCAGTCCAGAAATATTATTACTGCTAAATTAAAATACGTTCACTGTTGTTGCAGTCCAGAAATATTAGTACTGCTACATTTACCTACGTTCACTGTTGTTGCAGTCCAGAAATATTAGTACTGCTCAATTTACCTACGTTTACTGTTGTTGCAGTTCAGAAATATTAGTACTGCTCAATTAAAATACGTTCACTCTTCTTGCAGTCCAGAAATATTAGTATCAGATATAAAACTATGTTCAATGTTACTGCCAAATAAAAAAAGAATGAAAATGCCCTGTCATCAACGAAAACAAGAGGTAGTGACGCGCTAGAACTCCACCCTCTATATGCTACAGAGGATGGAGGAGCAGCAAAAGGCCATTCAAGCCTGCAGTGCACTGCAGTGCCACTACTAGATGGCCCACGTGTTTGTGCCACCCACTTGTGTCGCTTAGCTTAGGCATCCAGCTACCTCGGTGCAACCTTTTGCCCTAAAATCAATATTGTGAGGTGTGAGGTGTTCAGAATATACTGGAAATTAGTGGAAATTATTGTTATTTAATGTTATTGAGGTTAATAATAGCGTAGGAGTGAAAAACAAACAAAAAAATTGGTTTTAGCACTTTTTATGCTTTTTTAAAAATAAATCAGAACCCAAAACCCTAAATCAGAACCAAAACCTTTCGTCAGGTGTTTTGGCAAAACATATCAGAACCCCAAAAATCAAGCTAATCAGAACCCAAAACCCAAAACCCAAAACACCAAAAGTGGCCGGTGCACATCCCTACATCTTACAAGTAAATGATGATGATGATGATTGAGATACACCAGCTGCTTTGAGAGACCACTGCCAGGTGTTAAAAAACCTGCCAGATTTTTAGTGGACTGCAAAGGGCAGGAGGCGGTGAGTACTACTATTTTAAAGGCTACTGTCAACACTCTACAAATTGTCAGGCGCCGTCCCCGCACTGTGTATAGGTGCCGGGGACTGACATCTGCTGTCTCCTCTGATTCACGTCCAATTGCCTAGCAACGGGACGTACTACCGGGTTTCGCCGGCCGTGCATACGCAGTAAGCCGGGATGCTTCTTTCCCCAGCTTGTCGGCGGTCAGGTGCATCTGACTGCCGAATTCAGCAGCCACCTATCAGGGCCCACCGGATCACTAAGGATAAATAGGGGATTAGAATGACACCAAACATGCAAGCCCTTCTTGCACCTCCTCTCTGCAGTCTGTGCCAGAGTATTGGTTTCATCTGCTCCAGCGTTCTGTATTCTGTTTCTGTTGTTCTTGGCTCCAGACTTTTGGCTTTGTTCCCTGACCATTCTCTGTCCTATGTCTTGGCCCTACTTGATTACTGGATTCTGACTTTGGCTTCCTCCTGACCACTCTTTCAGATCACCCCTGTGTACTGCACCATTGTTTGGCTTCCGACCCGGACAGTACGACTATCCCTACTCTTTCCGTTGCACTGATAGCTAACTGGGAGAACAGCGACCTGCGCACCCCACGCAGCCAAGTCCATACCTCCTTGCGGGGGTCCCTGGTGAATACCGGGGGTGCGTTAGACTCCGCGCCTCCCAGATTAGTCGCGCCAATATCGGTCAGTGGCATTCTTTAGTCATTAACGTGACACAAGTCCCTAACAGTTTTTGTTTTGTTTTAGGTGGAGGTCTCCTTTAGCCTTTGTGAATCAGTGACCTGAAGTAGAGTGGAGCAAAAACTTACTTTTAAAAAGGAAAGGAAATCTCTTATGTCATTGCTCCACCTTGTATAAAATTAATACGTCCACTGTTAGCTTGTAAGGATTTAAAGCCATATTTATCAACTGCAAATTCAACATTTAATTCAAATTTGTTTTTATTTATGCCACAGTTGTATAAATGAATCTATCTCAATGACACCTTATTTGTGGGGGAATATAATGTGACAAAATAAAATTACTTCTTTCAGACATGAGTTTTGTAATTTAAAGAAAAAAATGCTAAATGTCTACAGATTTTACTTGCAATGCGCTGATATCTAAAATGTTTCACAAAATTATTTTATATATATATTTTTCTAAACAAGGTAGTTCCTTCAGTGGTGAAACTGACGTCATGTTTATTAAATTAAATGTCCTTGAGAGGATTGTTAATTATGGATATTGCTGCTGATTAAGTTAATACTCATCAATAACCTTCGGTACTAGCATATTGTATAATTGCTCACAGCCCCTTTTCATCCTTTTTCTGATTTAAAGCAGGACAATTTAGCCCTGAGGCTTAACGTGCAAACCTGGTAATTTTCCATTGGGTTATGTTTCATTGAGTCTTTGGAACAGACATTTGAGGTGAAGCAAAAACAGGAAAAAAATTTGCTTGTACTGCCAGCTAAAGACATCAATTTAATGTACGCCTTCCATCTGAAATATGTTTTCACAGCATGTGCTAAAAAGTTGCACAGATTGGGGCACATGCAGAGTAGCAGGGGCAAATGCAGGATTTGTAGAGGGGGGTTTCCACACCACATCGCCAGTGGGCATGACCAGCATGCATGGGAGCATAGCTATAATATAAGACTGTGCTTGGCTGCTCTACAACTCTTCCTATCCCTATAATATACATGGGCAACGCTGCATGCACTACTCTTAGGTGCACACAGCTCTCCCTTTTCAAGCAGAGCCGTGTGAAGCGGGAGCAGGGTCCAGCCACCTCAATTATACAGCGCCCCAGGCTCGGATGGGGGGGGGGGTTTCCAGGCACTAGGAAACCCCCCCTCGGTTTGCCTATGAGTAGGGTGTATATCTGTTTGGTTTTTTTAGTGTAAGAGTTGCACTTCCATACTGCTCAGGTGGGAGGGAGGATAGAAGCCGACGATGGTAGACCACAACAAGTAAGGGTGAAGTAAATCTTATCACTTGTGGTGAGCTGGTGCAACAAGATGCGATGATGATGATGATTGGCGGCTTCTGACCATGGATTGATGCCTCTAGTACTTAAATCATTTGTGTGGCTCTTATATTATATGAAGTTCTGAACTTCTATCCGCATTGCCTAATTGAGATTTCCATTTGGATACTGCAGGAAAAACAAAGGCTTTTATTGCATTTAATTTGTATCTGTATTTAATTATATTTTATATGAAACATGTGACTATCGCATTTATTATTAATAATAGAGTCAAGACATCTATTGTGTATATGACACTTCATTACATTATTGTACTGTGTGCAAGTAGGGTAATATGACTTTGTATTTACTACTAAGCCACATCTCTAATCTATCTCTACGCTATCATGGGGCGCAAGTATATCCACTTGTGACTCCTGATGTACACCTGGCGCAAATGTTAGACATATACTGCTGGATGCACCTTAATATGCATCCGACTGAATATATGTCTATGTACGGGGCACAAATGCGTCCAAATCTTAATGAGTCCAATAGAGTGTGGTATCAGTAGGATGCATGAAAAACCAGCAAACATTGTATATACAATTTATCTTGAAAGACTTGCTACATTCATAGATTTTATAAATATTTGACACATTAAAGCTGGCCATATGTCACACAGTCACTGTCCAATATAGCCACACACGTGTGGCCAAACTGTCTGCCTGGTGCTCAAGTCAAGCTCTAGATCACTTTCAGTTCAAATAGAAAGAAGACCGCACATACTGGCCAATGACGATAGCAGCAATTATAATAAGATCATTAGAATCATTTTGGGGTCACGCACACAACGATATCAGGTCAGCTGCTCAAAATCACTGGCAATATTGCAGCATGTGTGTCAAGTATAAAGCTGACCACACTGGGTGTGATTTTGGTTGGTTAGTAGGTCAACTTTATGTGGGCTCCAAAATATTGCATTATCATTGGATCAGATTTGATTAGGTATGACAAAAACTTAGGTTGAACAATAAACCACTCGTTGCCATTACTCCAAGCTTGCTTTTGGATTGTTTAATGGTGCGTATGAACAACAGGATCATTATGGTGGATAACTTACTTACTCTTCTGATTATTTGCTTGTCTTCATCTATTGGCCTAACAGAAGCTTTATGGTGCCCACACACTTTTCCAGACAAATTTTACCAATCTGAATTAAGATAGTGTGTCATATCTATATTGTTTGAGTTGATTGTAAGCAGTCTCCGCCTAGTACAAATCACTATTCTCCAATAGAAAAAAAAAGTGTCAAAGATGGGAAACATGAAGACTTACATATAATGATTTCAATCATTCAAAAAAATCAAAACAAACATTCTAATTACCATTAAGCTCTAAAATTGCAATGTTAGAGAAAAGAGAGAGCTTAATATTCACATAATAGTAATTCACCTAATTGTAACACTCCCCTTCATTGTGTGGTGAGAGCACTTGTGGGACTCGATTATTTGAAGAGCGTGACTTGTGCACCCGACTTACTAATCCATTAGGGAGAGAGACTCAGGAGAGAGAACAGTCTTATGGGGGGTATTCAGTTGTCTGCGTATTGGCATATTTTAACGCTAATACCCGGATAAATGGACATTGCAACTATTCCAAGAAAAGTAAATGAAGTTATTCAATTTCAAATAAGTGGTTAGCACTTCTGCCTCACAGCACTGGGGTCATGAGTTGGATTCCCGACCATGGCCTTATCTGTGTGGAGTTTGTATGTTCTCCCCGTGTTTGCGTGAGTTTCCTCCGGGTGCTCCGGTTTCCTTCCACACTTCAAAAACATACTGGTAGGTGAATTGGCTAATTATCAAAATTGAACCTAGTCTCTCTCTCTCTGTCTGTGTGTGTGTTAGGGAATTTAGACTGTAAGCTCCAATGGGGCAGGGACTGATGTGAGTGAGTTCTCTGTACAGCGCTGCGGAATCAGTGGCGCTATATAAATAAATGGTGATGATGATGATGATGAAATCAGAATACTCCCCCTTAAAGTGTAATACAGTGGTTGTGCGACTCAAGATCGTCCGCTTTTTCCTGACATTCGTGATTACCTGCCCACATTTCTATAAAAAGATTTACCCACCCTTTACAAACTGCATTTTGCAGAGATTTGATGCTGTTGGCTGATCCCTGTGACCCTCTGGTTATTGGTGATTATTATTCCTCCGGATTGCTCTTCTTGGATTGCTATTTCCACTGCTTAATTCTACTATTTTCACTGCTTATTTAATTGCACATTTCACTGTACATTTTCATATAATTTGCATTACAAACTATTCCAAACACATTTTACACACTGCGCTACTATCACAATTACACAACACTACATTACACGATACACTACACATCACAATTATTTTATTTTATTGCATAATATATTTTAGTGACAAAAAAATATTTGTTTAAATTGACTTAGAAGAATAGTTTGCAATAGTGTTGTATTGCTAGTTTATTAAGTTAATTTTTATAGGAACATATTAGACAGATAGTTTTATATTAGTTTGACATATAATGTATCCATTATATTTGAGAATTGGTATAGTGAGAATCTGTCTAATGTGGAGTTGCACCCGTTGTCCGGATTCACTATCTGGGGTCTTAATGAACAAAGTTATCCATATTTTGGATATGTGTCCTGTTGGCAACAAATTTTTAAGAGAAGTGGCTGGCATCAAAAGGGACTTGCAAGTAGTCGCACTAGTGTGTCCAGACCCAGAAGAAGAAGGCAGAGATGAGCAGGTCATTGTAGGGACAAACATCCATGGGCTCGATACACTAAAATCCTGGCCTGGAAAAGGAAAATATAAAAGGGCAAATTGCTGGAGGAGAAAGCCATACACTGTGGTGTCTAAAATGTCTGGGTCGCCTGTATATCGAGTGCAGGGGCGGGCTGGGCCGGGGGCATGGGGGTATCGCCCCCCCGGGCCGTTTAGACTCACCGCCCCCCAGATGCAATTTCTCCTGATTTTTACACGGGATGTAAAAATCATGACACGGGATGCGTCCGCATCAGCGCACAGGCGGCCGCATCACATGACACGCGATGCGGCCGCGTCATCAATGACGCGGCCGCATCCCGTGTCACGTGATGTAGCCGCCTGTGCGCCCCTGGGCTGAAAGGAAGCCAAGAAGAGAGCTAGTGCAAAGACTGTAGAAATTCAGACTGGAGATCGTCTCTGAAGTTGAGATGCCAAGTGAACCAGTGAAGAGTCCTTCTGGAGACCGCAGAGTTGGGGGAGAGAACAAACACCCAGGAGGGTGTCAGGGGGAGACCAGGAACGCTTTGTATCCTTCAGGCAACTCAGGTGAAATGCTAGGGTTTCCATGATGCTATCTTATGATCATTTAGGAAGGGCTATTGAAGTGCCCAGATTAGTTCATTCCTATCAGGCCTATCCCTGGCATACTTTGGACCCCCTACAGTCAGAGCAGATGTTTGTCAGACAGGATGCATCAACCAATGTTCCTTTTTCAGGGTGTGGAACTGGCCCATCAACTGGTCAGTGGAGGACCAGCCCCAAAGAGGGAGTGTGTAGTGCCGACAGACATGATGGCCTGCACATATGCACTTATGTCAGGGATTGATAAAGCGTTGCTCACAGTGACATCACTGAGACGAAGGAAGCAAGAAAAAAGTGACAGGTGAGAGGAATGACTGGACACTGGCATTTGATGTGTAGCAGTTGGAAGAGGAGAAGAAGTATGGAGGAGAGGAAACAGCATTGAACAAGGGATGCAGCGGTGATGAGAGAGACCAGCGCTGTATAGAAAGAGAGAGAGAGCCATAACACGAGACATTTTAAGCTGGACTGCTGTGTGAGATATGAACAGAGGAGCAAAGAAAGAAACAGAGAACCTGATAAGTACCCATGTTTATTATATTATTCAAGTGATTGGACTGAGCCATAATCGTTAGCTAGATAGGGATAGTTAGTGATTGGATTTAATTAAATCAAGAGAAAGCCTCAAAAGTGTTTTGTTATACAAGTAATATTTCCAGAGAGGACATAGTCTTGCACTCCAGGCTGCCAACTGCTTTATATTGGAACTGAAAGATATATATGTATTTGCTTATTGAGGACTGTATTGCTATTTTAAATGTACATAGAGGTTTAAAGTCATTTAGATACATATTCTATATAGATTTATATGAATATTTTAATATAGGAAGTATTATGTAAGTGGTAATATAGGTTCCTCAAGTTTATCTTGTACTAGAGAGATCCATTTTAGGTGCTATGCACAAAATGTTGTAGTGTTTTTTTTTCTTTTTTTATTATGTTAATGCTATTGTATTGTTCACACTATAGTAGTATAATTTTGCATAAAATTGGAAAGACCAATTTGGTGTGAGAGTATTCTCTTTGTGCGTGCCTGTGGTATAGTGTAGGGGGCAGAGGGTTCCTTGGTCTCTCTCTGGTGTTGCTAACTCCAGAACACGACCCCACGAAGAGCCTACAGTACTTTGACCAAGGTGGAGGCACTGTGTGATACTAAATACAAGGTAAGGAGTACATTTGCAGACAAAACACACAAAGATTAGTACACAAACCCTAGCTAAGGAAAGGGGGTGTTACATTAAATATAGTTTACTGAAGAAAAAATTTAGATGTGGTTTATAAGAAATTGTATTTAAAATATTTCTGATAGAAAAATTCCTATAGATTTTGCAGAGCTATTGCAGGAAGCCTCTCTGCTCCGTCTCCTCCCCTCCACTCACTGACATTAGTGAGTGGAGGCGAGGAGACAGAGCAGAGAGGCGGCGGTGGTGAGCAATAGCCTCTTCCCCCCTCCCCGTGCATCTGAATGCTGTGCGGCGGCCGTGACAGGTATGGTCAGCGGTCGCCGCACAGTTTTAAAGTCATTTACCATTCTGTGGCGCCCTCCAGGCGCCCTCCAGAGCCCGGCGCCCTAGGCAAGTGCCTAACCTTGCCTAATGGGAGCGCCGGGCCTGCATCCAGAGCATGTCAACTGGACCCTTGCAGCAATCTACAGGGGCTGAAGAAGAGGCTGATGAGGATGATTTATGTTTCAAGAAGACTTTAGTCTGTTCAGGAGATTCTGAGAGAGTTTGACTGTCAGTAAGCTTCTGTCACAATTCAAATCCGTGCTGCTAATCAGGGTTAGAGCAGGCTGTTGTGAATCTAGTGTCCACAGCATGCGTACTCACTCAGAGAGGCTCCCAGGAGGTTCAGTGACATCATTTAGCTGCACCTTAAGTGTTGTCAGGCATGATGCTAGGAGACAGGCAGCAACAGAAAGTGTTAGAATCTGAGTACACTAAAAATGACTACAGCGATGCAGAAAAGACAGAAAGTGTGAGATAATGACATAGAGCCTCATTAAGGGACGTATCTCTCTTTTTTGTACGTATTGTACGCAATTCCCTTATGCGCATGCCCACACTCGGCCGTCAATGAAAGCAAGTCCGCTGCGTATGCCAACGCAAATGACAGTTACAATGGCCTACGATTTCAGGGAGTGAACGGGGCGGGGAAGGGGTGTGTGTCCGTACTTGATGCACAATGTGGGAGTGCCAAACTCAAGCGAATGCAGCCACGGGTCTAGTCTAAGTCCTGGGTCAGTGTCGTATGCATGTTATAACATGTGTCTGCAAGCAAGAGCAACTGTAACAATGTATTTTACGTACAGTAGACATTAAGGACAGCCTAATAAATATTTTTCAATGGGAAAAAAAATTGTAATTTTTTTTTTTACACAATTTCCATTTCATAAATGACTATATTATTGACAGGTAACATTAATTGATTAATATTTTTTTTGTTCTGTGCGATTTTTTGAGATTTCATAATCCACATATGTACTGTACACATCCTGCAGTGTCTGGTTTAGTAGAGCTGTCACTCACCGGACTGTGAGTGCTTCTTCCCGGACTATTAGGAACCGTGGACGTCCTCTATCCTGAGGGACTGCGCATGCGCAGCCCTTTCCAAACCTTCAGTGTATGTTCCTTTAACTTAATTGGCAGATCAGGCAACCTCCCTATATTAAGCACCTGTGGTCAACACCACGTTGCCTGATCTTGGAGTCTCATTCCCCATGAGTCTCTGAAGGTGTTCCTGTGTTTCCTTGTTTATTCAGCCCAGCTGATTCCTGTGGTTTCCAAACCACTTCTACCTCTGTGGTTTCCAAACCACTTCTGCTACTGTGGTTCCCATACCACTTCTACCATCTACTGTATCATCGTGACTGTGAGCTGATTCCTATCCGCTGCCTCCGTGCACTACAGTCTTCTAACCACTTCAACTCTACCATGTATCATTGGGACTGTTAGCTGATGCCTATCCGCTGCCTCCGTGCACTACAGTCTTTCATTCACATCCACTCACCTGTTCATGATTGTGACTGCCAGCTGATTCCTATCCGCTGCCTCCGTGCACTACAGTCTTCAACCTGCAACCCGTCTGTGTTTCATCGTGACTGTTTAGCTGATTCCTATCCGCTGCCTCCGTGCACTACAGTCTTCAACCTGCAACTCGTCTGTGTTTCATCATCGTGACTGCTAGCTGATTCCTATCCGCTGCCTCCGTGCACTACAGTCTTCAACCTGCAACCCGTCTGTGTTTCATCGTGACTGTTTGGCTGATTCCTATCCGCTGCCTCAGTGCGCTTCAGTCTTCAGTCCTTGTCAACGCTCCCGTGTTTCCTTGAGTCTGCCTCCACTATTGCTACCCGCTATTCTCCGTGATCAACAGTGCCTGTTCAACTCTGCTCTCCCGTGTCCCATCGTTACTGCACCTGCTGGTTGCTATTGGCTACCTCCGTGTTCCCGCAGAGACCCGCTGCTGCTACTCCTCAGCGCTACTCATCCATCTACTGCTGATCCGCTCTCCACGCTTTCCTGTGTTCCCTGCTGGTCTACCTACCCGTGCGCTGCACCTACTAGACCACCGCTTCACCCATCCAGGGACTTCGCATTCTGCCGGCCTCCTGCCGTTCAGGTATCTCTGCACTCCTGTCTGACTGCCTCCTGAACCACGGTATGCATACTTCTCATTGACTGTGCTGTGTATTGCATACCTTGCTGGACTGTATTGGTTCTCCTCTGGAGTGTGCTATCCGCTGAGTCTATTGCCATCATTGACTGTGTTATCTTATGCTGGACTACTTCAAGAGACTTTCTATATTGGCAGTATTGTTCAGTCATCTATACATTTATATTGTGCATATCACTGTGGTTCAAAGTCAAGGTGCCCGTGTATATATTGTGTTGCAGTCTCTCCCCGTGCACCTCCTCACATATATATTCAGTGGTACAACTTGCTAGTGGCAGACCACAGACCCCTGTTTACAGTTTCACCTGTTCCAGTATCCTCTCACATAGCAGTGGTACAACTTGCTAACGCAGACCACTGACTTCCCGGATACCTCCACTTGGATTCCATTCCTTCACTCAGACAGCGGTACAACTTGCTATCCGCAGACCGCTGACTCTCATCACCTCCTCGTTTCTGTTGGACATTCCTCCTCACTATAGCAGTGGTACAACTTGCTACCGCAGACCACTGACTACCTTCACGTGTCCTTTGTCCATACAGTTCCTCGTGTATTACTACCTCCATATTGCCAGTGCTGCTAGTCATAGACTTTCCTGAGCATCTCATCATCTGCTATTTCCTGTTCCGTGATCACCCTGCTACCAGAGTACCATATTACCACCTATAATGCTCTGGTAAGCCTATCACCTGGTGATCCCTGGGTAAAGACTCCTAGTGCCCGTGACAGTAAGATCAGGCCATGACAGACCCAGATACGGAACCTACTGCTAAAGAGATGCTGCAGCATCTGGTCAGCCGTGTGGAGCAACAGGATGCTCGCCAACAGCTGTTACTTCAATGTTACCAATCGTTAACCTCCCAAGGAACATCTGGACAGACTGTTACAGCTAATATTGAAGCTCCTGTGCTTTCCTCCGTTTCCCCAGTGCCATCCCAGGTGTCTACAGCTCCTACGCTTCACCTGCCTACTCCGTCAAAATATGACGGGGACCCCAAAACTTGTAGAGGTTTCCTTAACCAATGTTCAGTCCATTTTGAACTCCAACCTCAAAATTTTTCTACCCATCGTTCCAGAGTGGCCTATCTTATCTCATTGTTTTCTGGACAAGCCCTGGCTTGGGCCTCCCCTCTGTGGGAAAGAAACGATCCAATTCTACAAGATAGTGCCAAATTCATTTCCACGTTCCGAAGTGTGTTCGATGAACCAGGTCGTGTGACCTCCGCTGCTTCCAGCATTCTTCGTTTGCGACAAGGCTCCCATACAGTAGGACAGTATGTCATTCAATTTAGGATCTTAGCCTCTGAACTTCAGTGGAACACTGAAGCATTAGTTGCCGCCTTCTGGCAGGGGCTCTCCGATAAAATTAAAGATGCACTGACTACCCAAGAGCTTCCTTCGTCACTAGAAGATTTGATCTCTCTTTGCCATCGTGTAGATATGAGATTTCGTGAAAGAGAGTCTGAGAAAACAACGGCTGTCAAAGCACCTCTTCGTTCAAACCCTCAATTTCGTCCAGCTTCATCCTCTGTGATTCCCATGGAGATAGGACGTTCCAAATTATCTTCAGAGGAGAGGAAACGAAGAGTAAAGAATAGACTCTGTATCTATTGTGCTGATTCCACGCATATGCTCAGCTCTTGCCCTAAGAGATCGGGAAATGCCAGGCCCTAACTAGTTCTGGAGAGGTGAAGTTAGGGTCCCTGGAGTCCTCTCCATTGTCTATGAAATCTAAAGTCTGCGCTTTCGATGTTACGATTTCCTTTGCTACCAAATCCTTTGAGTCACAGGCATTGATTGATTCCGGAGCAGCAGGAAATTTCATTTCTAAATCACTAGTGAATCAATGGTCCCTACCAGTGATCACTTTAAAAACACCCATTACTGTGACGGCTATAGATGGATCACGTCTCATCAATGGTCTCATCACCCAGAGTACGTCTCCAGTAACCCTTCAGATTGGTGTACTACACCATGAAGAAATTTCGTTTTTAATTCTTCCAGTTACGACAAGTCCGATTGTCTTAGGCCTTCCATGGCTTCAATGTCACTCTCCCCAGATTGACTGGCGCACCCCTCAAGTTACGTCTTGGGGGTCTGAATGTCACCATCGTTGTCTCTCTCAAGTTATTCCTCTTAAAGTACAGCAATCTTCCATCTCATCTTCCTCCCCGGGACTCCCTCCTCAGTATGCTTCATTTGCCGATGTGTTTGATAAAGCTCAGTCTGAACGTCTTCCTCCTCATCGTTCTTGGGATTGTCCGATCGACCTTCTACCTGGCAAGACTCCTCCCAGGGGTCGGGTCTATCCTCTCTCGTTACCTGAAACTCAAGCCACATCTGAGTACATACAGGAGAATCTCCAGCGTGGGTTCATTCGACCTTCCACCTCTCCCGCTGGAGCTGGGTTCTTCTTCGTCAAAAAGAAGGATGGATCATTACGCCCTTGTATAGATTTTCGTGGACTCAACGCCATTACTATCAAGAATCGGTATCCCATTCCGCTGATCACTGAGCTATTTGATCGCATCAAGGGAGCTCGGATATTTACTAAGTTGGATCTTCGTGGTGCCTACAATTTAATTAGAATCCGTTCCGGTGACGAATGGAAGACCGCGTTTAACACCAGAGATGGGCATTACGAATATTTAGTAATGCCCTTCGGGCTGTGTAATGCCCCCGCTGTTTTCCAGGGTTTCATCAATGAGATCTTTCGGGACTTATTATATGTATGTGTCGTTGTCTACCTGGACGACATATTGATCTTCTCACAGGACCTGCCTTCTCATCACCAACATGTGGCAGAGGTCCTCTCCAGACTACGGAAAAACTCGTTGTTCTGTAAATTGGAAAAATGTTCATTCGAGTTACCCCAGATTCCATTCTTGGGGTATATAGTTTCCGGAGTTGGCCTGAAGATGGATCCAGACAAAGTAAATGCTGTACTACATTGGCCTCAGCCAACTACTCTTCGTGCCATCCAGCGTTTTTTAGGTTTTGCCAATTACTATAGACGCTTCATTCAAGACTTTTCATCCATTGCATCTCCCATTGTGGCCCTAACTCGGAAAGGGGCTAATACTAAGCAATGGTCATCTGAGGCTCTCCAAGCCTTTCAAATCCTCAAAGAGTCCTTCTCGTCTGCTCCCATTCTGCGACAACCTGATGTGACACTCCCCTTCTTCCTAGAAGTAGATGCCTCTAATGTGGGCTTAGGAGCTATTCTCTCCCAACGCTCGGAGCAACAAAAATTACATCCTTGTGCCTTCTACTCTCGGGGTCTTCTGCCCGCAGAGAAAAACTATACTATCGGGGACAAGGAGTTGCTGGCCATCAAAGCTGCATTAGAGGAATGGAGATACTTGTTGGAAGGAGCTCGCCATCCGGTGACGATCTTCACGGATCATAAGAACTTGTCATATTTGCAATCTGCTCAATGCTTGAACCCTCGTCAAGCAAGATGGTCTCTTTTCTTTTCCCGTTTTGAATTAATTATAACCTTCAAACCAGCTGCTAAGAACAAGAAAGCTGACGCTCTATCTCGAGCTTTTGTGACGTCCTCTGATGTAGAAGAGGTTCCCAACCATGCTATTCTAGACCCCAAATGTATTTCTCTGGCTGCTTCATCCACCAAAATGCTACCATTTGGGAAGACCCTTGTGCCTCCTACTCTGAGGAGGAAAATCCTTTCGTGGTTCCATGCCTCTCGTTTTTCTGGACACGCCGGTGAACACAAGACCTTTGAGATTCTCTCTCGTAGTTACTGGTGGCCTTCAATGAGGAGAGACGTCAAAGAGTTTGTTGCTTCCTGTGATTTATGTTCTCAGTTCAAATCCTCCCGCAGAACTCCAGCAGGGTTGCTGCGACCACTACCCATTCCGTCCAAGCCTTGGACCCATATTAGTATGGATTTCGTTACTGATTTACCACCAAGTAAGAATCACAATACTATTTGGGTAGTGGTAGACAGATTTTCGAAGATGGCCCATTTCGTCCCTCTGTCCGGTTTACCTTCCTCGTCTACTCTGGCTGAACATTTCATTAAAGAAATCTTCCGTATCCATGGATGTCCGTCTGAGATTGTGTCGGATAGAGGAGTACAATTCGTTTCCAGATTCTGGCGGGCCCTTTGTAAAACCTTGGGCATACGATTAGCACTCTCATCTTCTTACCATCCGCAATCTAACGGACAAACGGAACGAGTCAATCAAGATCTTGAGACCTTTATTAGGATGTTCTCTTCAGCCAACCAAGACAACTGGGTAGAATTGCTTCCTTGGGCTGAATTCGCCCATAACAACATGTACCATGAGTCATCATCCAAAACTCCATTCTTTGTGGTCTACGGTCACCATCCGTCTTTTCCGGAATTTCCTGCCCTCCCGCCCACCCAAGTTCCTGCTGTGGAGACTGCTTGTCAGACCTTCAAAAATATCTGGTCTCAGGTCAAAACCTGTTTAAAGAAGACATCTAACAAATATAAGTCTTTCGCAGATAAGAAGAGGCGGGCTATTCCACCACTAAAAATTGGAGATCGTGTCTGGTTATCCACCAAAAATATTCGTTTGAAGGTCCCATCTATGAAATTCGCCCCTCGTTTTATTGGTCCATATAGGATCATTCAAGTTATCAATCCAGTATGTGTTAAACTTCTTCTTCCTAAGAATCTTCGGATTTCCAATGCCTTCCATGTGTCCTTGCTCAAACCTCTCATCATCAACCGTTTCTCGACTCCTCCCTCAGCACCGCAGCCAGTTCAAGTTCATCAGGAGGAGGATTTCGAGATTACTGAGGTATTGGATGCAAAAATTTCGCGAGGAGTCCTCCGTTTCCTCGTTCATTGGAAGGGCTTTGGTCCTGAAGAGCGTTCATGGATCAAAGCTGAAGATCTTAATGCTCCTGCCCTTCTGAAGAAGTTTTATTCCAAAAATCCGGACAAGCCCGGTTCCAGGCGTTCTGTGCCCACCTTTAAAAGGGGGGGTACTGTCACTCACCGGACTGTGAGTGCTTCTTCCCGGACTATTAGGAACCGTGGACGTCCTCTATCCTGAGGGACTGCGCATGCGCAGCCCTTTCCAAACCTTCAGTGTATGTTCCTTTAACTTAATTGGCAGATCAGGCAACCTCCCTATATTAAGCACCTGTGGTCAACACCACGTTGCCTGATCTTGGAGTCTCATTCCCCATGAGTCTCTGAAGGTGTTCCTGTGTTTCCTTGTTTATTCAGCCCAGCTGATTCCTGTGGTTTCCAAACCACTTCTACCTCTGTGGTTTCCAAACCACTTCTGCTACTGTGGTTCCCATACCACTTCTACCATCTACTGTATCATCGTGACTGTGAGCTGATTCCTATCCGCTGCCTCCGTGCACTACAGTCTTCTAACCACTTCAACTCTACCATGTATCATTGGGACTGTTAGCTGATGCCTATCCGCTGCCTCCGTGCACTACAGTCTTTCATTCACATCCACTCACCTGTTCATGATTGTGACTGCCAGCTGATTCCTATCCGCTGCCTCCGTGCACTACAGTCTTCAACCTGCAACCCGTCTGTGTTTCATCGTGACTGTTTAGCTGATTCCTATCCGCTGCCTCCGTGCACTACAGTCTTCAACCTGCAACTCGTCTGTGTTTCATCATCGTGACTGCTAGCTGATTCCTATCCGCTGCCTCCGTGCACTACAGTCTTCAACCTGCAACCCGTCTGTGTTTCATCGTGACTGTTTGGCTGATTCCTATCCGCTGCCTCAGTGCGCTTCAGTCTTCAGTCCTTGTCAACGCTCCCGTGTTTCCTTGAGTCTGCCTCCACTATTGCTACCCGCTATTCTCCGTGATCAACAGTGCCTGTTCAACTCTGCTCTCCCGTGTCCCATCGTTACTGCACCTGCTGGTTGCTATTGGCTACCTCCGTGTTCCCGCAGAGACCCGCTGCTGCTACTCCTCAGCGCTACTCATCCATCTACTGCTGATCCGCTCTCCACGCTTTCCTGTGTTCCCTGCTGGTCTACCTACCCGTGCGCTGCACCTACTAGACCACCGCTTCACCCATCCAGGGACTTCGCATTCTGCCGGCCTCCTGCCGTTCAGGTATCTCTGCACTCCTGTCTGACTGCCTCCTGAACCACGGTATGCATACTTCTCATTGACTGTGCTGTGTATTGCATACCTTGCTGGACTGTATTGGTTCTCCTCTGGAGTGTGCTATCCGCTGAGTCTATTGCCATCATTGACTGTGTTATCTTATGCTGGACTACTTCAAGAGACTTTCTATATTGGCAGTATTGTTCAGTCATCTATACATTTATATTGTGCATATCACTGTGGTTCAAAGTCAAGGTGCCCGTGTATATATTGTGTTGCAGTCTCTCCCCGTGCACCTCCTCACATATATATTCAGTGGTACAACTTGCTAGTGGCAGACCACAGACCCCTGTTTACAGTTTCACCTGTTCCAGTATCCTCTCACATAGCAGTGGTACAACTTGCTAACGCAGACCACTGACTTCCCGGATACCTCCACTTGGATTCCATTCCTTCACTCAGACAGCGGTACAACTTGCTATCCGCAGACCGCTGACTCTCATCACCTCCTCGTTTCTGTTGGACATTCCTCCTCACTATAGCAGTGGTACAACTTGCTACCGCAGACCACTGACTACCTTCACGTGTCCTTTGTCCATACAGTTCCTCGTGTATTACTACCTCCATATTGCCAGTGCTGCTAGTCATAGACTTTCCTGAGCATCTCATCATCTGCTATTTCCTGTTCCGTGATCACCCTGCTACCAGAGTACCATATTACCACCTATAATGCTCTGGTAAGCCTATCACCTGGTGATCCCTGGGTAAAGACTCCTAGTGCCCGTGACAAGAGCAGAGTGAACCAACATCCATACTCAACACCAGACTTGAGATCCGCTCATTGCTGACTCCGCGAGTATGCACAACACTCGGCACGATGCGCTCAATATGCGTGCCTTAATGAATCAGGCCCATAGAGTGTCAACTCGGAGTATCAACTCTAAGGGGTAAATTTATCAAGCTGCGGGTTTGAAGAAGTGGAGACGTTGTCTATAGCAACCAATCAGATTTTAGCTATCATTTTGTAGAATGTACTAAATAAATGATAACTAGAATCTGATTGGTTGCTAAAGGCAACATCTCCACTTTTTCAAACCTGCAGCTAGATAAATTTACCCCTAAGAATCAAGTGATTATAATTCTCATGAATGAAGAGTAACTAAGTGCTTGACAGGAGAAGTTGGCAGCTGTAAATAAGTTATTGTAAACTGTGAAACCTCATGGTGCAATATTTGGATGGATGCTAATAAAGCAGAGTGATACTAGGAATCCATTGTTCTATCTTCATAATATGAACTTTCAATGTTTCACTACCTTACAGTTTATTTGCATTTATTGTTCTTGTGAGTTTATTAAACATATGTTATTGGATGCAATGAGTATTGATGGTAACAGGAATATGGTTATATAAGCCAGACAAGGTATTCTTAAATGACGCCAGGTGGAATGTAAATCAGGAAGTGAGGACGAGATGTCTGGGTTAAACATTTGGTGTACCCATGGATAATATTATCAAATATCTTCTGTTTTGCCAACCAAATAATTTTTATTCTAGTATCCCTGGATTAGACTCCAAAGCACCTTCTGCATATGGTGCCAAGAGTCACCAATCACTATAGGGGAGGTTATGCCTTATCTATGATCCACCTATCATAATCTGGCTACCACCACTAATCTGATCATCATTAGCTCTACCACAGTGAGAGTATTGAAGGGCATATAACCTGTGTTTTGACTGTATTAAAAGTATTTGTGGATTGGTGACTAGATCCTGCGCTTCCGTCACATGTGTATGATGTACCTGCGAAGGATCACATCTGTCTGGTGATTATATATCCACATGTCTGTATTGCCATCTACAGAATAAACTGTGTTTTGCTTCCACAAATTGCCTAGGTGATTTCCAACAACCCACTAGGACATGCGGTCCTCACATAAATAACTGATCTTATTTATTTAATGTCATTAAGATGGCTTGGTGACCATTGTTTTTATGACTGCTAACAATATGCCACAACCCCCCTCCATCTGCACTACATGTGCTTTACTGTTATCAAACCTGGGGGTAATTGTATCAAGCTGAGATTTTTCCAGTGGGTTTGAAAAGCCAATCAGATTCCAGTTATCATTTATTTAGTACATTCTACAAAATGATAGCTGGAATCTGATTGGTTGCTATAGGCAACATCTCCACTTTCAAACCCGCTGGAAAACTCTCAGCTTGAAACATTCACCCCCTGACTGTGTAGGGACATCTGTGTACTATACCTTGACCCACAGGATCCTGAGCTTGGAGAAACCTCTCTACAGCCAAATGGTTGACCCAAAAGTGTTATGAGGTACAAATAATGGTTAACACACCATATCCATTTTTTCCATTACATTTGCCATAATAAAACAAATGTAATGGAAAACATTTAATTTGTCACCTATATATCATGTGCTTGTCCATTGTGGACAAACGATGCATTGTGATGGTAACCAGTTTTATAAGCAAATTTCCAGGGATTTGTCATGGACTTTGGACTGGACTTTTTTTTTCCTTTATTAACAAACTTGGTATAACATAGAAAATGATTTGGGTGTAAATGTATCAAGCTGAGAGTTTTTCAGCAGGTTTGAAAAACCAATCAGATTCTAGCTATCATTTATTTAATACATTCTTCAAAATGACAGCTAGAATCTGATTGGTTGCTATAGGCAACATCTCCACTTTTCAAACCCACTGGAAAACTCTCAGCTTGATACACTTACCTCTTGGACTTAGTGGGTCTGTATTTCAAAGGGCGAATATCCATGTGGCCGGCGAAAACAGATGTTTTCTCTGGTGATTAGGTTTATCCCTGTCTATCAAGGGGTTACCGCTGATGATAGCACTGCTATCTGGCGATAAAATTCATGGGCGATAGCTTCCCCATGTACATAATATTTATTGCTGATTGTTAATAAAAACACCCGTTGGTACCTAAACAGCTAACAGCCTTATTCTATTGTGCCTGAGCTCCAAGTTTTGACTTATTGACCTAGACTTATTATTATCATATGTGTACCTATTTTTGTGGTATGCTGTTACTGTTATGTCAGATTGTACTTCTCTCACGTTGTAACACTAGCCACATTAGGGGATTTGGAAAATCCTGGACTTAAATGTGCTACATCTTGTATTTTAAACTACATTGACATTACATGTATTGAAATGTACATATTGCTTTTTACATGGATAGATTTAATTAAAATTATTCATATTTTATTTGCACAAACTAACTACAGGTTCTAACAAAGTACTCCTCATATGCAAATAACATTTTCATAAGGTTAATTTGTTAAATGCAAACTCAAAGCTACCGTACTGAGCTGGAAATAGCCTCACAGTAATTTGCATTAAAACATATATTGGTGTTTGTAGAAGACTATCTGAAAATAATACATTACCAATTGGTTAATATAAAAGAGCACAGGTGCAATGTGATAGGGTTAATTGAATTGAGATTAATGCCCCTGGCAGCTAATAGCGATAGCTAAATATATCACAAAAGTCATTCAGTAATATATATGACATGGGCATGCAAATACAGCACAAGGAGAGTACAAAGGTAAATGTTGGGACTATGAATGAAAAAATATATTGGCATGGGTGAGCCGAATAATCAATATAAGCATTGCTTGACTCTTTGGACTATATTTAATTTGTAAATTGATAGAAAATGAACTGGCTTGAACAAGGTAGTGGTTACAAAATCTCTCTAGTAAACATTTATTGTAACCAATGCTGAGTAATTTGTATACATATAAATGTTCCTACCCACAAAACAATGTGTTATGTTAGAGCCTGCAACAGTATGCAGACTTACCTAAGGTCGTGCAGTAGGGCACATGCGCATTCATTGAGTTGCATTCCCAAGTGGGAGTGTGGATGCAAGAGACCATGCATGATTATGAGGAAACAGCTAAGTGGTTGCATAAGTATTCAGCTCACCGACGCGTGAATGTCTGTTGGAAAATGTGTGCATGTACCTAGGTTATAGAAGGAATCAAGCTGAGCTCCTTAGGTGCTTAAATATCTGTAGCCTGTCTGCTGCTCATAGCCAATTTCTGCACCGGGCTCTTATTGTCGACTTTGTTCTGCCTTTGCTACTTGCCTCCGGACCACTGGTATGTTCCTTGGCTGACTTTTATTTACCATTCCCCTTTCTGACACTTGGCATGCCCACGACTTGCCCTCTCTGCTGTCTGCCCTGAATTCTGCCCTGACTTCTAGCATTGCCTGTCTACTGTCTGCCCTGACCTTTGGCGAATCATCTGATACTGCTTGACTGCCGCCTAACCTTAACTTTGGTCTAGCACTTCCTGACAAGGATTGAAGACATGCTCTCTCTTTCATAAATATTGGTGTGACAGGATAGGCTTAATCTGCCACCACAAGGTTCCTTAAACAGAACCTGGAAATACTTCCTTCTAGGTGTTGTGTGCAGCTGCTGCAGCACCTCTTTATTGATGACTGTGGCTGGTCCTTCATGACTGCTTACCCTTGATCATGACTGCAGGGTATCCTGACTCTAAAACAGTGTAAAATTAGTGTTGTAAAGTATGATCTGGAAGATACAGTATTTTCCTGCATGACAAAAAAAATGTTAGCATTGGTACACATTACAGTACAACATATTGTGCTTGCCTGCAACTTCTGTACACAGGTAAAACTGTAGCCTAACTCTAAATCAGCCCTGTGTGTATATCCCTTTCACAAATCGATGTTCTCCATTGTCTCATTAATATTCCTATGTTTGTTTTTCCTGTATTAAGCCAGGTACACACTACAGAAAAAGGCTTGATGAGCATCCTACACAATTTACCTTCAGATCTGTGCTCTTCATCTGTCATAACCATCTGCTGAAAAGATTGTGACTCTGTACACTCTATAGAGATCTGCCGACACTGCTGGTGGTGAGTGCGTACACACTGCCATCGTTACATCGTTGACAGTGATTTTTAGTCAGTTTATAAAATCGAATCAAACAATATGATGTGCTTTGGTGCGATAAAACATGACCTTGGGAGTGTACACACTAATGCGGCAACAGTGGTTTATTGTGGAATTGACACAATAATTAGCACAGGTCCTCCAAATACCTGTAGTGTGTACCCAGCTTTACTCTTCTCAGTGCACCTAAAATGTTTGTAGGACGAGAATGACTGAGAATGACACTGGATAGTGCAGAATATATGAAATAATATTTGAGTATATATTTTCTTAATTTCTGATTTAAATTCTGATACAGAGAATTCTTGGCACACAAAATGTTAATTATAATGCATTCAGCATAGGTATATGAGAGGTTTTCTTATCCCTAGGTTCAATAACCTATTGAAAGATCAGTGTTCACCTCGGGGGGTTCAGGAATGCATTCAGAGGCACCATATCCCATCCATTAAGGTTCCTGTCATTTAGTTTCAAACAAACTACATTCAATTTTTAGCATAGGATGCAGTGTTGCTACAGGCTATGTGTTCTTCCTATCTGTTTATTGAATGCACAAGAGTGACTGGTGTCTCATTAATATCCTAATAAATGCCAATTTTGTGATGATTTTTTTCCCCAGAGTTTATATCCCATTTGTACAGACCATATTGCATGTTAGTTATTGTCAAAATAGAATTTGATCTGAAACAGAGCAGCACTGATGCTTCTGTGTGCACAAAGGGCATATAAACTGTTCATATGAAACTTTGAAAATAATTCTATATAAGTCATTACTTATATATATCATATATATTTCATTCTGTATAAGTCATTACTGTGTATTATTAAAGATGCAATGGAGCATACTTCCCGACATTTGAGGAAAAAATGTTTGATGTCCCTGATCTGCCCCTCCATGACACAACAGTCTCCTTTCAAGCCAAGACAATCGGTACTATTGGGAGTTATAATCAGAAAGATAGATTGACGGCAGTATCATTCATTCAGTATAATCTGGGTCTTTCACCAGCTTCACACACTCAAAGTACAAAAGGCTTTAAATGCGTGATAGAAAAAAAAAATGCTAGAGATGATCCTGCAATCTGTGTGTGTAGACTATTTATGGATCTATCATCCCTTCTACAAAATAGTTCCTGATGTTACCTTTCAGTCTTCCTCCCTCTAATTTCAAAGTGTGTCATCTTGTTCTAGAAACTCTCCGATTGTTAAAAATACTACCTTCCTGAACTATAATCATACCTTTTATATATTGGAATGTTTATATCATATCATCCTGTCCCTTCTCTCTTCTTCTCCACACAGGTCGTCGAGTGTTTCCTAATAATCATTGTTATATAGTCCATGCGCGTATTTCATAGCATGTCTCTTAATTTGTTCTAATTAATCATGTATTTTTGGAAATAAGACCTCCACAACAATACATAGTAGACGAGGGTAGGTCTCAGTAGTGTTGCAGTGCTACAGTGTAGCAGCATCTGATGTGACCAAGAAGGACAGTAAGGACACCAGAGAGGGTGTTATAGCCCAAGGGGCGAGAGAGGCTGCAAGAGGACACTAGTGAGTGTGAGAATCCCAGGCAGAGAGGAGACAGCGAGCATGTTTTATAGTCCAAGGTATACTGACACAGCAGAGGAGGGGGGATTAACTGTGCTGATGTGAGCTCCCTAAGCTACCACACCTCTAAAGAGACTTTGTTGAAAACCTGTATGTACCCCCTGTATATCTACATCCATGCCCAGAAGCTAGAGAAGGAGGTGCTCTCTCTAACCTATGGACCACAACACCACACACAGTGACAGGGGGTTACATCATGAACCCCAAGGACAAAAACTCTACCACATATCAATTCATGCCCTCCTCCCCCCTGAACAGTTAATGACCTCAGATTAATTTATACCCCCCATGTCAACTTATTTTTTGCCATGTGATTCTTTTCTCCACTAGCTCTCTCCATACTTCCTTGGTCCCATGATCCCTTCAGAGATCCACAATCCATCCCCTTTCCCCATCCTACACATCCCCCAACTATCCTGGAACCAGGACAAAAGTCCGGATCCCTTAAATCAGGGCTGTTCTGCCTAAATTGGAACAGTTGAGAGTTTTGTGTAAGGGGCTTATGTTCCCCCACTAAAGCTGAGTACACACTACAGGGTTTTTGTCCAATAATTGGCTCAACCAGCCGACATATGAAGGGAAATTCTGCACGTTAGCAAAATAATTCGCCTCCAGTCCCAATACCTCTGGCAGTTTAGTCCTGGCAGTGAACAGGACATGACTCTGGTCCCGCTGCTCTGTGCTACTGTTGGGAAGTCTTGCATGTCTCTCCAGACTTGGCTGCAGAGAGTGAGCAGTTTGCTGGGAAGGAAAGAGAGGTGTTGCATACCACTGCTGATATTATATAAGCGGCATGCGCATGCTCTCCCTCCTCCTTGCTGCCATACACATGGAGGTAATGGGAGCCTCTGGAAGCTTAGCTTATTTCTTGTTTTTTCTTTTCAGTTTGAAGCTAGGACAGTCTCTACTGTCTTTGGATTTGTGTACTCTAGATCGTCTATGAGTTTTGAGGCAGGTTGGAAGCTTGTGCTGTCTGCTTTTCAAGAGCTTGGTTGGCTCCTGTCTAGGCTGATATCTTCTGTTGGCACAATGGCATGACCTCAGCTACCCCTCCTAGGCCACCTCAGTCAGTATCAGGTACCCCAGTCTCTGTGGTAGTTGAATGTAATGGAGGCAGAACATCTTTTTCACCCTATCTGCATTCAAGACATTTTGAGGCAGAGATAGCTGAAGTAAAGTAATAGATACCCCATGTGGCAGATGCAGGAAGAATTCACTTCTTTATATCAGATATTTACCTATGCTGCAAGTAGTGAAACAGGCTACAGGCCGTACCTTAGAGAACTAAACAAATCTCCCCTGTGAAAGAAAACAGATGAGAGACCTCTAGAGAGTAAGAGTCCTTTAGAAGGAAGGCTGTGGCTAAAAAAAGCTTACAATAGAGATGACAGCGGAGCCAGAGAAAGGCAGACCAGATTGAGTCCTGAGACTGTGATGGTCCATTCTTGTGACAGTAGGGCTTCAGGAGTCAAAAAGAGGACAAGGTTTATCATCTTCCATGACAGAGCTGGTTGGTGCTACTTCAAGGTCTGCTGTTAAAAAGGCAGTTGTCCCTGGGTCTGCAGTTGCACAGCTTGAATGGCATCTGCGGCTAGTATTAGTTGGCTTTCTGTCCCTTCAGACACCATCATACATTTTTACAAGTATTTACGGTAAAAGAGGGTGGTCACCAGATATTGGTGCCTTGTTCTGCAGGTGTCATGCCGTGCCACAAACACTCAGAAGAAATCATATTTTGCTATGAACTTCATCTCATTCCATATACTGGGTTCTTGTGTTAAGTTATCTCATTGCATTCTTGGTCTGTTAATTCATGCATTTCCCTATATTAACATGCAGATTTACCATAAGCACGACATACCAAATTACATTCCAGAACTGAAATAGCTCAGTGGGACAGAGATTTTCAGAAATTACCTGTATTGTCCAGATGAATTCTGTACACAGCTGCTAAGTGGATTTTGCTTGTGGTAAGTTACAGCCAGTGTTTAAATAAAGTCAGGAAATATGAATGTGACAGTGGGTGGTCAGGCACAGAACATGATAATAAGTAGGTGCTAGAGGTGGATGATTGCTAGAGGACTACCCAGGGCTCAAGAAAGTCTTAATCTGCTAATGAAAATCCCTACAATCTTCTCTGATAGTTAAGCTTCAGGCTTGTTTCAGCATATAAATTATTCTCTTTTAACCGTGTTGTTGTGCTTTACTTGAACTTCATTTCCAAAAGTTACATTTATAATTATTATTTCAAGCAATCCTTGAAATGTTGTAAAGTGAATCAAGCAGTTTAGATATTTTAGAATGATCAAGTTATATAGTTTTTATAATATCAATAAATCTATGTTGATACATCTCTTTTTTTTATGTGTTTATTGTTATTATATTTTGGGATCACTTACAATAATGATGACCCAGCGACGGAGGTTTAACACAACTCCAGTCTGTACCACTGTCAGGTCTGCTTGAAAACACAAAGTAAATTACTATCTGTACCTAGAGTCTAGTACCTAGCCGCATTCAGTGCCCATAACCACAGCAGAGGATATCATTAATGCTGATTCTCTAAAAATAACTGCTTTTAGGCCTAGACCTCGTCAGTTTGGGCTGCCTTACAACATACTCATATACTTAAGATATACTCACTAAATGCAATGGGCCTCAGTCATAAGACAGAGCAAAGCATATATAAGGAGTAACTTTCATTATCATCATCATCATCATTTATTTATTTATCTATCGCCACTAATTCCACAGCGCTGTACAGAGAAGTCACTCATATCAGTCCCTGCCCCATTGGGGCTTCCAGTCTAAACTCCTTAACACACACACACACAGACAGACAGACACACAAACTAGGGTCAATTTGTTAGCAGCCAATTAACCTACCAGTATGTTTTTGGAATGTGGGAGGAAACCGGAGCACCCGGAGGAAACCCACACAAACACGGGGAGAACATACAAACTTCTCACAGATAAGGCAATGGTCGGGAATCCAACTCATGACCCCAGTGCTGTAAGGCAGAAGTGCTAACCACTTAGCCTCCAAGCTGCACTTTGCACCTGGGCAAAACCATGTCCAATTGGAGCGGGAGTTAAATTTTAAATGTGAGGACAGATTTATAGTTGGGATAGGACATGTCCTAAATCAACTTTAAATTTCAGTGTAAAAATGAAGCTATCAAGTATTTGTGTGCTAATGAAAAAACAGTCAGTATTTAACTTAAGTGCAAAATAATAAACTAATTTGCACCCTTTGCATTGAAACATGGTTTGTTCCTGGAGAACATTTACTCCTTTTTTGCCTTACTTTCCTTAATGACTCAGGCCCAATATATTCCCTTATAAATATCTATATTCTGGAATGGATCTCATTGATATCTATCCTGTGTCCCTGTAAATCTAACAGAGTTGTAGTCGACTCTGAATACCTTACACAACGACAGGGTAGGTTGTAAAGCCCAACACACTTAAACCCGTGTGTGTGTGTTTGCCTACGTCATGGCACTTACCTATTACGGGTTAAAGTTTTGGCATCCTTGTTCCAGCCAACAGAATACATGGGGAGGTTCTTGGGTTTTCCATAAATCCTCCCCCTTGTGGTTGCTGGGCCTCCTTTGCTGCACAAATGTGGGACCTGTGAGGTAAAGACAAAATGAAACAGGCTTAATATTGTAGTTTAGCACACATTTTTGCACTCTGTTGTATTCTTTCTGTCATATAGCATCTCTTATCCTTTTTCTCCTCCCAGTACCTTTTTCATTTCCTTACCCCTTTCCCTGCTCCTCATGTAAACCCTCCCCCAACCTCCATTGCCCTTGTAATCCAGCTTTCCCCTTTCCACCTTTTTTCTCCATTTAATTTATATTTCCCAGCTCCCTTGACATGTCCTGCCCCATTAGAACCTCTGCACTCCCTGCCCATATTCTCCCTCCCCCCCCCTCCAGAATCCTGCAACCGAATCCTCTGGTGCCAGTGCATCAGGTCAGTAAGCAATGGCCGATGGTCACGTGCTCTGCTCAGCTCTCCATTTACATGCCAGCAGGCACACAACGGCAGGGAGGGGATTCTCTTCTCCTCTCACAGAACGACCTGTTGATCCTGGGAGTGTGGGATCCCCAAATGCTGCCCCTTCTTCTGCTCCCTTCCCCGCACACCTCCTCCAGGGAGGACAGCAGGGAGCACTGAACAACCGGCATCATTAGTCTTAAGGGATGCATTTATAAATCAATGCACCCCCCCTTCTCTAGTCTCTGGGATTGCCATTTATCAGAAGGGAGATTTAGCATATAGGCGAAGCAGCGTCCAAATGTTTCCCTAACTGGCTAACTGAGTTTAGTGATTTTGCGTCCACATACCTTGAGACCAGGCTGCCAGCACACACTGATGTTTGGTGCTACCTTCTCTTCAGCAATATGTTTATCAAAGATGAAGTGTTGATTTAGCGCACATAGGGGCCTATTTAAGACGCATCTACAAATATGATAGTTAGTTTTCAATCCTCCTCACATTGCTAAGGATTGAACTAACTTTCATATTTATTAAAAAACCTTCACACGAACAGCAGTTCCGAAAAACTGCTGTTTCTGTGAAGTGCAACACTCACCTTTCACTGCCTCTTCTCTTCTCCTCCCATTCGATGCTGACTGCGATGATGTTTCCTTCCTGTAATCTCTGTGCGCATGCGCCGACCGAACACCTCAGGCATGCGCACAGAGATCCTGGACTGCAAGAAGGTGAGTCATGTGATAGGGATTGATCGCATGATCCCTCCATGCATGCGCTGTGCAGCTCAGCTCTTCGTAGCAGAGCTGTTTTCAATGAAAGTTTTCAGTTATGTTAATGTACGCCAGCTTGGGGGGAAAACGTTGATAAATAGGCCCCAAACAATGAGTGTTTTAGATGCTAGGTCAGCGGTCAAGCACTCATTCCTCTAGGATACAAGGACATAGAGATCTGGGTGGGTATAATGCGCCCCATTGGAGTCTCCTCATCTGCTGGTGATTTCGAAAAGTTACCAGCACAGTGGAGGCATAGTACTGCCCTTCCGAAAACTAACTGGTCTTCGCCTTTAATATTGTGGCATGCAATCAGGGAACATCTTGCCAAGGATTGCCCCAGGAATTCCACAGGTTCCATTAGAGGCCGGGGAGCTACAGGAGCTCCTCCTCAATGAACCATATTCCCCGATCAATGTTCAGACACTGTAGAAATGACTGCGTCTCCTCCCTGACACCATGCAGGCTGTCTTTTTTTAAGTCAGGGTTTCAATTGTGATTTCCACCTCCCTATTTGTGGTTCTATATGGTCAGCCGTCATGAAAAACCTAAGTTTCGCCTAGGTTTTCCCTGTTATTGTAATGAACAAAGTCAGCAACGATGTTTGTTTGGGCCACCCCCCCCCCCCCCCCCCCCGCCCCTTCGGATTTGGTGATACCCCTAGTTGGAATAGTGCCCAAGAGGGGGCCGCGGGTAAATATCGACTAATTCAACATATGAGTTAGAAGCTTTTACCCCGAAGGGACTGAGTATTGATATTGATCCTTTCCATAATCGAGAACACCACAAATAAAAGAATCACATTTCACCAGACAAAAGGAGCTCAAAAAAGCTAACAGAAAATTAAAGAAAACTCCCATTTAGTGAATACACCTTGCACAAATTAAGAATTTCAAAGAGAAGAAAACCACCTTAGTAAAAGGCCTACTTACACAATTAACTAAAACAAATAAATTAAATTAATGTAGGGTAACACTTTAAGGAACAATCAAACAGTCCGTAATTTCATGTCTATTATGTCTGCTTGGTTAAAAGTTGGACTTATCCTTTAACTTTGCTAGAACAGGTTATGTAAAAAAAAACACGCAGAGGCTAAAATAATCAATGAATGAACGGTCAGATAAAGAGACATTTCATTACCATCTAAGTATCTATATTTGGAATTATTTTGAAATATTATTTAAATAGTATTTGAAATATTGTGGGAATTGATCTCCATGTGAATATAGTATTAGGTGAATAAGCTACACTTTGGTAAGGTATGTAACCAGTGTGCTTACAATCTTTCACTTATTATCCTGGTAAGAAAACCCTGGGAGCATTTTATTAAGAGTTAAACTTCATTCTAAAACTGATGGCCTTTGTAACAATCACATTGTGAAAAGTCATTATTGCTTATTCCAGATCTGAAACCACATAGTCCAGTAAGATAAAAATTCTATTTATAGATTATTATCTGAAGAAGCTGATGAAAAAATACAGGAAAAAATTGCTGGAAAAAGTTATTTCCGTAATTGATTTTGGCTGGGTCTGCGCTCTGCTAAAAATAGCCAGAATAGTATGTTCTGCTTATGTTCATTACACATAGAAAGTGATGGGGTTTTATTATCACACGGCAGCATCTTATGCTGGATAATTAATGTGCTGTGCGGAACACAAATGCTATTTCGCTTCTCGATACATTCTATTACCACCATCAGATATTTCAAAATAATGAATCAATCTCCCACTTCTCACCCACCATAAGATTAAGTCTCTCCTAATTCCCAGTTGATGAAGTTATGATAGCTAAAATAGGGATTAGGCCTTTGTCCCAGGTGTTTACAGATTTGGGTTCCCATTTTTAAACCAGAAAACCAGGACATGTCTATCACATTATGTTTACTTATTTCTTATAGGAGATATCCACCTTTGGGCCCTTCAATCTCCATTGTCACATAGGTGTTTTGTGTGCCAGTTTATTGTGACCCTAGGAACTTAGCACTTTATAAATGCTCAGGCAATTAGAGAGTATATCAGCACTGCTTTAGGCAGTTTCAGAATCACAACACATCGCCAGCGGTGTTCAGCTGAAAATTTCAAGATTTGCTATCCAGCGATTTAGAGGGTGAAAAGTGATCCCGCCAGCTATGTGTGGCAGTGTGCAGCGGCTTAAAAATCCCCAAACCACCGTTGATTTGATTCTGTTTTTTTCTATTGTACTATAAAATATATGCCACTGTCTCATTATAATTGTTAGGGGACTGAGAAGATAGGTGAGAGAAGCAATGCTTTTGAAGTTTTGTTGGTAGTAAGTACATTTCAGATTGTAGTTTTGTGAGGTGCCTTGTGGATGTTTGTGGTCTTTTTATTTTCTGTCTTTTATCATTACTGTTTTGGTATGTAAATTCATTTAAGCTCTGTGTTGTGAAGAGTATAGAAAGAGAAGGAGGGACGGTGAGAGTGTGGAGAAGGAACATAGTCAATTAAAGCAGGACTGGGCTGATGAGGCTTGGGAGGGTTTAGAGGAGACAGGGGCAGAGGGGGCTTGGGATGGTATGGAGGACAAAGGGACAGAGAAGGCTTGGGAGGGTTTAGAGGAGACAGGGGCAGAGGAGGCTTGGGAAGGTTTAGAGGAGACAGGGGCAGAGGAGGCTTGGGAGGGTTTAAAGGAGACAGGGGCAGAGGGGGCTTGGGATGGTATGGAGGACAAAGGGACAGAGAAGGCTTGGGAGGGTTTAAAGGAGACAGGGGCAGATGAGGCTTGGGAGGGTTTGGAGGAGACAGAGGCATAGGAGGCTTGGGAGGGGTTAGAGGAGACAGGGACAGAGGGGGCTTGGGATGGTATGGAGGACAAAGGGACAGAGAAGGCTTGGGAGGGTTTAGAGGAGACAGGGGCAGAGGAGGCTTGGGAAGGTTTGGACAAGACAGGGACAGAGGAGGCTTGGGAGGGTTTAGAGGAGACAGGGGTAGGTGAGGCTTTGGAGGGTTTAGAGGAGACAAGGGCAGAGGAGGCTTGGGAGGGTTTAGAGGAGACAGGGGCAGATGAGGCTTGGGAGGGTTTGGAGGAGACAGAGGCATAGGAGACTTGAGAGGGGTTAGAGGAGACAGGGGCAGAGGAGACTTGGGAGGGGTTAGCGGAGACAGGGGCAGAGGAGGCTTGGGAGGGTTTGCAGGAGACAGGGACAGAGTAGGCGTGGAAGGGTTTAGAGGAGACGGGTAGAGGAGGTTTGGGAGGGTTTAGAGGTGAGAGGGGCAGAGGAGTTTTGGGAGGGTTTGGAGGAGAAAGGAGCAGAGGAGGCTTGGGAGGGGTTAGAGGAGACAGGGGTAGAGGAGGCTTGCCAGAGAAATATCAGATGTTCACACAATGACACAAGTTGGGCCTAATTTGCTTGTTTCATCTTCCCCATCTGTTTCTTTGGCTTTGTTTCTTTGGCTTGTTGAAAAGATTATCTTTGCATTCCCTTTGTTGTGTAACCCTGGACTATGGAAAATCAGTTTGGGAATGAAAGTAAGAATGCTGTCAGTATTCTTAAATAAACCAGGTGGATTGCAGCTATTCATCCCATTGCTTTTAACAATTACAAAATGGTGGATACACAATTTCCTGTCCTCCATTCCCCTCCTTCCCGACAAACAAGCAGTCAGCAACTTTGAAAGTCCCTGCAAAGTCTCAAATGCTTGAAAGAGGTTACAATGAGGAGGTGCTCTTCATTAACTGGCATTAGAAATCTCAGTAATTAGTTTGGGTCACTATTGTTCTCTCCTGAGAGTAAATGTATCAAGCTGAGAGTTTTCCACTGGGTTTGAAAAACAAATCAGATTCCAGTTATCATTAATTTAGTACATTCTACAAAATGATAGCTAGTATCTGATTGGTTGCTATAAGCAACATCTTCACTTTTCAAACCCGCCGGAAATCTCTCAGCTTGATACATTTACCCCCTGGACTCTGACAGACTTGGAGGTACCAGCTCAGCAGGGGAGAGTTATACGTGGGAGAATTCTAATTCATTAGATGCTCATTTTTTGTAATAAAGATACTATTTTCTCCAATTTCTCTATTTGACTGTGTGTGTGACCTAGAACCCCTAGATATCAGGATTTCTTACACTAACAACCTGGGGGTAAATGTATCAATGTCCGGATTCTTCAACTCCGGCGAGATCGGCGTCTTCAGCGCTTAAATTTAAAGCAGCGCTGCCTTGTAAAGGGAAACTTCCCTTTACAAGGCAGCGCCGCTTTAAATTTAAGCGCTGAAGACGCCGATCTCGCCGGAGTTGAAGAATCCGGACATTGATACATTTACCCCTGGTATTGGCACAAAAACTGTGTGCTTATCATTAGTATTATCTCCTGTTAGGAACAGTTATTAGGAAGCCAGGCAGCCAGGGTCCCCATAAATTGCAATAAAACAGTTATGGACAGGGGTCTATTGCTGTTATTGCACTGTGGCTCTTAAAGAGGACTGTGGCCCACTGCAGGATATGGGACACAATCTAGAGCCAAGTGCACTTCAAATACATAGAGTTTGCTAGGGAATCCGCAGACCCTGTGGCTGGTGCTCCTTCTCCTTATCCCGCTTCTCCTCTCCTTCAATATCCTTAATGCAATCACCTATACAACTCCATGAAACAAGATTCCACTAATTGCCATCTTGCCACTCCCACAGTTGCATACAGGCTTGGGGCCTTTTTTATAGGAAGCATAGGCCAATGGCCTGCCTCTCACTTTTTGCTGGCAACAAACAGTTCTGCCAGTTCTTCAGGTAGTTTATCAAACCGCAGCTTGATAAATTTCATGATGAGTATTTATAACATGTAAAGAAATTAGGATGGCAATGTCTTAAGAGGAGCCTGGTGAATTTCAAAGAAAATCGATGAAAAAACGTCAGTTTCACAAAACCCCACTATAGTAAATTTCTACCCATGGCTTTGTGGTTGAGTTGTATCCTGGGAAATTCATTACAAAATAACTGGCATTATTCATGTAAAGAAAGACCTGCCAGTGCAGGGGTGACCTGAATGGTGACATATCCCTATATTATTTTATACAATTTGGAGAGTATATGTATGTTTACAACTTAACTGAGGACTCAGTTGACTTTATCTGACTTACTTTGACATAGAGGTGATGCAAGGATACATGGTTTATAAATGGACTATGCAAAGTTCAGTTAATCCACATAGTGTAATGAGAGGAGTGTTGTGCTTTAGCAGAGTTTGATTTCTGATAGGGAGAAACAGAACAGTGCTTGTGTTTGGATACATAGATAAGAGCAGGCCAAGTGATAAGAATAGTCCTGGCAGTGCAGAGGTGTGTAGAGAACATGCCAACCACCATAATGCAAAATGACACAATTAGAACAAAGAGTGAAATGCATTTATTTCCTTGGCTGTAATCTTTAAAAAGCAATCAGCTATATGTTCTGATCAGTATAGTTTAAGTTAGACTAATTAAATTAAATAATTGAATGATTAATATTGACATTAAAGGTAGAACTATTTGCCCCAGACTTATACCTTTGTATAGGGCTCCTGTGACACTGAAACAGAAAACTTATACAATCAGACCCAGCTACCCTTGCTTCAAAGGAGACAATTTTGTAAAATGATTTGGGATACTGAAGATAATCCCACAGCCCCATGACACCCACCAGCTGCCACCCCAAATTGCAGTCTTAGGGCTTGATTCAAAACGGAAAACAACTTGCACCACAAGATGTGGTTTAAAAAAGAACACAGAACTTGAACATAGTTCCGAATGTATTAAAATCCAAGCGCATATAAAGAGGCGTTTCAATAGGAATTTGAGTGTAAGTACATTCTTCCTAAACAATACTTACCGTATGTTAAAGCATATGTGCACTATAAGGTGAAATAACAAAAATTATATTATAAAATAAATGAACAACTCTATACAGTATATCAACTATATATTAATAGAATAAGTAAGACTTTTATGAGTGACTTATTTCTATGATGCCGTTGTCTGAGCATATACAAAATTAAAGGACTTGGTCTGTAGATTTGCAGAAAAATAATGGCGTTGTAATCGGTTGCATCCTTTCGAAGTAAATGTCTGCCCACCATTTACAACAATGCATTACCATTGTGCTCTAGAAAATGTGAGAGTTGGCAATAAACCTGTGTGCTTGGTGGTTGCTCTGGAAACTGTGACAGTTAGTGAAATTTCCCGGTGCACCTACTGGGTGACCTGGAACATGTGACCTGCTGGGTGGTCTGGAAACTATGACAGTTATTTGCAGCCCTATGTATCAGTGCGTCTTGCGGGGACTTCAATCACGGGCTGCTGTGTTATTTCATTATTCAATTATCGTTGCTTTGTTTACAACAAACATGCCAAGAGGCCGCCCTCGAGGACGTTGATGTGGTGGTGTGATACCCAGAAAACCGCAGGGCATTAGGAGACTGTGGGACAGGACTTTGTCACAGCATGATACAGGAGAGGTACTAGGATTCAGGGTAAACCAAAGTCTGTTAGAAAATTGCAGTTTTGTGGCAGAGACTGGTGAGAGGAAGAGCCTCAGAGTGAGGACTGAGGAGACATTTTGTGAAGAGAGACAAGTTTTTCTGCTATGATGTTGTGAGGAAACGTGAGAGCAGAATTGTTCCTAAGAAATAGACTACTGCTGAGAGGGCTGTGGTGTGTTGCCAGCCATAACCCTGTATTTGGAAAGACCAGGACTGATACCAGTGAGTCAGACTGGAGCTGACAACTAACAACACAACAGGAAACAGGTCTGTGTAATCAAAACTGACTGTGTATTCTCACTCACTACACAGTATATACCTGCAGCATATGACCCCAGATATAACCGAATTACAGATTTAATCACCAGTGCACACTCTGTTAATAACTTGAATATGCTAACAAAGAAACAGTATCATTCCTGATTTTCTCCTGCAAGATCAGTATAAAGTACAATGATAATAGCCCTGGCATTATGTTATACCTGAGATAGTATCTGCTGTTTTTGATCGTTATTCTGAAGCTACAAGACTGCCATTATAATAGTGTGCCGCCATTATAAAAAAAAGTGCCTCCTGTCTAGCTCTAACGGGTATACTTATGAAAGTCTGGCCAGTGAAAACATCTATGCTAATATGCTGTGCTGAAGATGGACTTCATTAAAGGGGACTGTGATATAATTTGCGTGTGGTGGTATTTTGTTTGAAATAAATGTTTTTCATAATATTAAAGGCTAGAACTGTATTAATGTTTTCTTAGACAGTTATGAAAAGGTACTCAGAACACTGTGAAGTATAGTTGTAATCAAACCGTGTACGTTATAGAAATATTAATATATAGGAATATTATTATTGTTTTTGTTATTTTGAAGTAAGACCCGCTCAGGCCTGTGAACATTGTATTTAGATTATACTTGTTGCTAATCATTCTTTGTTTAAAAGTATTTTAGTGATGTATTATTCCAATATAATAAATCTGACGTCACTTAACTGATTTGGGGGTAAATGTATCAAACTGAGCTTTTTACAAGTCGCCGGAAATCGGCGAGATGACAGCTTAAACTTCCCTTTACAAGGCAGCGCCGCTTTAAATTTAAGCTGTCATCTCGCTGATTTCCGGCGACTTGTAAAAAGCGCAGTATGATACATTTACCCCCTGGTGTCCTTTATGATATTGGGATCTTGAGGGTTTTATGTCTCAATGCCGTGCCATGACCGAAGAAGAGCAACCAGCAGGGATACCAGGTACCACAACACCCCGCCTCTAAGGGGGTGTTACAGTGGAACCCTTACAGGACGCCCAGAGTGCGCAGTTCAAAGATCTTCCAGTCAAGAATAAAATTGCCACAGTATTATCGCTTGCATTGGACATGACGTATTCTCCACAATACTACTCTTTGGGTCCTTTGGACGTGCAATGTGTGACCTGTGGTTCCATACACTATTTGTGGAGGAGATTAATGGCCATTTTTGCATTATTACCTTGATTACTCCAATTTTAATAGTCTCTCAGCAGCTCAGTTATGGATCTGTACCAAATGCAGGAATCCCTTCATTAGTAACAAAAAACAAGCATTGAGAATTCAAAGATTTGTAGTCCAGAATCAAGTTTCAAACTGAATCCCAGGAAGTATTTGCCTAGGCAGTGGCGGAACTACCACTGGTGCAGCAGGTGCGGTGCACCGGGGCCCATGGAGATAATGGGGTCCGCTGCACGGAGAACTAGGCAGTTGTTGGGCGCGGTTCCCTCCTGCTCACGTCCCTGCACCGGGGTCCACAGCTCCCTAGTTCCGCCTCTGTGCCTAGGACAGTATCTGAAAATGCTAAAAATTGCAATTCACAATGACACTAACCTCAAACATTTTTTTAGGTTTAATTGTGTCTAGTACAGGTGAATGTATGTAATAGACTATGTATGTGATAGAGTTATCACATATGTGATAGAGTTATGTTATCCCTTTGTGCATCAGCTCTGTGACATATTTTTGGACCTTTCTGGAGGTGACCACATTCTCAATGACATGATTCCCCAATGAGGTCACACATCTGCCTTACCGTTAGGTCACTCCCCCAAGCTACTGTAAAAGGATTATCACATCTCAGTAAAGTGGAGAAGATAAAGAGATTATGTGGAAATGAAACCAAATTACAGAACCAGGCAGTCGTACAAGATAGCTTTATAGCAAGAGTATTCTATAAAGTCGAGCTTTAAAACTTACAAATACCAGAGGAAAAGAAAAAAACATAGAGATAGATTCCGTTTAGCATCTGCCAATATTAATAATCTAAAAAACAAAACCAGGCGAATACATACAGTATACAACAGATAAGAAATCTGTTTCCTGGTACTTACTA
The DNA here is from genome assembly GCF_038048845.1 of Mixophyes fleayi. Taxonomy (NCBI): domain Eukaryota; kingdom Metazoa; phylum Chordata; class Amphibia; order Anura; family Limnodynastidae; genus Mixophyes; species Mixophyes fleayi. The sequence continues at coordinate 408,590,013 of NC_134402.1, read as the reverse complement.
ATAAGGTAATTATAAAGCGATATATACATTCATAAATCATATTTCTGCACTCCTGGGGTCTTGTTCTAATATAATTAAATGAGCAATTTCATTGTTAATCACCCTTCAAAGGAAAGAGTGTTATTTGTATCATCTGGCTTAAATGAATTTACTGAATCTGTGCACACGACCAGCAGCAGAATGTCTGGGAGTAAGAAAAGATGTTTGCTTATCATGTATCAGAAAAATGGTGCCTGGGAATTCATGGAATAAATAGTGTATATTACAGATAAAGTCCATTATGTATGTGTATTGGGTTTTTTTTACCTTAGAGAATTTAGACATTTTCTGCCTCAATGGTAACCAAAAGTTACCTATATACACTATGCAACATTTATTCTACTTTTTGTTACTTTCCTATAAATCTATTTCCTTTTTCTCTTTTTTTTGGCAATGGTTCCTGGGGAATTGATCATTAAGCAACTGCTTGAGAACCGTGTGTTTACGACTGCATATATGTGTATTTTCGCTTAAGTGTGGTGTACATGAGCCTGCATGATGCAGGTGCATGGTCCATTGTAAGTGTAAGTTTCAGGTCATTTTGCATGTCCTAAGAGCCGTACGGTGCCAAGTCTATTTAATAACAACTTTATATACATATGCACAATTTGCATCCCTTGATAATTGGGTCCATGTCACAGCAATCAGGGTCACCCCTTATCCGTCCAGATCAAGCCATGATTTACTTGGTGCATATTTATCTGTGCACATCCTTGCATAGGTTCATAAAGTTAGGTCATACTCTAGAAAAAACCAAAACAAATGTAGCGCTCTAGAAGCTTTCCCTTTAAAAAACAATAGAAAACAGTCTGCTATGGTTAAGAAATATAGATTCTCCAGAACCTTATTTAATGGGAAATAATAATACAAAACACAACTAAAAGCAAAGAAATAACCCCAAATACATATGAGAAATTCATCATACAAAGAGATAAAAAGGAGTCAGGAATGTTAGCATTCATTCTTTGCATGCTCCTTCTCTTCTTTCTCCAACTCTCCAGCCCTTTATTTGGTGCAGGTTCCCCACCTCTTCCCCCTGGCCCCAGGTCTAAGCATACTGGTGGATGTCATCACAAAAGTCCATGGTGAGCCAGCACTGCATTGGAAGTCGATCCTTTCCTCTTACTCCCGTCAGCCCCATGCATCCCAATTTGGGGGGTCATAGTTATATTCATATTGTAGTGATCTTCAATAAAAATGATTTTTAGCTGACATAACCCCATTACCCCAACTAACAGAACTGTTGGGGTTCAATACAAGGGAATAAGCAGTTTGGAAGAACTTATCCCAGCCAGCACTCCAACAGTTTCAATTTCCAGGAACAGTTTACATTCAGTGTGCAGGTTTAATTTCTATTGCTGGCCACAGCCAATTGGTGCGAGCACTGGACCATCTATGTCCACTTTGGCCACACACACAGTTGCCACATAGGACAAGATTCAGCATTTGGCCTCTTCTAGCATGACTGGTGGTACAGGCATCATATGATGACGCACACACTAGCCGATAGTGTTGATTTGCGGCCATGTTCCAACTGTATTTATCAGCATACCCGATAGTGATCCAATTAATTTCAAAATTGGACTAATTGGCTATATTAATGCAGAGTATGTATGATCAGCATATCACAGATGCTGATTGAACAGAGCCATGGCTCCAGTCAGCATCTCTGTTGGAAACTATCAAGCATGCTTTGGCTTTGTATCTCCATTTCTCCTTTCTGAGCAAAGGAGAGGCTTAGTTGGTGTTGGTGGGGTGACCTCCTGAGCTTCATGACATAGGACCTCTATGGATTTGCGGCCCCTTGTAGCCTCAGAGTGGAAGTAATGGGGAGGGGGATTTGGAGTTCTTTGAGTTCTAGGGCTAGTTCCAGTTTCAGTACAGTGTGGAGAAGAATGAAAGAAGATCCATGTCAAGAGTAAAGAGAGAGGGAGGAGTGAAGGTGAATGTAATGGTAGAACATATATTAATTTTAGGATGAGCTTAGATTTCAGTTGATCCTGACATGTGTGAGAATCAGAATCCAAAAGTGTGGATGCATGTTGATAAAGATTCATGTGACATATATAAGAGAAGAACCCATGCACCCCAGTACATGGGATTACTTTATATAGTGAGGAGAGTTTTATAAGAGGAATCTTAATCAGCTTCCACTCAAGATATAGAGCAGGAGGAGAAATGTGAAAGGCTGATCTCCCATTATGCAGCTAAAGTCATCTCCTGATACAAGCAAACTTAGTACCTCCCTGTATTCCTGAGAAAATGTGGGATGATGTAGACGAGACTATCAAACTACAGTTTCATAATCTCAAGTGATTTATGTTCAAATGCCAGATGCAATGTCAAGTAAAGGCAAGAGAACTTGTCTAGAGACTGTATAAAAAAATATTTGAAATGTATTCACCGTATAAGGTGACCTGTGTTTGTGGACGATCCACCTATCTCCTATGCATCACATTTGTTTCTTCTACATTACATGTGTGGGTTCTGTTGTTTGCCTAGTCTAACCCATATAAATCTGAGCTATAGCCAGCTAGCCCGTCTATAAGGACAATACCAGGTAGTCATAAAGACACATTACTACACCCTTTTCAAGACAACAGCAGTTACAGTCACATTTACACATTGGCGTAAATATACCAAAACAAGTCAAGCTCAACTTGTTGCTTACTGCTACTTTTTCATTGTACAAAATCTTTATTTGCACGTTCCTGTTAATGTTTTTTTATGTGTTGTATGCTTTATTTGTTTGTTTATGATAGCAAATGTATTTAACAAAAAGACAATTTTAAAGATATATACCAAAATAAAAATGTCTAAAATAGTGCATACGTTTTTCATGCATTGAAATTAATTGAAAAATGCATTTTAACGGATGAAAAATGCTGCACTCGGACCTGGAAAGATTGCAAGCTCTGCATTACACTATTAATGCAAAGGCGTGAATTGTGCCATGCAGGCATTAGTTTTTGTTTTTTTTTTAGCCAATTTTAATTTGTCAAAAATGAAAGAATGCAGATTAACTCCTGAGTTGAATTGCAGCTCTCGGGAATGACCTGTTATTTTAGTAAAATGTCCCCAAACTACCATTTATTCAGAAAGATGACAGCTAATTAATAGAACATATCCATTATTTCTTAGTGTAATCATTTTCCCAGAGTGAGCATTCCAGTGACACTGACATAATTGCAAACGACAACATGCAAGCAGGTATTATTAATAATAACAGTAATGAATTACATGGACAGCAACTTGCCCCAGCCAAATGAATATACTGAATGATCACCCTTAAGTAGGTTCAGTGAGATGTGAATTGACAGTTAATGGAAAAATAGATGCATGACCAATATTCACAGTGCAAATACTAATAATCTTCAAACACATTGTAAGTAAAGACTGCAGTAATTATTTATTTCTAGGATGAGATATTGAAAGGATTTAATAGGGATGGTGATTGTGTATATTTGAAGGTGTTCCTGATTTGGTGAGATGTTGAAAAGCATATGGAGGCATATATATACCTGAAATTTAGACCAACTTGGAGGTGGTGGAATTCAGTAGGTTTCTAACTATTTCAGCTAAGTCTCTTGCTACATCTTGGTTAATCAAACCCTAAGAAACAAATAAGACACAATAATATTAATATTTGTATGTAAGCCAATGAAATTAAAATATTTGTCGTTTGAAAAAATAATGGTAGGCTTGGGGGTAAGTTTATCAAGCTGCGAGTTTGAAAAAGTGGAAAAGTTGTTTATAGCAACCAATCAGATTCTAGCTCTCATTTTGTAGAATGTACTAAATAAATTATAACTAAAATCTGACTGGCAACATCTCCACTTTTTCAAACCGGCAGCTTGATAAATTTACCTGCTGAAGTCCACTTAATTTCAGGATTATCAAAGACAAAGAAGGAAAACATGAGCGGCCAATTGGGCGAAAAATACATAAATGAATAAAAGGTTGGGCCAAATGTGATTTAAGAGTGATGTTTTCCCTTGGCAAAGAACATGCCGGATATATAGTGATCCCCTAACAAATCAGTTATGATGTATAAGCATTTGTAATATCGATTGTAAAATTTAAATATCTTACAGTTTGCATCCTGGTTCCTGATAATAACAACCAGGTCAAGCAAATTGTTCAAAGTAGATGACATGTATTGCAAAAACATTATTAATAAAGAGGCTTTTATTGTCCATGTTTTCTGTAGGATAATAATAATTGTTTTTAACAAACGTTTAATAATGTGGATGTTGAGAGTCTATAAATTGCAACTGGTAAATCCCTCTGAGCTGTCTTTTCATACCACATATAATTATTTATGGAGGAAAATATTACATCACAGACAAGCCTCCTATAGAATTCAGTGGGAGTGTAAAATATTATATTGACTTTCTATTCTATTGCTCTAGTGTGACCTATAGTTGTTCTTCTACTCAGATCCAGAATCAAACCACATTTAATGAAGACCTGACTCACAGTAACCCATTGTTAGCCAGTGAGGTACAAATACACTCTCTTGCTGTCAGGGGACTTTCAATGGTCTAATATTCCCTTTGTATCAAGACAGAGCTATTAAAAGCTTGTGGAAGTTATATTAGCTTTATTGCATCATTTTAGCAAAGGCTGAGCCATTATTGTTCTCCTTAACTCATTCATTATGTTTATGATGTGCAGTCTGAACAAGACAATATTCAGATACCCTCATGAACAGGAAAGAGTTACTTAATAATTGCATTGTTGCAGCATCACCTGTGTCCATGGCCCATTGGATATTGCTCTCCTGGGTTTCCTTCTTTATGTTTAACACTTCATAATCAGTCAGTAACACCGTAAAGACAGTGCATATACTATAATTCCTTCCATACAATCTACACTAGTGGTCGAAGTGAAACTTTAGAAGGGATGGTATGGAAATTGTGAGTGAATAGAATGTGATAGTGTTACAATGAACGCAGTAGAAGTGGCGGAATGACATACCGCCGTATACTGGACCACTTCCACCACTGTGTATATATAATGTAAGTGAATGGAATGTGATAGTGTTACAATGAACGCAGTAGAAGTGGCGGAATGACATACCACCGTATACTGGACCACTTCCACCACTGTGTATATATAATGTAAGTGAATAGAATGTGATAGTTTTACAATGAACGCAGTAGAAGTGGCGGAATGACATACCACTGTATCCTGGACCACTTCCACCACTGTGTATATATAATGTAAGTGAATAGAATGTGATAGTGTTACAATGAACGCAGTAGAAGTGGCGGTATGACATACCACTGTATACACCCCCACTTCCACCACTGTATATATATATAATGTAAGTGAATAGAATGTGATAGTTTTACAATGAACGCAGTAGAAGTGGTGGTATGACATACCGCCGTATACTGGACCACTTCCACCACTGTATATATAATGTAAGTGAATGGAATGTGATAGTGTTACAATGAACGCAGTAGAAGTAGCGGAATGACATACCGCCGTATACTGGACCACTTCCACCACTGTATATATATATAATGTAAGTGAATAGAATGTGATAGTGTTACAATGAACGCAGTAGAAGTGGCGGAATGACATACCGCCGTATACTGGACCACTTCCACCACTGTATATATATATAATGTAAGTGAATAGAATGTGATAGTGTTACAATGAACGCAGTAGAAGTGGCGGAATGACATACCACTGTATACTGGACCACTTCCACCACTGTGTATATATAATGTAAGTGAATAGAATGTGATAGTGTTACAATGAACGCAGTAGAAGTGGCGGAATGACATACCGCCGTATACTGGACCACTTCCACCACTGTATATATATATAATGTAAGTGAATAGAATGTGATAGTTTTACAATGAACGCAGTAGAAGTGGCGGAATGACATACCACTGTATACTGGACCACTTCCACCACTGTGTATATATAATGTAAGTGAATAGAATGTGATAGTGTTACAATGAACGCAGTAGAAGTGGCGGAATGACATACCGCCGTATACTGGACCACTTCCACCACTGTATATATATATAATGTAAGTGAATAGAATGTGATAGATTTACAATGAAGGCAGTAGAAGTGGCGGTATGAAATACCGCCATATACTGGACCACTTCCACCACTGTATATATATATAATGTAAGTGAATAGAAAGTGATAGTGTTACAATGAACGCAGTAGAAGTGGCGGAATGACATACCGCCGTATACTGGACCACTTCCACCACTGTGTATATATAATGTAAGTGAATAGAATGTGATAGTGTTACAATGAACGCAGTAGAAGTGGCGGAATGACATACCACCGTATACTGGACCACTTCCACCACTGTATATATATATAATGTAAGTGAATAGAATGTGATAGATTTACAATGAAGGCAGTAGAAGTGGCGGTATGAAATACCGCCATATACTGGACCACTTCCACCACTGTATATATATATAA